>NC_139982.1:19659204-19736704 GCF_963993115.1 Abramis brama | reverse complement strand
TTCATAGATGTTACAATTCTGAGCTGGAGTGAACATTTCCTCTCTTCACACGCTAACGCGGTCGACAACATCACATTACTGAACACACCGCTGATAGAAGGCTGATCTCTGCAGGGAAATTCTGACAGTGGAGCTAGAAGTTATAGAATATGTTAGTGCCACAGACAAATAGACAAATAGATAGATAGATAGATAGATAGATAGATAGATAGATAGATAGATAGATAGATAGATAGATAGATAGATACTCACAGTAAGCTCTGGGTTTACACTGTTGACCCTGTTTGAAGAGATCGCAATGATAAGACTTTTTTTAAATACTAAACTGAGTCATAATAATGTAAACTACTCCAAAAATGCTTTAACATCTAACAGGAAATGTGAAAGTACTGTAAGGTTTGTCAAACAAGGGGTTTCCCACTCACTCCTGACACCTCAGGAAGTTCCTGGTTAGACAGAGCAAACACCATAGCTATCAGGCAAATGAGTCTAGTGTAGTGTATCCTTATATCCAGTTACGGTAATCAAAATAATACAAGAATATTAATATCTTTGCCTGTCCGATGACCCGGATCAGTGAGAGTGGGATGTTTTGGACTCAGTCTTACAGAAGCAAACATTCGCAAAGTCTGCTTAAGACTGCGACTAATGCTTCTGTAATGTATTACAAACACAAGGCTTTATTATTATAGATGAGATCATATTTTTATGACTCATAATTAAAAGCCACTTAACCTGCCACTACTCTTTTCTGACATAAAACAGCAATAGCTCATATAAATAAGAACTGGCATACTTAAATGAAATATTAATATATGCAATTGATCCTGAAATAGCACTGTCTGTCTTAGTTAAATGTTTCACATGGAAAAGACATAATTCCAGCATATTGACGTTAAACTTTTAAAAATCAAAGTTATTACTGCAGCAATGCTCTACTCAAGTAATTTCAAGGTAATATAAAGTAAAAAAAAAAATTCTACATTAATATTATACAAAACAAACAAATAAACAAAACGTTGTAAATTACGTGATTCCATTTATATATATATATATATATATATATATATATATATATATATATATATATATATAATTTACAAACCTCAGAACAACTCCAAGCACAGTCCTGGTTCTTCTCAATTGTGTTCATATGGACCTCGTGGCTCTGGAGGATGAGGAGCAGAGGAGGAAGAAGCTGAAGATATTTCATGTTTGGTCCGTGTTGGCTCACAGACGCTCCTCTACAAACTTGCTTTGTTGCTGTGAATGACTTGTAGTCAAAGTATGATTTGAATTTCAAAAGGCAATGACAAACAGTGTAAAATAGCTCCCGCCCACTCAGAAGTGTTTCGGACAAATTTAGGCAAAATATCTATAAAAGCAATGATCTATAAAATCGCTCTCTTTTGCATTTAATATTAATTTAGCTCAGTTACAAATTTTAGACAGGCGCTTGTAATCATAGGCGGAAATCGCGGGGGTCAGGACCCCCCCCCCCCCCCCCCTATCTGAGGGTTGTCCCCTCCTAGTCCTAAAAATATAATTAAAATATGTGTATTGTAAATAATATAATGATATATATTTAAAATAATTGTTTAAGTAGTAAAACAATAAAAATGCAAACGGGGCAACAACAAAAAAAAGTTTTAACATTTTGAGTCCCCCTCCCTTGCCTCACAGTGCTTTGGTCCACTGCCTGCTCCCCTTTTACCTCATCACAAACATAGTGGGAGAGAACAAGGTTTTTCAGTTGTGAAACTCCAGTAAGTCAAGGCTATTTTATTCACTTTAAACCTCGGATGAAGTGATTAATTTTTCTTTAATACAGATTATGCTGCGTCATTAATAAATCATGACAATTTTTAATTTTCATAACCAATGTACTTTTGTCACCGATGTAACGTTAGTCCGCCTCGCTATGTTGGAAATTATAACCTTGTTTTATACAGTCTGTGCGTTTACCGCGATTGTTTAAAACCGTTCCCTCACACACACCCATATACGCATACACTATGTGTAACGTTAGTCTTGTAGATTAACTGTTAGACAAGTGCGGGTGCGCTTTTAGATTTCCACGCTTTCACTGTGTGATTTAGTCAGTTTATATCATTTAATATAGTTAATCTAATATAATATCACACAAAGAGTGCAGTTTTTCTCCAGATATTAACATGATAATAAATGTGATTTAATAAATTGATAAATGAAAAGTTTACATTTAGACACCATATTGCCTGTTTTAACTCTATTTCGCCAACGAAAATAGTTGAAAACTAAGCCAAAGCACTGTATTTGCGTCTCTGAGAAACACACGAGGTATTTCCTTACTGAATTATGAATCAGCTTTTTGAACGAATCAGTTGAATTTCAATGACTCACTCATTAACAATGAATTGCTGCCACCTACTGGCGGTTTTAATTTCACATTTAAATGATCTTTTCACGGTTTAAATCATTTTATATATCAATATTCAACGTTTTATGTTTTAAACAAAACATTATTTATGTCTGTGTAAAAGCATCTAAATGCCATTTCAAATGCAGCTTCTGTGTTTCCTCTCCATTGCAAAGATTTTGTTGATACTTATTTAATTTGATTGGTAACAGCCCTATTGTGTCTTATTATTATAATTAAATTTAATTAAATGTATGAAATTGACACAAAAGATGATGCATGCATATAATTAGGTTTAAAAATACATTTATAAAGGTAAAAATGCCAATGAAGGTAAAAGTCTATTGAAACTTATTGGAAAAATGATTTCTGTCACTGCTGTGAACTGACCGCCACACAGAATATAAGAAAATCAAAAACTTTAGGAGTCAGCTGTCCATGGCAGTCCTAAACATGCCAAGTTACCAGCACAATAACACACTCAGCAAAATATTGTCTAATTATCGTTATCGATAAAATCCCTGAAAATATAGAGATCATTTTTTGGTCAATTTCGCACACCAATGAAGAATATTTTGGTCAATTTAGTCAGCTTTTTCAATGAACCAGAGAGAAACTTTGAGAAGAAGGATAATGGCACGGTCTCCATGCTACACTAATAATAGTAGTAAGGCTTTCCTCTGTGAAAGTACAGTTTTGCCTGTATTATTGGTGTCCCCTTCAAAAATTGCTGTTAATTGTCCCCCCCAACATTTAGATGAAATTTACGCCCCTGCTTGTAATATATATATATATATATATATATTTATTATTATTATATATTTTTTTTTTACTGATATGGACCTGTCGGAAATTAAGTAACGTTCTGTAGAAACTGTCCTATGCGCCGCTAGATGGAGACAAATATCAACGCAGACACGCCTAACGGATTCACGGCCTTATAAGCGTTTGGATTTCCCACAAAACTACAAAATCAGTCCAAATATGCAGCAGGTTTTGATTACAGCACCATATGTATAGGTGTGAAACATTTTAGTAATAATAGTAGTAATAATGATAATAATAATAACAATTATTATTTTTATTATGTAAATTATTTTATATGCTGGTGCAAGATGATGATCATAATGGACTACATCAAATTATTTCTAGTCGACAATCCTAAAAACAATAAATCATAATGATAATTTTAACACACACACACACACACACACGTGTGTGTGTGTGTGTGTGTGTGTGTGTGTGTGTGTGTGTTTTATCATCATTATTATTATTATTATTAACACTTACTATGATATTATAATATATTATAATATTATATTAATATTTAATGTATTATTATTATTTACTTATTTCTTTATTTTATATGATAGATAGTGCAAGTGGATGATCAAATAGGTTACTGTTGGTTCCTACTCAAAGAATTTCTGGTCGACCATCCTAAACAATAATAACAATAGATTATTATTAGCAATATTAATACTTACTAAGATATTATAATATATGTTTTATGTATTATTCATTTATTAAATCGTTTTATAGTCTATATGCTAATGCAAGGTGATGATCATATGGGATATTGTTGGTTCCTACTCAAATTATTTCTAGTCGACCATCCTAAAAAATAATAAACCATAATAGATTTTTTTCTATTTATTATTAACCTATTGTTGTTATAATTATTATTATTATCATTATTATTATTATTGACACTTACTAAGATCTTATATGTGTATTATTATTATTATTATTAACACTTAATAATATATGTTTAATGTAGGCTATTATTATTATTATTATTATTATTTACTGAATTATTTTATATGATAGATTGTACAAGTGGATGATCAAACGGGTTACTGTTGGTTAATAAATAATAATAATGATGATAATTGTAATATATTATTATTATTATTATTATTATTAATTCAGGATGGTCGACGAGAAAAAAAAAAGACATTCATGTGAATATGAAAACAAAACCATCAGCCTCCATGTATATACTGATCATCATCATCTCCATGGCCCCTCTCGCATTATTTGTTTGGCGGGCGTTGTTTGCTGGTCTCTCCCATAGACTGTCTTCAGCGCTCCTCTCCTCCCCACCCCCTCTTTGTTGTTTCTCTCCTCCAGCCTCCGCTGCGCGCACGCACACACACACACACACTCCCTGGGATCAGCTGCGCGCTCGCAGTATCCGTGCGCGTCCCTTCCCCCCGCGGCCTGGCTGCTGATGAGATGAGTGGAAGATGTCGGTGTCGGGGCTCAAGGCCGAATTAAAGTTCCTGGAGTCAATCTTTGATCCAAACCATGAGCGATTCAGAATAATCGACTGGAAGCCCGATGAACTGAGCTGCCAGTTTAATGTGACAGGAGAAAAGCTGCTGATTATTCACTGCAACATCACGGTAAGATTCATCAGCCTTGTGTAGCTTACATGCGAACAAGACAAGGCCGAGTGAAATAACATCACCGCAACCCCCCTTTGACTCGATTAAAGCCATCATAATGCGAATAAAAGCATTTAGACCTATCAGAATCGATTGTATATCCTCAAACGGATGTCAAAATAGCAGATAAACAAGTACACACTCCTAGCCCGAGCTACATTTAGCCTGCTAGTTGATTAGCTAACAAAGTTAACTGCGTTGGCTCTCGCTTTAACTGTGTTTTCTAAACAAACTCGCCAGCTAATATTCAGGCTTATTTGATCATATCAAACACGAGATAGTTAAATAAAACGGATATTTGTTTTATTCCGCGTCGGTGATGGATTTTGCAATTAAGTTAGTTAGCAGGTAATTCGCTTGTGTGCTAATTTAGCAAAAATGATACATTAGCTAACTTAGCTAAACGACGTTTTGAACAAAATGTTTTTTTGTCGTTGTTGTCTTTCTAGACCGACTTTGAGATGCTATTTTTGAATATACATGTTGTAATGAAACCACATATTGTATGTTAACAGTTAGTTATAATGTTGGCTATCTAATTTGGCAATTAATTAGCTGTTTTGTCGAAGTTCTTCATTTAGCGAGGCCTGTTAAGAAATGCGTAGATTTAAAATGATCCAACTCTATATCCAGTTAAAGCTATCGTAATTTTGTTGCAATGTAATTGTTATCGTAATTCCTCATTGCTATCATGTTTACTAATGGTGTGTGCTAGCGATATTAGCGCATTTCCAAACTTAGTAATTTGAGGGATTCCTGACATTTTCACAGCCATTCAGAGGACACGATCTGCACGTATGTTGAGTGAATATGAAGTCTACTAGATTATCAAGAGGTGTTGTCATAACGTTCACTGTCTACGTTATGAAAACGCGCTGCAACGCCACTGCAGTGCAACTAGCTGCCGTGTTGGTGTTATTGAGGTCAGTTAGTTCGCTGAGTTTATATTTTGATGTGTGTGGTGCTGTAAGGTCAGTGTGTGTGGTCCTGACAAGCAGAAGCAAATCACTTCGCCATCATTTTGTCCTTCCAATGATGGGAGGAGATTTCAAAGTAGTGGATGGGAACATAATGTTCACATGATTTTACATGGTCCACAGAAACAGGAACATCACCATCAGCTCTGACTCACACTCCACTGCACAGGTCTGCTGTGCTCTCTTTTGGGTGTTCATTTAGACGAGTTTGATTCATTGGTTTGGCAGCTGTTGATGTGGCTTCTTATGCAAGTGGCTGAATGGATCCGATCAGACTTCAGTAACCTTGTGAAAGGACGACGGGTTTGGATGCAATTAGGAAGATGCTGATGTTGTAACTCTTGATATTTTTGTAGGAGTCTTACCCCTCAACGCCACCAATATGGTTCGTTGATTCCGATGACCCAAGTCTGACCGAAGTCCTTGAACGGCTAGAGGATGTCAGAAGAGGCAATACTTTGGTAAGGAGGTGTTTCCGCTATCTAAGATTTCAATGAGATGTGATCATCAAAATGCAACACAAAATAAGTATTTTAATGTACATTACTGTTCAAAAGTTAGTGGTCAGTAGGTTTTTAAAAAAAATGATTAAGTAAAGGTGCTATAAATTGATCAGTAATGTGACAGTAAGACTTCTACATATATCTGAATCTTGAAAGACAAATGTATCACGTTTTACAAGTCTCTCACTTCTGCCAATATGGATCAACAATTTTGATGACATCACTCTGCACTTCAGCTTCTCATCAGATTTTCTGTCCAATCAAATGCTCTCTAGAATCTGAAGAGTCCCGCCCCCTACGTTACAAATAGACGCTGAAGCTGTGGCTGAAATTGGTCACTTGTTCACACAATTCCTATTTTCTATATGGTGAATAGTAGCACTATATAGTGGATAGGAAATGATTCAGACAGTGGAAACATGCTTTCCATTGTGGCGAATGAAGTCTGGTTTTGCGTTAGTTGCACACGAACCGCCACAGCGCTAACACAGTCGTCTCTGGTACAGTCACGATAGCACAGAGCAGATCATATACGCAAGTCGCCGCAGACCATAAAACATATATCGGACCCATTTGAATTCTGCACAGAATGCTATATGGTGGAGAAACAGTTAGACTCGGCATTAGAAACAGCATTGACGAGTAGAAGAGATAACACCAATGCCGTGAACCAACATAAATTACACACTTTTCAAACTACACATCCTCAGCATGATTATGTTCACGGTTTTGCTTTAGTAATAGTTTCATAGTAAATCTGAAAGGGATATCTGTTAGACAGCTGTCATAAACTGTCAAATGCAGCTTTACCAAGCTCAATGGCTCTCGCTGAGCTGTGATATTAACAAAACGCAATTGGCTATTTTAAAAAGGGGAGGAGCTGTTCGATTTGTCCCGCCCTGTCTTCCTGTTTCAGTGGAAATTACGTCAACAATGAATAACGCTGTGCATTTCAAGGCACTTCAGTGGGTCTTTAAGTAGCACAGCTGTTTTCAACATTTATAATAAGAAGAAAGGTTTCACCAAATCAGCATATTAGAATGATTTCTGAAGGATCATGTGACACTAAAGACTGGAGTAATGATGCTGAAAATTCAGCTTTGAGTACATTTAATTTTAAATATGAAAATAGAAAACCGTTGTTTTAAATTGTAATATTTCACAATATTATTGTTAATGAAATAAATGCAGCATGTGAGACTTCCTTCAAAAAACATGAAAATAAATCTTAAATCTATTAAAATTGATTATTTTCTGTTTTATTGAACTAATATTTTCACATCTTTGTCCAGATCTATTAATTTATTCCAAAAATACATGAAACATGCAATTCATACACACAGTGACCTGAAAACCTATCTATAAAGAACATGTTTTTAAATCAAAACCCATTTCGATATTTCTCGGGAGTTCAGGAAGTCAAAACTGTCAGGTTGATGCAACTGATTTGATATCATAGAAATAAAAAACATTGGTATGAAACATTTTTGAAAATAGTAATGATTAAAATGTCTACACAGCTGAAAGAGAAATGAGATTATTATAATTTAATTCAAGCTTTTGTTAAATGGTATAGTAGTTTGTCAAATTCATATGAAACCAACAAGAATAGAGTACATTTCTAAGAACTTGGCATATTTATTTCAATGCTGAGGATGACAAAATTTTCACTGTCCCCTCCACAAAGTAATTTATTTCAAATAAACCTTAATAAACAAGGTTATGACACCACAAACTACAAGTATAACTAATATAAATTAAGTATCATTAAAGACAAATACTTTGTCCTTTGTTGTTTTATTTTCATTAAAGCAGACCGCTGCAGGTTTATTACAGGCTGCTGTCACTTTGAGCAAATGCACCAATCCAATATACTGTTACACATGCGACTGTTTACGCTCACTTAAGTCATAACCAACTGTGTTTATATGGACTCTCACCAAGACACAATTTTGTGTGAATTTGTCCATTCAAGCACAAGAACATGTGAAAGGGAACTCAATTTAGTATTCGCACACAGTCCTGGGTGTGCGCTCTGGGTGTATGCGCGCACAAAACTTCTCAAACAGTTTACTGAATTATTTTATATATATTTATATACTTCTCAAGTACTGAATTGAGTTCTCTTGTGTCTTGCGCTTCCATATTTTAATTGGCAAGGCTTAAAAACACATGCAAATGATTACATGAGAAACCTTTGGGTAACGCTTTACATAGTTAACATGAAATAAGAATGAACAATACTACTTCAGCATTTATTAATCTTAGTTAATATTAATTTCAACATTTACTAATGTTATTAAAATCAAAGGTTGTATTTGTTAACATTAATGTACTGTGAACTAAACACATTTTTTGGTATGTGAATGCTGTTTTACATGAACAACATTATGACAGGAGCGAAGCACAAAGCTTTGTATACAAAAATAAATAATAGGTTAGCAATTAAATGTTACATCGCAGCCAAACGTTTGGATTTGTGACGAATGAGAGAGTTGTGCTTGAGCCCATACATTTAAGCTTTGTCGGCTTTGTATTCTGTTTTGCAATCTAGTCTCCCGATTATCAGCGTATTTAACAATATTCCATTAGTTACTCCACTGGACATGGAATCTCTTGTTTTTTTTCCCAAATCTTCACTCACCTCTCACCCATTTTTGTTTGCTATAAAGTAGGCCTATTATATTAGCATTCTTTATTGTGGTAAAGTAGAAAAACGCTGTAGGAAAGATAGCCTACCTTTTTACTTGCACGTCAAATTCTTTTTAACACAGTTTGTGCTTGTTATTAGACTTGGTAAGGCGCATCAAGTTTATTTGTAAAGTGTAATATAATATATATATAAAACGCTGCGCCACCACCGGTGGTTAGTCCATTACCACAGTGGTGGTAAAAAACTGCCACAGTCACAGCCCTAGTGTTACCAACTTTTGTAACAATGCAGCAATCCTTGATGCAGTTTCGTCAACTGTCCCGAGCGTTGATCACGCTGGCGCCGGGCTATTGGACAGTCCTTATTGTCCAGCCCTGCTTTATAATGCATTGACCCAAATATGATTGTGCTATAATCGTGCAGCCCCAATCCATAATGAACCTAAATCCACATATTGGTCGGTCAGGATGAGACTCTTTTCTTTATCTGAACACACTTTATCTAGCTTTTTTTTTCTGTGACCCAATGCTTTATAGTAGATTAGCTGTTTTATATTAGTTAGTTATTCTCTAATAAAGTTCCTCACCATTGTTATCACTTTTTCTTCTTATGCAGCTCCTACAGCAGCTGAAAAGGCTGATCTGTGATTTATGCCGACTCTATAACCTGCCCCAGCATCCTGATGTGGAGATGCTGGATCAGCCTCTTCCTGCTGGACCCATCAGTCAAGACAAGAAGGTAGCCCAAATCAGACCTACATAGCCTTCTTACACTCCTTCCTTTTCCCGTTTTTAAGGTGTGTTTGAGCTGACGTAAACTTTGTTTCATGTTCTTGTTGTTCCCAGCATGGAACAACCGATGAAGTGACATCAGAAGAGGAGGAGGAAGAGGAAATGGCAGAGGTATTAAGCTTTGGGGGATGTGAAGGCTTCTTTATGATTCCAGTTATGACGAAAGACTAGATGATACCTAACACGTTCTTTTGTTTGTTGCTGTGGCAGCAGGATATTGAAGATCTAGACCACTATGACATGAAAGAGGAACCGGTTGATGGGAAAAAGTCGGAGGACGATGGCATCGAGAAGGAGAATCTGGCAATTCTGGAGAAAATCCGAAAGAACCAGAGGCAGGACCACTTGAACGTAAGTGTCCATTCGGTAAGGTACCCTTTTTATTTAACTTTGGGGTTGGGTGGAGCACTTTTAAATAAGCAGCTTTTTTGATTGATGCAAAATAGCAATGACAACCAGGGTCCAACGCTAAGGATTTTTTCTACTGGCCCAGTTGAAATTTTTACTTGCCCTGCCAAAATTTTCACTGGCACCCACACAAAAAAGTAATAAATAAAAATGGGCTAGTTATTGTTTTTGATCCATGTAACCTTAATAGATAAGATTATGACACTAAAAACTACTAGCCTAACTCATATACATTTTAAATATTGTTAAAGACAGTCGGTAATAAAATAAGAACAAATAATCAAATTACGAGCAATAGCACAAATAAATACAACAGAATGAACATATACAAATGAAGTAAAGTTCTTTTCAGGTTTTTCATGTAGGTCTGAATTAGATTTTCAGGTACAGAAATAGTAATCCATCTTCACTGTATTAATATAGATGAACCCTTATTATGGTAATTCTGTGTCTCTTTCAGTTTTCTGTCTTCTGTTTGATGAACATATAATATATGACAACAGCAGGAATATTAGGCACCTGTCACATTAAGAGCTGCACGGATCCAATATTTACACATGCATCTTATGTTTATGCTCACTTAAGACACAGCCGACTATGTTAATGATGATACTCACATTTTGACATAATTTTGTGTGAATTAGGGCTGGGTGATATGACCAAAAAAATCACATCTCTGTATTTTTTGAGTGAATGGCTATATACGGTATATATCTCTGTATTTTCTCTGTTTTTCTACTTGGATAAAAAAAAAAATCTGTATTTAATTTTTTATTAAAAAAGTTATTTCACATCCTGCCCAATATTGTCCTACAAACAGTGTTCATATTGAAGGCTATGAAAATAACTAGCCTATAGCGTAGTCTAATGCAAAAATAATGATTTTAAATTCACTAAACTAAAAAAATAAAAGCAAGAGCACAGACTGATTAACCTACATTTGATAACCACATTACTGTTAGACTCACTTAACAGTTACTCTCATCATAAAAATACACTTACTTGTAGGTTTAAAATTCTACATGTGGCAAATTTATTATCCAACAACAAATATTTTTTGACAGTTCCGTCAATTCAGAAAGGCACTTTGAGCCAGAGCCCTGCTACTCTATCCTTTCCTTTTAATGTGTAATATAATGCAATAAAGCAAATGATTTGGTTTATTTACAAGTTGGGTCAGCTTTTTCTATTAACAAATTCTGCCATTTATCCACTCAAGAATAATTTGAAAGATTGCACCTTGTAGTGGTGTATATGTTCCCTAAATGCTGTTTTGTTGGTCTTTTAGGGTGCAGTGTCCGGTTCAGTTCAGGCCTCTGACCGCCTCATGAAGGAACTCAGGGAGATCTATAGATCACAGAGTTATAAGACAGGTAATTTCAGTTTTGACATTTCCATGTGTTTGTTCCAAACCTTCATACTGCCTATGTAGGCTGTTGCCTTCTAAGTGAACGACTTACCTGTAATTTAGAACGGTTCCCTTGTCCAGGTTTTATTTTTTTTATTTTTTTGCTTTGTCCACCATCACAACGCATTTCTGAGATTGCCTTCTCCACAAAGTATGTGATCTGATCTTGGAATCTGGCCACATTTCATGTAGCTTCACTTTTGGAGCTGCCGCTTCTACGTCAGGAGTGCACCTTAAAATGATTTTGGAAAATTAGTTTATCTTGTTCTAGTGAAAGGACTGTTACAGATCTGTTTGTTTACTCTTCCATCCTGTCTTTTCCAGGTATCTATTCAGTGGAGTTAGTCAATGATAGCCTGTATGAGTGGCATGTCAAGTTAAGGACGTAAGTATGGTTCCACAACAAATGAAATAACATTTAGGCTGATGATGGTTTATCTGAAAATCATTCTTCCGTGTTTTAAGGGTTGACCCAGACAGTCCGTTACACAGCGACTTGCAGGTTTTGAAGGAAAAAGAAGGCATGGACTACATTCTGCTCAATTTCTCTTATAAAGTTAGTGTTGTTTTGTTTCGTTTTTTTTACAAAGAAAATACAGGTTGAAGATAATTTGATTGAAAGGCAAGATTACGCAACTGATGTTTTGTTTTCTTTCTTTCTGATGGCAGGATAACTTTCCTTTTGATCCTCCCTTTGTACGGGTTGTGTCTCCTGTCCTGTCTGGAGGGTGAGCACCTTTCTATTGCCAGTGTTAATATTTACTTTTAAAGACTTGCACTTATGTTTGTACAGATTTATATAGAACACTTATGCATGTTAGAATGCACAGTCGTATAAAGTTAATTATAAATTCATGTTGTTTTTCATGAAGCTTTTAATTTCATGAAAATTAATTCATTTAAAATATCATTTATACAAATAATGTTAATTTTCAGAATCACAGTTTGTTAGAAATACATAGTAACTTACTGTGTCCTGATATATATATATATATATATATATATATATATATATATATATATATATAATTTTTTTTTTTTTTTTTTTTTTTCTCATCCAGCTATGTTCTTGGAGGAGGAGCCTTGTGTATGGAGCTACTTACAAAACAGGTTTGAATTCACTTTAAGGTTTAACTATTGAACTAACTCTGAAATAAAATCAATCTAATCTGTGGCGTTGATCATAGGGCTGGAGCAGTGCCTACTCAATAGAGTCAGTCATCATGCAAATCAATGCCACCTTAGTCAAAGGGAAAGCCAGAGTGCAATTTGGAGCAAATAAGGTTTGTCTGGCCGCCTCATGATCAGAAACCAAAAATATTTGCTTGCAGAAATGTTGACCCTTTCCCTTTTTCTTTTTTTTTGTGCAGAATCAATACAATCTTGCCAGAGCACAACAGTCATACAAATCATTGGTTCAGATTCATGAAAAGAATGGTAGGTGGAGAAACTACAAAATGAGGTACAGAATTGATGCGCTTTGAACTGCTCTCAGATGTGTTTTCTGATGTTTTTCCTCTAGGCTGGTACACACCTCCTAAAGAAGATGGCTAGTAGAAGAATTGATCCACTTGCACACTGCAAACATGGGATGTCTGGTCAAACCTTTGCTTTATTTTACTAATGTTTTTCACCTCTTCAGCTTGAGACGTCGTATAAGTTGAAACCATCAAGGGGACACGTTCTCGCTGTCTGGAATGCTCGGAAATTTGCATCGTCCTTTATCTCCTGCAAGGCTGGACTCTTTGACCATATCCCGTGACATCTGATTTCTGTCTGTTTCTCATGCTCTCTTTCTCTCTCTCTCTCTCTCTATCTCTCTCATTTATTCTTTCTATACTGATGGGACTTTAAGAGGCTTGGTACTAATAAGGCATCTAACATGGCGTTTCAAAGTGGTCTGATCAGAGAAAGATGTGTTTTTCTTTTCTTTCTCTACTTTTTGTTGCTTCCTCCTCACTTTTACTGGAGCATGGCTCTGTTCAGGATTATTACATAGATGGAGATGCTCGATGAAGATGCTGGATCTGATCCTCTCTGTCTGCTTTTAAAGGACATTCTTTTGGCCATGGACTTTAAATGATGGTTTACTGAACTTAAAACAGGATATGGATGCAACTAGAGACAATGTGAAGACAATGTGCCACTGCTCTTGTATCTATAGAGTCCCCCCCCCCCATGCATTTTGAGTTAACATGTACTGGTACATTAAATGCTGATGTTGTTGAAGAATCATTATTTGCCACAATTATATGCGCAAGCTTCTTAAGCAACCCCTAATATTAATGATAACATCGAGGACGAGAAGAAGGGGCGTTTATACGACTCTCGCTCCAGATCTCGTTTGGATGAACTCCACTCAGTTTCCTTGCGCTCGCTTTTAGCATGTGGCTGATCTGAACAATAATGGACAAATGCAAGCTTTGGCTTTGAAAAGGCGAAGCGGATCTTGCCGTGGCTCCATAGTTGAACAGAGCTCCACTTGTATACTTGTAAATGGATTTGAGGCGTCTTAAATGTGGTGTTTATGTGAAGTGGGGGAATTATCAAGAGTTGCTTTCACATGAGGACTTTTGGACTCGAAATGGGGGAAAAAGGTTGATGTTTCTCAAAATAACTGGGGTAATATCTTAAAAATTGTATTTATATAAGTGATATGAACATAACTCTTTTTTTTTTTTTTTCTGTTCCCACCCTTAATTGTTATTTCCTGTTTTGAAAGATGTTCATAATTTCTGCTCCAATTAAACAGCTGTTACAGATTGAGACATTTGAGGTTTACATTACTAATGGACCTCTCATGATCAGCAGTACTTAAACCTAGAGTTTTTTTGATGCTGTCAGTTTTATTTTGTGAGCATCGATGGATTCAAGAGCGCAAATAATACTTTTCTCATAGCACAACACTAAAAGAGCACTGTTTCTTTCCATGCCCGATGGACAATTCATACAAAACTCAAGGCATTGTTTATTTTACCTCTCGGATTTCAAAGTCCAGTATAAAGTCTTAACGTTAACGGCGAAAGAGAACTGGTCAAAATACACCATACCTCCCTATTTTTTTGTCTTTGTTTTAGACTGTATTATAAAACTGGCTGTCAAAGGCTCGCGCATGTGAAGGCGTCTTGCAGTTTCCATTAAAAACTCAGGAAAATCCATTTTATTAGAAAATGCTTTTTCGGTCCGTTTGCTCTACCTATCCACTTCAAGGACTTTCTTTAGTTCCCGAAAGCAAAGAAAGGGATTGTTTTAACAGCTTCCTGTGGCCTCTATTTAGTATTTTATGATGGGGCTTGGTTCCATCATAAGAAGTGTTAAAGGCCATTTGTGATTGGACGGCTCTGGCTATAAAAATGCATCAGATTTCCATTGTTTACTGAATTTTAGTGCTCAATCAAATGTAACTTATGTTTTTGTTGCTTCTCACCCCTCTGACTTCAACTTTTTCCAGTTGTAAATATTTTGGGGCATTTGGGTTTAGTATTTGCACAGAATGTTGTGATTGTGCCTCTTGGATCAGTCCTGAGTTTGAACTTCCATAACAGGCAAGCTCTTGGATACGTATTATCTTTAACATGGATGCAAATGTAATCTTTTACTCCAATCACATGTAAATGTAATTCAAGAGAGCCATTACAGCTGGAATGTCTTGAGTAACTCAAGTGTCTGCTTTGCGAGTAATTGCTGCTGTCTTGTTCCAGAGATGAGCTCGGTCTTGGGTTTTCATCGGTGAGATTTGAAAAGGCAGACCTTTCCGACTGATGTTCCTTTTAGGGAGTTATTCATCTCAGAAGTACATCGGCGTTCTCTGAGTTGCTGACTTGGGCTTGTCCGCATTGACCAAGATTTCTGTGACTGATTAGTCTTTCTTGTTTCCTTGTCCGAACAGTAATGACTTGTTTGTTTTTTGTTTTCACACCGAACATGAACCTCACATTAACTAATAACAAAGCTCGTCTCTGGTGCCATTTCACGGAATGGTTCTTAAAGCTCACACTGTTGGCATGCTTTCTGGGGTGTTTTTTTTTTTGTTTTTTTTGTTTTTTTCCATTATAAGAGAATTTTGACCATGTACAGTATATTTGTAAACTTGCATCAAGTTTATGAATAAAGAATTTTACGAGGAGCCTTGTTGGGGAATCTGTGAGTGATCTGGTTGATGCATTTCGAGAACTTAAATTTTCATTAAAGGCACAATATGTAACATTTAAAATATTCAAAAATGTTTTACATTTTGTTGACGTGTACTTGCATTATCCCAAATGTTTCCAAAAAAATTTAAATCCAGAGAAATTAGCAATTTTAAACATCATATTCGCGTTACCCTCAATTTCCATGAGAAACATCAAAATCACTGTATAACGTTTTATTGGATTTTACAACTGTTTGGATACATTTATCAACCGAAAACTAATTGTTTTATAGATCAACATGGTCTTATTTGAATCTCGTTTTCTTGATTTACTGCGAGTAACACATTTGTACCCAAAAAGTAGATCAGACAACACTATTTTGTCAAGTGGCTAACATGCACTGTAAAAAAGATTGCTGTGATTATTTATCACAACTTAATGTATGCTCATGCTTGACTTAAAATATTAAGTTTAGTTAAGTTGGATATTTAAGTTCTCAACAAATTTTAAGTGACATAATCTGAAAGAGCTTTATTTGTAGGAACAGTAATACAGCATTTTCTCCACAACACAATGTTTTAACATTAATTAAGTGCCATTTAGCAACAAGCTTTTATTAATATGAAATTCTAATATCGATCTAGCGTACTGCAGTGTGCAACTAATGTCTTGTACTAGCAACCGAGCGAACGCACAGAGTAGCGGTGTAACAAGTAAAACAGCGCTGCGTTACCCCATAATTTTAATTAGTCAAAGTTACCTCTATGAGGAGTAATTCAGCACTTAAGTAGTAATTCGGCTGTTTCATTAGAATGAAATAGAATCAAACGTAAGGAGGCGAACGTTAAATTGAACTTTAATCGCAAAATATGCATGAACACCAAAAGGAAAGGAGTGGCAGTGGCCGACTGTGGCATGCAAGCGTAATAAAAACAGCTACGTAAAATGTCCCTGAACTCTAAAAAGCCTTTATGATTTTATAACTTGTAATTACAACATGTAAACTGAGAGCCACCTTGTACCACCTGGTCACATCAGATTTAAGGTGTGTTCAACCGATCAATGTATGACATCAAAGTACAGCGAGAGCGACTCAAAAGCATACAGAGCTTTATTTACGGTAATTACGACATGGTGTGAATGCCGCATTTGAATAAGAGACCTCTAGTGGAGAAACTTGCATACTGTGCCTTTAAGAAAACATCAGGGACGCCAGAATATAAATACTAACACTCTCTGCCTGATTTAAAAGTGTGGTTTCAACTCGAAAAATGTATTTTTGAAGTGTAAAAATGATTTATTTTCTGTTGTCTAATTTTATGATGCTGTTGAATGTACATTTAACTACAGTAGTCAACATTTGAAGTGGATCAAAACCTTTCATCAAAGTTATACATTTTGAACAATACCCGTTCTTGTCTTAGGACAACTTTGATGAACTTTTTTGATGTATTGTAACTCTATAGGTTGCTGGTTAAACGTTAACATGAATGACTTTGCTGTTTACCACAAAAGATTTCATCACGGCTGTGGGGTCAGGGGCTGTTGCAACATATGAAATTTTCAGTCTTTTAAAAATATTTCATCAACATTGTCTGGATTAAGAGTTTCTTGACTTGTCAGCCGATGGGTATATTTTGGTTATAAGGATTTAATACATTTTACAGTTACTGCAAGTCAGACATTTGCTTTAAACACATCAGCTACAAAAATGAATGCATTATTAATGAAATTCAGTGATTTTAAAAGTTATACAGCTGTGATTTTTGATGCATGCACATATTTGAGAATTGCTTATGACCACTGAAAATTTTAATGCTCTTGATGACTTTAAATCTTATCCAGTCTTTCAATGTAAATCTAAATCCTACTATTGCTTGGCATGTTTTTTAAATCGCAAGATGCCAGGTATTTTTGTAGGGATCTGTGAGCTATGAAATTGCAACTGCAAGTTTAAACTGTGACTAAAAACTAGGGAAGTTGTAAGCGCCTTGTTAAAATGGAAGATTATATGATTTGAATAATAATTCTACCTTGCCACATGGGGTAGCTGCTTCCATTTTTGTACACTTATGATTTCTCCTCTACAATTAACAACGAGACCAAAACGTTTGCTTTCTCTAGGCCTATTACAACATAAGCTGAATTGATAATGACGTTTGTATTGTATTTGTATTGCAATTTACTATTTATGTTTGCTTGGGTGAGGTCACTGGAGTTGTAACTATTGCTTAAACTGAAGTCATTGGCAATGAACTTTAGAACACTGGTACTCGTACGTCAATAAAAAAGTCAATGAATATATCCATTTATTGTATAACTCACCATTTAGAAAATGTTGTAGCCTGAAGGGAAAAGAAAATGGGTTGTTGTCCTGAAATTATCCAATTATAAATTGTATTATATAATATACATGTAGATGATATTTGGTGGATTTTGACCATCTGAAAACTGCATTTGCACTGTCTTTAGATGGCAGAGGTGTCAATGCTATTTGAAAACATTAGAGAAAAGCTTTCAGATCAGGTTTGTATGTTGCTTACACCGGTTGGGTTTTGTTGGAATTAAGGGATAAAATCACTTAAGTTTACTTTAATCCACAATACAATGAACAATAAAAAAAATTAATGTATTAATTTCCCCACAAAAAAACACCTTGAGCTTAGGTCTTGTTTCAATTGTAGTAAGACACTTTACTTTAAAGACCCTCTGTGGTGAAAATTAAGTTTTTTATGTTGTTTATACATCTATGTGGTGTTTTTAATATGCTTTAACACAAAACATGTACAAATACACAAGTCAACACTATTGCTGAGTATTTTATCTTTAAAACTGCAGTGATCTGAAGACAGTCTCAAAAACGTGGTTTGAAATCGCTGGTGTTTCATATGTCACAAACTACATTGTAACCAATCAGATCAACGTGCCGGACCGGCGTTCTTTAGCACGACAACTACTGCAAAGCAGGGGAGTCTCGAGGTTTTATTTATATATATATATATATCTGTGATTTGAAAAATCGAGTACAATTAACATGATAGGATGGGTGAAATCTAACTGTATATGGCATATATTACAATGTTATGATGAACTATACATGCCTTTTCTCCACTGACGTTCTGAGTTTTTTGATTTTGAGAAGGCAGCCGTCTGACTGAGATGGCGGACAGGAACAATGTTTGTTTAACATTAGCAACACATTATTAGCTGTTTGGTAATGTAGTCAAGCCAAAGGCTAATCATATTAATTATCGCTATGTGTCTAACGTAGAGAGCGATACATAAAACACATTAACATTCTGGTACATCGACTTGTAGACGAGCCTGACTGAGTGGAGGCAGGGCTCATTTGCATATTACTAAATGAAGCAAGTGTGTAGTTACATTCAAGCTATTTAAAGGCATTAAAAAACAAATCACAGGAAAAAAACGTTTAAATATGCCATTTTGGTGATCAAAGGGGACTTTAACTCTTTCCCCGCCACCTTTAAAAAAAACTTTTTTATATATATAAAGTTGCCAGCCAGTGACAACATTTTTGACAGTTTTCACAAAATTTTCATGGCCCCCAGAATATTTAGTTGTATGAATATTTGAACGTGCAAAATATCAAAAGAAAGAACAGAGCCTCTGCTTTTAGTTTTTCTCAGTCACTTTGGTACATTTCTCAGATCACATCATCTAGTCACTTGTGCACATCAAAAAAGGAATTTCTCATTCTTTTAAACAAGTTGCAAATGCTTTGGTACATTCATGCAAATGATTATGTACAAGTGTCTGCTGTTTCCTACATTATTAATTGCAAATGTCATGTTGCTCAAAATGTATTATACTGGTTCTCTGTTAACAGAGATTCAATTGAAGAGTGTTACCCCTCAAAACATCAAGGCAACTCATTGCTAAAGTCATTAAATGGTTGAAATTGTTGTCATAATGCGTCAAGCATCATTTCTATTAGACTTTTTGTGTAAATGTGTCCTGAATTGATTAATTGCGCCGGTGAATCTTGAATTTCACTAATGAAGGGGAATGTAAAGCATTAGATCGATCAATGATCAACCGGTTCTCTAAAATAGCTCAGAGATGCATGTCATGAATCGTCAATTGGAAAGCACAGACAGAGCTCAACACAGAGTTACAATAATGCAAGAACAACAAGGAAACAAACAGGGTCAACATCCGGGAAGAAGAAGGGGAGAATGGATGTGTGGTGGACGGGCATGGAGGCAAAGCAGAGGAACAGGTCTATAAGGCAAAGTACATATACACGTTTCTGATGAAATAAGAAACACTATTGTGGAGCATTTTCTCAATTATGACCTGAAATGGCTGAGGTGGGTCAAAAGGTGAGGCTTGATGTTGGGAGAACAACTGTTTAGCCTACTCATTATGTAGACAAGTATTTCAACATACTTCAACGTACTCTAATACTATATACTTACTGTAATGTTTCATATCACAATATTACAGTATAGTAAAAACACTTCATACAGATACCACACAAAAACACACACATACATATATGGGGTGCACATAAATGGTAAAAAAAAAAAAGAAATGATGCGCAGAAAACGTGGAGGGAAGCGCTTTTGAGTACCAACATTTTTGTGGACAGGGACATGTTTACTTACTGGAGTAGGATCCATCTCTGGTAAGACAGCAATCATGATGATAAGTGTGTTTATTAATTATTAGGGGTGCAACGGATCGCAGTTGATTCGTGATCCGTACGGGCCAGGCTCCATGGTTCGGCATGCAGATTCGCGGATTAACTGCAGTTTAACCATCATAGAGTGAAAGTTTATCATTTGGACATGTTTTGTCTTGCCAGTTTACACATTCAAATGATTTTAAATGCGGAAGAAGAGGCGAGACTCGCGTGCTGTTATCTGTGTGCACAGCCAAAGAGAGAGAGAGAGAGGCACGTTTCAGAAGCGCGCAAACACCAAATTGATTCGTCTTTCACATTTACTTGCGTTAGTGACTATTTAGTAAAGTGTCAGTTTTTCCCACCTGGTGGTGATCTGCTGACACTGCAGAAGTTTCCAAAAGTCTCTGTACTTTATACGTTGTGCTGAAAGATTCTCAGATTACCTTTTATTCTTTCTGCCTTTTACACAACTCTCCCTTAATGGTGGGTGCGTAGCATGATCTTCAGTCTTTACAAAGCCAGACATTTAATCTGAAGTATCTTGTGAACTTCTAGTGTGTAGTGTAAAATCACAGAATTTTCTTTTTTTATAATTTCCTTGAAAGTAATAGATAGCATTTCATTTCGGCTGGTAGCAAATCATGGTTTAAAAACAGATTCTTTGACCCTTAATGACTGTGGCATTGTTTTACTGCCCTGCGTCAAGGCACCTGATAGGCTTTTGCTGAGCTCACTCATTCAAAGGTACCTTTCACCTAAATGCACTTGATAAGCTCAAGCGTTGCAGGACAAATGTGTTTACGGTTTTGGACGCTACACTGTGCCAAGGTGTACTTCGAGGAGTAGTAGCAGTTTGTCAGGTGAGGATTGAAATATTCCTAAAATAGAATTATCTCAAAATAGAATTTGTTCTGACAAAGTACAAATTCTTTCTTGGTCAGTCCATATATCAGATTTTAGATTGCCATTCTGCTCTTAGTTCATTATGTAATATCTTGGCCTTTTATTGTGTGTACAGTATTTATTTTTGACTTAAACCAAATTCTGCTTCACAGAACTTTTTCAGCTTTCCATCAGAAGTGAAATTTGTATCAGCTGTTTTGTGATTATTTTTTATACTTTTTAACTTATGAATTTTTTTTACAAAACCGAATTAGAAAATGTCAAACGAACGCAATGTTTTTACTATGAAAGGTGAATGCACATATTGCAAGGTATTGTTTTAGCATGTACTATATTGAGGGAGCTTTCTTCCAGATGTTGCAGCATGTGTAGTGAACGATTGCATAACTTTGATTCGGAAGCTCTCAGAATACAACACTACTAAACAAATAGCCAATTTAGAAATACACAAGGTGAGACCCTCTTACTTTTTTCCTGCAAACACTGTGGCCCATGCCACAATTATACTTTACTTCAGTAGACCTGCTTTGCATTTAAGTGTTGTTGCAAACAAAGTGGTTTTTACAAGGTACGATGTTGATGCCAAGAGATCCACATCATTGGAATTACCAAAGTTTCTTAGTTTATATATGCATATATGCAAAATTTAGTTTGATGTATTTAGTGGCAAATAAAATGCATATCCAAGCAGAACTGTATATTCCACTTTGTTTTCAACGTGAAATATTATGAATTATTATTATAAACACATGAATTTCACAAGTGCAAAAACGAATGTGCACATGTGAAACGCATACATGGTTTTGGAACAGTTCCCATGTGAAAAAATAGGAAATTCATGTTGTTTTTACTGGACAAATATAAATTCTTCTGCAAAAAGGCCCAGATGTTATTCTGTAAGTCAAAAGTCTAACAGATCAATAACAGCAAATATTAGACTTGGAGAGCAGAATGAATTTCTATCACTAATCATTGGCATCACTGGTATCCAATCTTAATGTACACTGAAAAACAATATTGTAATTTTAACTGTAAAAGACTGTAAAAATGCGACCTGTTAATTGGTTTACAGTAAGTTCCTGTACTATATACAAATAAAACTATTATTATATACTATAAAACAAAGAAAAACTGTAAGAACCTGTAAGAACCCTTTTTTGAAAGCAAAAAGAACAAAAAGAACAAATCAACTTATAATTTATTGTATATTACAATTCCTTGTGTGACAGCTCACATTTGATGTTTTTTTATTTGAATAATTATGTTTCTTCTTGTTATTTTTTTGGTCAGTTATGTACATTCGGCTTTTATATCACGTATTATGTTGTTAAATGATTGTTTATTGCATTTTTTGAGTGTCATGTTTGTTACCATGATGGCATTTTGTATTTGTGTACATTTACATTTATTTATTTAGCAGACGCTTTTATCCAAAGCGACTTACAAATGAGAACAATAGAAGCAGTTAAACTAACAGTAGGACAACAATATGCAAGTGCTATGACTTTTCCCAGTTTAATCTAACACAGTACCAATTATTATTATTTTTTTTATAAAGATAATAGATATAGGGCCCTATTTTAACGATCTGAAACGCAAGTGTCAAAGCGCAAGTAACTTTGTGGGCGCTGTTGCTATTTTCCTGGCGGGATAAATGGCTCTTGCGCCCGGCGCAAATCTAAAAGGGGTTGGTCTGAAGTAGCTTCATTATTCATAGGTGTGGTTTGGGCGTAACGTGAAATAAACCAATCAGAGCGTCATCTCACATTCCCTTTAAGAGCAGACGCGCTTTTTCCTTGGCGTATTGCTATTATAACGGCGGATTTGCCAGGCGCGCGCCAGGAGCGGTTCACAGCCGAGGAGAGCAACGCTCTCGTCACGGCCGTAAAAGAGAGAGAAGTGACATTGGGGATGGAGAAACACACCCAAATTAAACAGGCATATAATAATGTGGGTAAATGTGTAAGCTAGATGTATGCTTTTATAATAAATTGTCTATCTATCTATCTATCTATCTATCGTTCGTAATAATATGATTTGCAAAAATGAAAACTGCTGCTTCTGTGTAGATTAGAGAATCAAAGTGTATGCGCGTTGTGCACGCTATACATTATGGTCAAGCACGCGCCCTTAAAATAGCATAATGAACAACGCGCGACGCGCCACTGACTTTAGACTAGGTTTTTTCTGGCCAGTGGCGCAATTGTTTTATGGAACAGTAAAATAGCACCAGGGATTGTTTGCGCCGGGACACGCCTCCTTTTTTGCGCTGAACCGCCCAGGGAGCGCAAGTTCATTCCCTAGTTTAGCGACGTGCTTTTGTGGAGGGAAAAGCGCGCTTTGCGCGGGTGCAAAATAGGAATGAAACATGCGTCGGTGTACAAAGTAAATTACGCTGGGTGCAAGATAGGGCCCATAGAATAGAAGAGAAAGTATTAATGGATCAAGTGTTGTCGGAAAAGATGCGTCTTCAGCCGTTTCTTGAAAATGGCTACGGACTCAGCAGCTCTGGTTGAGTTAGGCAGATCATTCCACCAACCGGGAACAGTCATGGAAAAGGTCCGAGAAAGAGATTTTGTGCCTCTTTGAGAAGGCACCACAAGACGGCGTTCACTTGCAGAGTGCAAGTTTCTGGATGGCACGTAAGTCTGAAGTAATGAGTTTAGGTAGGAGGGAGCAGAGCCAGTGGTTGTTCTGTAGGCAAACATCAGTGACTTGAATTTGATGTGATTTGTTAAAGACCACTCTAGCTGCAGCGTTTTGGATCAGTTGCAGAGGTTTAATACTGCAAGCCGGAAGACCTGCCAGGAGAGCATTACAATAGTCCAGTCTGGATAGAACCAGAGCTTGGACAAGGAGTTGTGTAGCATGCTCTGATAGGAAGGGCCTGATCTCCTCCTGATGTTAAGGCGAATCTGCAGGACTGGGCAGTATGACTCTGGTGTGCCTTCTATATATTAATATGTGCATCAGCTTGTTGAAAAACTACTTGTGATGAACACTGATTCATCATGTGGTTTTCTCTTTACCACCAGTGTTATTATGGCGGATGTCAGTATACAGCGGGTGAAATAAGTATTGAACACGTCATCATTTTTCTCAGTAAATATATTTCCAAAGGTGCTATTGACATGAAATTTTCACCAGATGTTGGTAACAACCCAAGTAAGCCATACATACAAAGAAACAAACAAAAATAAGTTCAGAAATTAAGTTATGTGTAATAATGTGAAATGACACAGGGAAAAAGTATTGAACACATGAAGAAAGGCAGGCACAAAAAGGCATGGAAATTATTGTCTTTCCACTTCCGTATTATGGCCCCAAAAGTGCTCACTGGACCATTCAGAAGCTTAGAATGGCGCCTATAACCAATGCCATCATTATGTTTTGCAACAATTAGGTTGCGAATGTCTTGAGACAGCTCTTTGCTTTTACCCATCATGAGATGTGTCTTGTGTGACACCTTGGCAATGAGACCTTTTTGTAGGCCATCATTTGGGACTGAACCAGCAGTTATTAATTTCCACGGACAGGGGGCTGGATTGCTTTTTAATTACTGTAAGTTTTCAGCAGTTGTCTTGGCTTTCCATGCCTTTTTGCGCCTCCCTTTCTTCATGTGTTCAATACTTTTTCCCTGTGTCATTTCACATTATTACGCATAACTTAATTTCTGAACTTTTTCTTTGTATGTATGGCTTACTTGGGTTGTTACAAACAACTGGTGAACATTTCATGTCAATAGCACCTTTGGAAATATATTTACTGCGAAAAATGATGAAGTGTTCAATACTTATTTCACCCGCTGTATGTAAAAAGTACAAAAACAGTAACAGCATGGCCTTGCTAATTCAGCAGAAAAGGGCTGTTGGATTTACTGGTTTGAAATGTTTTTTTGTTGATAATTACAGTTTAAACTGTAAAATGTTCAGGTTGTTCTGTAAATAAATATTTTTGTAAACATTTTACTGTATTTTTAAATAATTATTCTGGATGTGTAAGATAATTTTACAGTGTAAAATAAGCTGGCTTTTGTTTTTCCTGGTCCTTTCTCTTCTGTTTCCCTTCATTCTTTCTTCTCTTTTGTTTTTAAAGGTTGTGTAAGAAGATGCGTCATTCAGCACCTCTCGTTTTGTTGTCGCTCTTATGCGTATTATTTGGAACAGATGGCGGTAAAGTGCTGGTGTTTCCACTGGATGGAAGTCACTGGGTGAACATGAAGGTCCTGATCGAGGAATTACACTCAAAAGGTCACAATGTGACGGTGCTTAGAGCCTCTAACAGCTGGTATATCAAGGAAGAGTCTCCTTTCTACAATTCCATCACCATTCCAAACACAGGAGGATTTGACGAGGACTTTTTTGGTTCGATGATCAGCCGTCTCTTGAAGATTAAAAGAGAAGGACATTCCATTTGGAACCGCTTTCAGCTGGAGTATGAAATCATCATGAAGTTTAAAAGCATGCATGAAGATATGTTGCAGATGATGGAGAGAGTATTAAAAGATGAAAAAATTATAAACTCAATCCAAGATGCTAAATACGACGTGGTGCTAGCAGACCCAGCTGCTGGAGGTGGTGCAATCATAGCTTACAAGTTTAAAATTCCTTTAGTTTTCAACGTTCGTTGGACGATTCATGGAGAGGGACATTTTGCCATTGCTCCTTCCCCCCTGTCTTATGTCCCTGTCCCAGGAGTAGAGCTAACAGACAAGATGTCATTCCTTCAACGTGTCAAGAATGTTTTGACCTACCTTTTCACCCAGTTCCAGATTGCAATCATCGCTGAACCTACCTATTCTTCTTTTTGTCTCAAACATTTTGGTCCCAATGTTAATTATTTCTCCCTTTTCCAGGATGCCGACATCTGGCTCATGAGAAATGACTTTACCTTTGAATTTCCACGACCCACAATGCCCAATATCGTCTATATGGGCGGCTTCCAGTGTAAACCAGCTAAGCCGCTTCCAGCTGATCTTGAGGAGTTTGTGCAGAGCTCAGGAGATCATGGAGTCATTGTCATGTCTCTAGGCACCCTTATTGCTCAGCTTCCACAAGACGTCACCAATGACATAGCAGCAGCTTTTGCTCAGCTTCCTCAAAAAGTGATTTGGAGATATACAGGACCTCGACCTGTGACCCTTGGTAACAATACCTTACTTGTGGACTGGCTCCCTCAGAATGACCTGCTTGGACATCCTCAAACTAAAGTGTTTGTGGCACATGGAGGCACCAATGGAGTTCAAGAAGCCATCTATCACGGGATTCCCATTTTAGGTCTACCATTAGTGTTTGATCAGCCAGACAATCTCTTCAGGATGCAAGCAAAGGGAACAGCAAAGATTGTAGATATTGCGACTCTAGACAGGAATGTGTTTCTAGAGGCATTAAAGGAGGTTCTGCATAACCCATCTTACAGGGAGAACATGCAGAGACTGTCCAGACTGCATCACGACCAGCCAATGAAACCTCTTGATCGTGCCGTCTTCTGGATTGAGTTTGTCATGAGGAATAGAGGAGCCCCTCATTTACGAACACAGTCTTTCAGAATGTCCTGGATTGAGTACTACTCTATAGATGTTATTTGGACTCTAACGGCAACATTTTTCATATTTGCATTTTTGATTATATATGTGATTCGATATCTTTTTAGAGTTCTATTCAAAAAGAAAGTAAAATGTGCATGATTTATAACTACTGTATGAGTTCGTTGTGCTAATTTTGTACGGACTATTTAGAGCAGCATTTATTGTCAGTAGAATCCTGAGCCTCAATAGATGCAAATTTCATAACTGTGACTAATGCAAGGACTAAAAAAAGTTTTCCCTGGAATTATGAAGTTTATTTTTTTGTCTTAACATGCAGTTTAAAAGTTGACTTCAGTCAGATGTAGAGTCTATGTAGAATGTCATGTAAAGGTTTTAAACAGAAATTATATTGATTACACGTTAGATCACACATACTTGGACAGACAGATGAAGACTGTATCTTGACGATGATAAAACCCTGTAAATCAGTTATGACTGTGTAAATGCACTTATTGAAACTGTGATTGACTTTGGATTATGAAGCAATAAATAACTGAATAACTGTCCAATTGTACAGAACTGAAATTTTACAGACTGAAAGTTCAATTCTATCCGATGCTGATTTCTTCTCCCTCTTCTAGATTGCAGACATGATTTCATGATTTTTTTTCACCCTCGTCCAAATCTTTGGTCATTGGTGCCAACTGCATTCTGTAACACTTGTGGCGCTTTTCCGCATGATAGCTTTGTACGGGTCACTTTTGGGGGTTTTCCACTGTGTACAGTACCTAGTACTTACAAAAATTTTTAATACCACCTTGGTTGAGGTTCCAAGCAAGCCCTGCCGATACTAAAATGTGATTTATAAACACTGTAGATCACTGATTGGTCAGAGAGAATCGCCACTACCAGCATCATTGGATTTGTGACACGAGACACCAAACCCACTAGATTTAAATAGTCAGCAACAGCCACCGCAGTATCATTTGTTCGCACAACTTTTTTAAACGACTTGCTTTAAACAACCGTTGCACGCAACTTGAAAAAAGAAATGGCTGTATCGTGGTCAGTAGATGAGGTGGAGGCGCAACTATAATGATCAGTCTATATAATCCAACCAACTTTGAAGCGATACTAAACTGCAGTGGAAAAGCAAACCGAGCCAAAGTAAAGCAAGCCGAGCCGAGCCAAGTTGTGCCGAGTCATGCCACACAGTGATAAAGCCCCATTACAGATGTAGTATCTAGCCTTAAGCCCGTACACACCGAGAATGATAACTATAAAGATAACTATATTAAAGGGGCTATATGCAATATAGCTCTTTACAGCTGGGTGGATTCTGATTAGCTAGCAATGTTTTTATTGTTCGTCAGCTGGATAAAATCGTTCTGAAAGTGATTCCAACGATATAGTTTCTCTGTGCTGTTATCGTTATAGCTGTGGTGTGTTACGTCCCTGCGTGGTTGCCTGTCTCTCTCTCTCTCTCTCCCTCTCTTTCGCGCTCTTAGGTTTGCTCCACCTCCCGTTTGCTGGAGGGCTATCGTTTGCTATCAGTGGCGTGACGCCACCTCCACCCCAGCCAAACGAGTTCTTCGACAGCAGTTAAAATGATGCTGACAGAGAGCGTGGATGCAACTTGTTTTCTGCCATTTGTTTTTGTTGTTGCCTTGTATTTTCTCTTTTCGTTCAGTTTTGATTTTTGTTTGGCGTTACGGAAAGGGTACCCTATAGAGTTAAGAGGACAGTTTATATGTCACGTGACCTACATTACAAACACGTAGGTAACTCGATCTGTATAGAACATCAGGTAAGGAAGTGAATGCCACCCCCTGTATGTTTTGTTTGTGAGATAGAGTAAGGAAGTTAGTGCGTGTGACGCCGAAGAGTTTTTGTCTTTTCTTTTCTTTTGTTTATTAGTTAGGTAAGAGGTTTAACTACGAGTTAGAATGAGTTTTGTTTTGTTACTTTCATTTCTTTGGCTTCACTAATTGCGTCCTCTCATTACTCTTGGTTTATTTATCTTTCTAGTATCTTTTTGATCTACAAGCCGCTTGTTGTTGTTTTTTTTCCATTGTTTATATTCATTCATCATCATTATTATTATTATTATCATCATTATCCTTTTTCTTTTGTATATTTCATTTATGTATAATAAACTATCTTTTTCCGCTTTATTTTGTTGCCATGTTGTCTTTTGCCACCTTTACCACGCCAAATAGGGTCATGACTTCAATGTTTCCTCTTCTGACCTTGCAATTCATAAGAGTTTGTAACAGGTGTGAACTCTATTCTTTGATATTGAGAACGATTTTTAGAACTATATCTTTAGAGTTATCGTCCTTGGTGTGAACAGGCCTCTATAGTTAAAGCAGAATGAGACTTTATTGATTGTTTTAAATGATTAGTTCACCTATTTGTTTCATAATTTACTAACCCTAATGTTGTTCCAAATCTGTATGACTTTATATCTTCTGCCCTACTACCTCGCAGTTTTACAGATTATTTCAGGACAATAATAGGTATTGTATTTATCATTGTATTTTTGAAATCTTGTGTACTCTTTTAATTCGGTTATATTCTTTCTTATCAAAGGTGGTCATTTAAGATGCATCACTCCACCATTCTTGGTTTGTTCATCCTGTTATCTGCTCTGTCAAGATCTTATGCTGGTAAAGTTCTGGTCGTCCCTGTGGATGGAAGTCATTGGATTAATATGAAGGTCCTTATTGTGGAGTTGCATTCAAAAGGTCACAATATCACCGTGGTCCGAGGGTCTAGCAGCTGGTACATTGAGGAAAAGTCTCCTCTCTACACTTCCATTACTGTGGACAATGGCGAATTTGACGATGACTTCATGGAGAAGTTTCTCCCTCACTTACTGAAAATACAGAGACAAGGAAGATCATTTTGGAATGAAATGACACTTGCTGATGAAATTTATAGGAGGTTTACAGAAATTCATCAGCTAATATGCAATATGACAGCTACAATGTTTGAAAACGAGACCTTGATGAATTCACTGAAAGATGCTGCATATGACATTGTTCTGACGGATCCTGCTTTTGGAGGTGGAGTGTTACTGGCACACCGTCTTGACCTCCCTCTTGTGTTTAATGTCCGCTGGACCATGTACGGAGAAGCCCATTTTGATATAGCTCCATCTCCTCTCTCATATATACCTGTGACAGGGTTACAGCTAACCGACAAGATGACTTTCAGTCAGAGAGTAATGAACGTGGTGACATATATAATGATTTTTTATAAAAATTCCAAATACTTTGGTTCTCCTTACCAAGAGTTCACCCAGAAATATTTTGGCCCCAGTGTCGATTTCTTCTCCCTCCTCCAGAATGCCGACATCTGGCTAATGAGAAATGACTTCACTTTTGAGTTTCCACGACCCACAATGCCAAATGTCGTCTACATGGGTGGCTTCCAGTGCACACCAGCTAAGCCACTTCCAGATGATTTGGAGAAATTTGTACAGAGCTCAGGAGAGCATGGGGTCATCATCATGACTTTAGGAACTGTTTTTGGTCAGCTTCTGAGTGAAATCAATGATGATATTGCTGCAGCTTTTGCCCAACTGCCTCAAAAGGTTATTTGGAGACACACAGGACCACGGCCTGCCAATCTTGGTAATAACACATTGATTGTGGACTGGCTCCCTCAGAATGACCTGCTTGGACATCCTCAAACTAAAGTGTTTGTGGCACATGGAGGCACCAATGGAGTTCAGGAAGCCATCTACCACGGGGTGCCTATTGTGGGCATTCCTTTAGCTTTTGACCAACCTGACAATCTCTCCAGGATGCAAGCAAAGGGAACAGCAAAGATTGTAGATATTGCGACTCTAGACAGGAATGTGTTTCTAGAGGCATTAAAGGAGGTTCTGCATAACCCATCTTACAGGGAGAACATGCAGAGACTGTCCCGACTGCATCACGACCAGCCAATGAAACCTCTTGATCGTGCCGTCTTCTGGATTGAGTTTGTCATGAGGAATAGAGGAGCCCCTCATTTACGAACACAGTCTTTCAGAATGTCCTGGATTGAGTACTACTCTATAGATGTTATTTTGACTTTAATGGCAACAGTTTTTATATTTGCATTTGTGACTGTTTATACAATTAGATATTTTTGTCTAGTTGTATTCAGAAAGAAGGTGAAACGTGAATAATAGTGGCTAGAAATGTTTTTTAAAATGTTTCCAGATTGTTTCCTGACAGCATTTGCTTTTGTGAATCTTACATTTTGTTAAACATTTAAATGAATTAAAGAAACAATACTTTAGTCCAATGCATATTATAAATAATCATTTAGAACTAATTCAAAATTCTCTATACTGTTTGTTTTAAGCAACATTTTTGCTCTTAGTGTATAACAATCAATATTATTAGGACTTGCTACAGACAAATATCATTTACATCTATCAGTGACAATACAAGGGCTCAGATGAATCCCAATCATTATAATTAAATTTGTTTTTGTGTTTATGATTGAGTCAACATAATTGTGAATGACTTCTCTGTATAAGCTTTTGATGAACTCTTATCTGACAGTTTTATGAAAATAAACACCCTGTAATGAAGAGGCACCTGATCATGTGTACATGATATGTTATCACCCCCTGACTCTTATACATAGTGAGATTGTGTAAAATCAGTCATTGAAGCAAACTACAGTGACTTACAGATGTAACATCTAACCTTATTACTGAAGTGGCATTTCTTGATGGCAAGGGATAAGTTAACCCTTAAATGCATTAATGTTTTTCCAATCATATATATATATATTCTTATATACAGTATAAGAAATCAACAGAATTGTGAATGACTTTTCTGTATAAGCTTTTGCTGAACTCTTATCTGACAAAGTTTTCTGAACACCCTGCAATTAAAGAGGCATCTGGTCATGAGTTCATGACGATATGTTATCTCTCCCTGACTCTAAAATCTGCCATCTTTTCCACCATCGGGCCTAAACGTTCTAAGAACGGTTCCAATTATATTTCCACTTGAGCCTGGTACGGCACTGTGCGATTACAAAATGTTCTCGCCTCGGAATTCTCAGCACGGTTAGCTAATTGCCAATTAGCCAATTTCTCTGTAAGTGTGCTATTTGAGGTTTGTAAAGACAGAAAACCAGAAGACTTCTGTATATAAGTTTGAATAACAACTGAATGAGGTCAGAGTTCAATTCACTTTTACAATCATAATTTTATTCAAAGTTATGAGTATCAAACCTTTGGAAAAAACAGTTCAAGTAATTTGCCTTTTTGGATGCAAAGAGCCTCTTCATTGCTGGTTGTATTTGTTATATATTTTTATTGAATTCCACATCCTTTTGGGCTTAGACTTGAAAAAGTTCTCTTCTACAAAGTTTTTGTGTGTGTGTGTGTCTTTTCCTTGCTACTTTATGCAACTGATTCAATTCTTTCTGAACAGATTTTAGTGCTACATGGTTGTGATTATATCTCCTTTGTGATATGAAGTTTGTTATTTGGGTAAATAGTTTCCTGTTTTTTAGTAACCACATTATCTGTATAGATATTTACATAGTCAGTTATTACTTCTGAGGTTTCATCCATGTCAGCACCATAAAAAATATCCCACTCAGTGCATAAGAACCAGCCTTTCAGAGACTCAATGCTGTTTTCCAACCACAATGACAGATCTTTAGTCACAGGTTTAGAACTCTTCAAGACTGTCCTGTATGTTGGAATAAGATAATCACTATTGTGATCAGAACTTGCCAATGGGGCCTTGATTTTGCTTTACAAGCTTTCTTAACCCTCTATGGCATGACTTTTTGTTTTTTGGGGAAAAAAATCTTTCACCCCATTTTTTGGGAGCTTGGGGGTCCTTGATAACATATCCATCATAAAATGTGCCCCCCCTCCACCCCTGAACCAGATATGGGTTTGTTGCCTCAGGGCAACACTGTGCTACGAGGGTACTAAAACTCAAAGGTTTTCTACATAGGTGGAATAGGGAAAACAAGCAATATGTGCATTTGAAAATGATTTATTTTGACAAAAATCAATCACAAATGGTTTTAACCTATCACAAACATCAAACAATCAACAAAAACAACTATTACTATTAATTACAACTAACACCCCATATGTATGTGTATGTGTAGTGTTTGGTGTAAATGTTCATATGAAAATGAAAATTTATACATAGTGTTATGGGGGGTGTTAGTTGTAATTAGTAGTAATAGTTGTTTTTGTTGATTATTTGATGTTTGTGATTGTTTGTTTTTTTATTGTTTTTTCTATGTTTATCTAACGTAGGGTGCTTTCACACTTGCATTTTTGGTGCACACCTGGGTTCGATTGACATCAGAGTTTGGTTTGATTGGATGAAAACTTCTCACCCTTTCCGAACCATACCCCAGTCTGAATAAAAAGTGTGGTCTGGTGTTCACATGAATTGTGGAAGTGACGTATGATTTGATAAAACTTTGTGTTTGTGTGTTCTCACTCCTATTTCTGGCAAACGTGACTACTGCATACTTGGGGGTGGGAGTGGGGGTGGGGTGGCATACTCTTAAGCAATTAAAATGTCTTTTCCGTTGCTTTTTTTGTTTGTTTTTTACAGTTAAAGTTACAGGAAAAAAATACAATCACAACTAACACCCTCCCATATGCATGTGTATGTGTAGTGTTTGGTGTAAATGTTCATATGAATATGAACATTTATACATAGTGTTATGGGGGGTGTTAGTTGTAATTAGTAGTAATAGTTGTTTTTGTTGATTATTTGATGTTTGTGATAGGTTGAAACCATTTGTGATTGATGTTTGTCAAAATAAACCTTCTAATGCACATATTGCTTGTTTTCCCTATTCCACCTAAGTAGAAAACCTTTGAGTTTTAGTACCCTCATAGCACACTGTTGCCCCGAGGCAACGAACAAAAAAACACAGTTTTAGTATATAAATAAAAACAAAATAAATCTTTAAACAATCAAACATACTTCTTTACATACTGATGCACATGCATATATTTTTTTATAAAACAATATTTTAACTTAAACATGTTAAAAAGTGATATTTATCTTACTAATTGGTGGCACTCTGTAGCATGTGGTTTTGCTTCATTAAAGCACAGCTCCACCCCCCCAAAAAAGGTCACACCCACTTCAGCCCCTCATTTCATTGAACAGACATGTCAGGTGATGGTCCAAAAATGTGGTTTGTTGCCTGAGGGCAACACCATGCCATAGAGGGTTAACATTCCCATTGCATTTGTCAAACATTCCATTTTCTCTTAAAGGGGTCATATAATGGTACATGCACTTTTACAAGTTGATTTTACTGAAATGTGTGTTGGCAGTGCCTGTACACAACCATCATAAAATGATAAAAATCCATCCAGTGGTTTTTTTTTAAATCTTCTTATATGTTTTCACAAGGTCGGACGCCCCTCCCACGACTGTTAATTGACAGCAGCGTTTCAACACAGACCCGCCCTCGCTCGTGAGCGAGCTGTCATCACAGTCCGCCATTGTTGATACGCTGGAGCACTGTCTATGAGCAGAATGGCGTCTATGCGATTGTGGTGTTCTGTTCTTGGGTGTAATAACGAACACAGCAGTCATTTTGATGTTCCTAAATCCGAACCGCTGAAGACGCAGTGGCTGAGTTTTGTTTTCAAAGGGAATATTCCCCACGATCAACGTCAATGCTTTCATGTTTGCGCGAATCATTTCACACACCAGACTGCTTTACAAACGAGGATCAGTATAAAGCTGGTTTTGCTAAGAAGCTGCTCCTGAAAAAAGAATCGGTACCAACTATTCGTGTTCCTGCTGCACCTCCAGAAGAAGTGAGTGTAACGTTTTATTAACCTTTATATTAATCTTTGCAAATCGCTTGCACGCTTCATGATGAATGGTTTACACTCAGGTTACATTACGGCATGTTTTCTATGTACGACGTTCTCAATATAATTCATAATCCAACGTTTATAATGAACAACGCGTTATGGTTATTGTGTTATTACAAACTGTGTACGCAGGTGTTAAAGTTAACGTGGTAATACTACACTAAGCTTATGTCGTAGATTTTTCCTAAACTTAACTATCTGGCTTGTCTCCAATCGACATTCCCTAACGTAGTCTACCTCTTTAATCTAACTCACCTGCTGCGCAGCAGAAAATGACAGACAGACTTCAGCAAATGTCCTCTGAGTTCTTTATTTCGGCCGGGAGAGTACTCAAGCAATTCTCAGAGAATCTCTCCCAAGAAGCAAGGCCGGAGGATCTCAGACAAATTCCATTGAGAATCCCACCGAAAAATACATATACAACAGTTTTTATAGTAGGCTATAGAGGTATGACATAAATGTCAGGCTGCATTACATAATTTCCTCACTATTTGATTGGTTCTTCATATGCAAACCCCTCTGTTACTAGGTAAAGCAAACTTTGTTTTAATGATTACTTCATTGTTAGTCACAAGGTTCAAATTTAGTCATCTGTCTAGTTTCAATTCCCAAATGCGTTATTTATACACTCACACAACCAAAGTCAAAGGGGTATGGTAAAAATACAACATCCAAAAACACAGGACAAAAAGTTTTAGTACATTGTGTTTCAAAGTGTTATCATGTTAGGCCTGAAAAGAGAAGTAAGGTTAGATGTTAAAGACATGGTTAGTTTAATATACAGTTTACTATTTTATCTATTAAAAATCTACCACACTTACTTTTGTAGATGGTTTATAACGGTGTCTGTTACTGATTAATAAGTAATGCCAAAAAAACAGTTATAACTGCATGAAGATGAATGGTAACACAAAAATCTTAGGTGTCCTTCAACTACTGTTAGAAACATTCCTGCCGTGACCTCATGTCAGTGCTTTAGCCCTGACAGTACCTAACACTGCATAGATAACGTTACGCATCACTGACAAGCCTACATTTACCGAAAAAAAAATGTCATGACCATTAGCTGTAACATCATCTGTCAATGAACTAACGTATAACGTACATCAGTAAACACTAGCGTTCGTATCTCACTACTCTAACGTTACCCTGCCAGTAACGTTACACACAAAGATAGATCAAAGTGACATTACGTTAACCAACCATTCAGAAACGTCCTGTTCGAGCCTTAATTGTCGAACTTCTTCGGGGCTGTCATCTTGCTCCGGGTCCGACTCCGGTTCAAATTGATACGGTTGCACAGTGTCCTCAGAGACTCCCGCTGCCATTCTTCAAAATATATCCTCAATTGTTGTCAAGGCAACACTCCACGTGTGTTGTGTCAGGTCAAAACGCCCCACAGAACAGAGGGGCGGGGATGAGCAAAGCTCATTATCATTTAAAGACACATGCACTTAAACCGCGTGCTGAAAAGTGTTTTCTTACAATACTAATGAGAATTTTTAATTAAAGTATATTACAAACTTTTAATTTAGACCCTAAAGAATCATATTAGCTTGTACAAAAATGGCATTATATGACCCCTTTAACATATTGTTCAAAACCAAATATAGTTTCAGACGGTTTGCAGTTGTTGAAGTCTCCCAATATATAAACAGTGGCTCTCACTGTGAGCCTTCATTCATAAACACACACACTCCCCCACCTCAGTTCCTGCCCGATGATGCAGAACGATCGGCCCAAACCAGAGAGAAGCCATCCACCTCGAACTGAGAGCTGGCCATGTCTGGATGAAGCCAGGTTTCCCTGAACACCATTTCCGTGAATTATTCCAGGCAAAGGAGGTCAATTTCATTGTGGCTATGAGCTTTACAGTTTATATCAGGGGCGTAGAATTTAGTAGGGACGCTAGGGACGTGTCCCTACCAATATCCAGTGACACTGATATATCCTTAGCAATAATTTCGATCAAAACTTAAAATATATTTATATTGATGTCCCCGTCCCCACCAATTTCAAAATCAAACCTACACCACTGGTTTATATTAACTTATTTAAGGTTCCACAACACAGCAAAGAAGGAAAATTTTGAAGAAGGTCTACTTTTTTTTTTGCAGTGATGTTTTTATTTTATGAAAGTGTACTCTGTAGCTATATACAGTACCAGTCAAAAGTTTGGAAACACTACTATTTTTAATGCTTTTGAAAGAAGTCTCTTATGCTCATCAAGCCTGCAGTTAAAAACAAAAACAAAACAAAAAAAACAGTAATATTATGAAATATTATTACAATTTAAAATAATGGTTCTCTTTTTTAATATACTTTAAAATGTAATTTATTTTTGTGATGCAAAGCTGAATTTTCATCAGCAAGTACTCCAGTCTTTGGTGTCTTATGATCCTTCAGAAATCATTCTAATATGCTGATTTATGATCAATGTTGGAAACAGTTGTGCTGCTTAATATTTTTTTATAACCTGAGATACTTTTTTCAGGATTATTTGATGAATAAAAAGTTAAAAAGAACTGTATTTATTTAGAATAGAAATCTTTTGTAACAATATACACTACCGTTCAAAAGTTTGGGAACAATAACTTTTTTTTAAAAAAGAAATTAGTACTTTAATTCAACAAGAATGCGTTAAATTGATAAAAGGTGATGGTAACGATTTATATTGTTAGAAATGTTTTTATTTTGAATAAATGCTGTTTTTATGAATAAATGCTGTTAACGTTTTACTCATCAATGAATCCTGAAAAAAGTATTCCAAAAAAATATATTAAACAGCACAACTGTTTCCATCATTGATAATAACTGAGTATCAAATTATCATATTAGAATGATTTCTGAAGGATCATAAGACACCAAAGACTGGAGTACTTGCTGATGAAAATTCAGCTTTGCATCACAAAAATAAATTACATTTTAAAGTATATTAAAAAAGAGAACCATTATTTTAAATTGTAATAATATTTCATAATATTACTGTTTTTTTTGTTTTGTTTTTGTTTTTAACTGCAGGCTTGATGAGCATAAGAGACTTCTTGCAAAAGCATTAAAAATAGTAGTGTTTCCAAACTTTTGACTGGTACTGTATAGCCTATAGACCTAATTTGTTATTAGTAATAACTTTTGGTTCAATCAGCCTGTGTACAGTGGAGGAAAACCAAAAAAACGAACTATTGTGCCTACAGGATACTAATAAAACCTAATGCACTACGAAATGCATTGAACTAACAACACATACAATTTTAAAATATTCAAGTTTAAAAAAAAAAAAAAAGTAGGCTAGCTATATGTTGAAAGATACAGTAGCCTACAACTTACCGAAATATGTATCATGTCTCATGTAATAGCTCAATCAATGTTTCAACCGGGAAAAAACGTCATAGCTTGTAATATTGTCATGTAACATTACATTTACCTCAGGAAAGCCATTCAATGACCATAGCTATTGCTAGAAAAATTAACTAGAGTATTTTGCTAAATATATGCACTAGGCTACACGTTTATTATATTTTTACTCATATCATTAAAACTGCCTAGGCCTACTATAACGTTATTATTGTGAATAATAATAACGCTAAACCACATTCATTTGATTTGTTAATTTTAACATTTAATATACCAGCTGTCCATACTTATGTGACTGTTTACACGCTATATGAGAGATTTTTTTCCTAAGAAAAATTAACATGTAGCTATCCTGTAGCCTACATGATATTTCCAAATGAATATTGAATCAAGTCCGGAATCAAATTGAAATCGTGAAATTTGTATCTAGCACTAATAAAACAGTAACCCATGTAAACATTGATTGTAACTTATGAAATTCTGTTTAGTTACCAATGTTTTGACAATCACAATACACTTATTATGATGCAATTATTATTATTATTGTTACATTTTTACATTATTTTTCGGAAAATAATGATTTGGAAAAAGTTTAAATGATTGGGCCCAAATGCTACTCCTAATTGCCATCTAGTGTTGGAACAGCAAGTACATTTCAATGAGGATGAGTGAGTTTCTAATACATATTGTGATTCTTGAGATAAATAGATTAAATATAAGAATGTTTTACAAATATTTTCAAAGAAAATCAAGATGACTCTAACAAGCCATCATTCTCTCACTAGTTTACTTTGTGTAACATCCAACAGTGTATGTTTTACAATAAATAGTTTTTGTAATTTTTTTCCTAAAAGCTCAGTGTCATTTCCATCAAATATCAATTATGATTTGTGTTTTCATAAGAAGCATATATTTCATCTTAAGCTTTTCACTGACGCTTTTGTCTCATTGGTTAACACTAAGATTAGGAAGATTAGGAAAACTGTAGCCTATTGGCGTCAAAAAGTTTGTTGTTGTTGCTATTGTATTTGGTCGGTAGAGCATTTAGAAGCTTCTAAACCAATGCACTTCTCAGAATAATATCAAGTTTAGACATGTTTTGTGTGCAGAGAGGAGTGGTGTTAACTTCCACATGTGCACTCCCAATGCGTTTTGCACGTATTAGCTGGGCAGGGCTTGTTTCACACCATTTTAGTAGTGGAATGCAATGAGGAACTGAACCCGGTCAGTCACATGCTTGTGTGGTAAGTGAAGCAGATTACCTTTATTTATCCTAAACAATTATAATAAGTGTTGGCATATTGGGTGTAACTGAAATGTTTTGTAACTTTCTTTCATCAAAGGTTAAAAACAAAGATGCATTACCTCCCTGTCACTTTGCTAACATTCTTGAGCATATTATCTCAAGTGTTAGGAGGTAAAGTGTTAGTTTTTCCACTGGATGGAAGTCACTGGGTGAACATGAAGGTCCTGATCGAGGAATTACATTCACGAGGTCACAACGTGACGGTGCTTAGAGCCTCCAACAGCTGGTATATCAAAGAAGAGTCTCCTTTCTACACCTCCATCACTGTTTCTAATAGCGGTGGCATTGAAAAGGAGCTGTTTGATGCATTTGCAAGACACATTCTGGTCATCAGAAGAGAAAAGATGTCCATCTGGACTCACCTCGCATTGACTTCCGAGGTTGGAATGGTATTTGAAGAGATGCATTGCAATCAACTTGCCTTCATGGGAAAAATATTTGAAAATAAAGACTTAATGAATTCACTTCATACCGCAAAGTATGACCTGGTTCTGACAGATCCGGCTTTTGGAGGTGGAATTTTCCTGGCCCATCGTCTTGCCCTCCCTCTTGTGCTAAATGTCCGTTGGACGATGCATGGAGAAGCACATTACGAAATAGCTCCTTCACCTCTGTCGTATGTTCCTATACCAGGAGTAGAGCTCACTGATAAGATGACGTTTGCTCAACGATTGAAGAACCTAATGGGATACTTGTTTTCGCTTTATCACAAAGCCAGGTTTGTCACCTCACACTACCAGTCCTTCTGCAACAAATACTTTGGATCAGATATCAACTACAAAAACCTTCTTCGGGATGCCGACATCTGGCTCATGAGAAATGACTTTACGTTTGAGTTTCCACGACCCACAATGCCCAATATCGTCTATATGGGCGGCTTCCAGTGTAAACCAGCTAAGCCGCTTCCAGCTGATCTTGAGGAGTTTGTGCGGAGCTCAGGAGATCATGGAGTCATTTTCATGTCCCTAGGAACTCTTTTTAGTCATCTTCCACAAGACATCACAGAGGAAATTGCTGCAGCTTTTGCCAGACTGCCTCAAAAAATTATTTGGAGACACACTGGACCTCGACCTGTCAACATTGGTGATAATACATTACTTGTGGACTGGCTCCCTCAGAATGACCTGCTTGGACATCCACAAACTAAAGTGTTTATAACACATGGAGGCACCAATGGAATTCAGGAAGCCATCTATCATGGGATTCCCATTTTAGGTCTACCATTAGTGTTTGATCAGCCAGACAATCTCTCCAGGATGCAAGCAAAGGGAACAGCAAAGATTGTAGATATTGCGACTCTAGACAGGAATGTGTTTCTAGAGGCATTAAAGGAGGTTCTGCATAACCCATCTTACAGGGAGAACATGCAGAGACTGTCCCGACTGCATCACGACCAGCCAATGAAACCTCTTGATCGTGCCGTCTTCTGGATTGAGTTTGTCATGAGGAATAGAGGAGCCCCTCATTTACGAACACAGTCTTTCAGAATGTCCTGGATTGAGTACTACTCTATAGATGTTATTTGTACTCTTTTGATGATATTTGTGCTGTTTTGTTTTGTGATTTACTCTATCATAAAATATCTTTGTTTTAAAGTAGCATTTAAAAAGAAAATTAAATTTGAGTGATTGAATACTTAGCTCAAATCTCACGACTGAAATGTCTCAATATTTTCTTGGAAAGTTGTAAAATGACACATGAAAACATATGTACATTTTCATTTTAAAATTCATCTTTTTACCTGTGCTCATTTATTCTTTTCATTGAGAAATTAAAATCACAATGCTGCCACAAATACATCATAATAGTCATTAGACGTGAGCTCAATATGATGGGAAACTAAAAATGGGAAAAAACGTACTATATAATTAAACTCGAATGATGCAACAATATGAAATGCTGTTCTTTGTGGTTTACATTTTTTTCTTGTTGCGATTCATTTCCATTTCCTGGTGTAAATCCCAGTGTTTTTAAGAGAGCAAATTTAAATCTTAAATCTAATATTTCTAAGTATACATTTTAATGAGAACTAAAAATATACTGAAGGCTATTTTTTATAATTATTTTCACACCTAAGGCTGGAATTATATATATATATAAAAAAATTAATCTGTATCTGTATGGCCTGTACATTAAGCATATACAGAAATGTGACTTTATTTATTTATTTATTCACTCATTCATTTATTCATTCACTGTAAAATTATATGATCAATAAGTTATGGCAACATATGTTTTACATTGCTTTGTTTAACTCATCAAAATAAGTTAAGCAATTAATTTTCAACTTTTTTATGTTATACAAGATTCAACTCATTTTTTAAAGTCAGTTTGATGTGATTTAAGTTGAAATGACTGAAGTTGATTGTGCTTAAAATTTTAATTTTAAATCTTTTTTTTTACTATGTTCATTTAATAAATAAATAAGTATCATTATTATTTTGTCAAACTGTTTTGGGTGGTTGTGAGTCATTTAAAAAAAATAAATCGAACATGCTTCCTGTTGCTCGACCTTGTCAGAAGGACATGTGCTCATATCTGAGAGTGCAAATGATGTGCAAATGATATGCAAATGACACATTGCTGTTTTAATAGCAACAGTAATCATATGCTGGAAGAACAACAGAGGCATCAGCAGCATCACTGAACTGGTACTTTGTTCTTTTCATTTTTCATTGATCAATTTTCTCTAGATATTTTTATCATGATACATACAGTATTGGTGAAAACAGAAATTAGTTGATCAGTTTAAATGAAATCACGCCCCAAAATGCCAATTAAAATATAACAAATTAATGAATTAATAATTCTTTAAAGGATATAGATTGCAAGCGTAAGCTTCGTGTGTATTTCTGAACACATGCACATTTCATCTGTTGTGGGACAGATGAGAAGGGGAGCAAAACAGAAGTATGTATTTATACCGAATACAGAAGTGGAAACCTCCGTGGCAAGGTGAACTGAAACTTATGTGTTGGCATTTCTGGGCACTTCTGGCATCGCCTGCGTGGGATGTGTCAGTTTTAGGAATCAATTTTCATGCATTAATATAAACCGCTGAAACTTGATGTTTATGTATACATAGATATCACACTATCTATTTAGAGCCAGTGTGAACAGCTTGCGCATGACATGAAGTGCCATGTTTGCCCACTCAGTAGGGTACAAGTGCAAACAATCACAAACTAGAGTGCAATGTGAGAGACACAAGTGAATGATAGAATGCTGATGTTTAAGTATTGAAGATAGTTGTTTCTTGATGCTTTTGATTATAATGTAGGTGGTTCAAAGAGCACAATTGTCTATTTTTGCTATGCCATAGTTTACAAAATACTTTCTGCAAAATTCAGATTGGTTAATATACTGTAAATAAAATAAGCTATTATTTTTGCACAAAAAAAACACATTATTAAAATTAAAATGACATAATTAAGCATTTCTTCACCTATGCAAGTTATAACATACAGTTAAACAATAAACATGTTTTTACTATAGCATTTTTTACATTCATATTCTGTTAACATTAACATTAATCCCCAGGGAATGAAGGAAATGCGTTGTACGTGATATGATATATACGTGATATGTATGTGCATTGTCCAGTAGATGGCAGTAAACTGTCAACATGATTGTTTTGGCAGGGAATGTCAATGTGTGGCAATAACATTCCTATAACTAGTAATAACTACACTGTAAAACATGAGAGCCCCATTAAGTTATATGAACTTACTCCTTGTCTTTAACTCCAATTGCGATGGTAAGTTGTAGAAATTGAACTCAAGTGTATAAGTTTTCTAAAATTAAACTTAAAGTTATACATTATGTTGACTACCTGTGATTTTTGTCTGGCTTGTAAAGTTCATTTAACTCGTGGCTGTAAGTTACGTTGGGGGAGGGGTGATACAGAGCAAATACCGCGAAACACAGAGAGAAGTTATCGCCATTTTGAGTTGACGCAGCTGCCAGCAGAGCCATTACGTGAATTCGTGCTGAAAAACAAAATATCCGTGGAAGGTAAGTTTTTCTTTTTAATTTGTAATTATAAATGAAGGACATTACATTTTAATTCTTGTAAGCAGCACATTGACCGTTCTCTGCGAATTTAATGACAGCATGGTGTTTTCCCTCACCAGTTCACCTTTTACCAGAACACCAAATGGTAAAATAATTTAATTTATAACTTTGGTTCATAGCTTATACCGTATTTTTTGTTAGTTGGTGGGTGTGTAGTAAACGCGTAGCTGCTATAACGTAACGTTACTGGAGCGGAAAATCATTGTTTGCCTTTGAACAAATGTCCGTTGCCAGCTAAGTTAGTTAACTTACAAACATTACACAGCTTACAGTTAATTTCTGGGCAATCTAAGTGGAAATCACATGGTGATGATCGTGTTTGAGGGGTTAGGCCTATATGTCTAGTGTAAGGTTAGGACTTAATATGAATTAAACAATCCGAAAATACTGCAGGGTTTTTCCGGCCTAGAAAATTAATATGGCAGGCGCTCGCTCGCAGCTACCTGTACACCTCTCGGTTGTTGAATTTGTGCGCGAGTACTTTAATCATGCCAGCTGAAGGTTCATTTTTGCGCGTTAGAGACGAATATTGACATTGCTTAATTCAAGTTCATGGAAACTCGTCTTCTCTCCGCTGCGGCTGTCGATAATTCTCTAACGTTGCTATAAGTTAACTTACAGCATTCAAACGGCGCGTCGCGTTCGGTAAGTTAACGACATTCAGCATGTTAAAACTATGCCATGATATATTCATAATACAAGGTTCGAAATTGTGACCATTTGGTCGCATATGCTCCCGAAATTTAATCTGTGCGACCTAAAAATATATTTGGGAGCGAGTGCAAATAGCTGCTAATGGTTGTGGCACGACCTGTTTTCAGGGAGCTGATTATCACGCGAAATTTAAAAGGCTTAATAAGAGAGATGATGAAATAAGGTTTTTAATAAGGCATTTATTTATTTTTTGGTCGGCCGCGAAAGCGAATTTAATCCCGCCAAGGCCTGTTTTGATCGGTAAGTGACAGATGACTGACTGCTGCTCTTGTGACAGCCGGGCGCATTACTGAAAGAACGAGCGACTCCAGAGAGAGAGCCCCGGCCTCGCGCGCGCCCTCTCACCGTCTTCAAACTGTCTTGCTCTCTCTCTCTTGATTTTTAAAATGTTACTGGATTTATTTGTATCTTTGTAGAGATTAGTAATGCAGTGCAAAGGTGCTTAAAATATTACCTTCCATCTATATAATAAAACTGGGTATATTAGATTTTAAGTATTACACTGACCTTAATTGAGAACGTGCAATACATTTTTTCTTAATTTTCTTCTTCTTTTTCCTCTTGACAGATTTCAAGAATGTTCCCTTAATGAAGTGGAAATGTAAGTTTTGTGCATTCTCTACTAATCATCAGGGAAGAATACTACAGCACTACAAAAAGTTTCATGGGCATCATCGGAGGAGTTCAGGCCTCACCTGGCTGTATTCATAAAGACTGTTTAAAAACTTTTCAAACCCAAGCCGAACTTAAAAATTCGTGATCCAGACCTGCAGCTTCTTGATGAACTGATGAATGCAACATTCTCTCAGCGAAGAAAGGAAATCATTGGTGACGAGCCGCTCATCTCTGTAGTCAGGGACAGATGGCCTGCACTCTTCAATGAGAGACAGGTAACCAGTGCCAACTCAGACATTCACAGCAATATAAATTACAAGGAAATTATGTATTTCCTTAAATGGGTAGTGACATGGCTGATTTAAATGAATTTGAGGTTCACATATGCCTGTGAAATAATTTTCATCTGTATTTGCTGTCCCTAACTACTCTGTCGCTCTTTTCCCTCTCTCAATCTTTGCTGTCTTATGTGTCTGTTTCAGATAAGTGGAGAGTTCAATAGACTAGTCACCACCGATCTACTGCAGTCATTCTTAAATGGACTAGATGCCTTGGTGCCAAGTCTTTTAGAGCTGTACAAAGTAGCTGTATCTTCAAGCAGGAGGTTGAGCCTTAGCAGTGTTATGCAGTGCCTTGATAAGGAGGTATGAATAACAATGAACTAATTATTTTACATTTGATTACTTAATTCAATTTTGGTTTCTAAAAAATACTGATAGGCCTACCTGAAAATCACTGATTATTTCATTATTATTATTAAATTATTTGTTCTTTTTTAATTAATAACTGTTTACTTTTTTAATAATCTTTGAAATTGATATTTGACCCTAATCAATATTTACTAACATAGGGATTCTAATTTGTATAATGCCAGTCACTCTGTCTTGTTTACAATTGTTCGTAGGACACAAATCAGAACAGAAGAACAGCTGCCTTACTTGGTCTTCCACACTTCTTTACAGAGGATACTTCGGATATAATCAAGATGTGTGATGTAAGAAAATATATTTACACATTGTTAACGCACTTATGATACTGAATTCATTGCAGAGTAGTAGGGATGGAGAAAAAAATTATTCACTTAACTGTCATGATTTTGTTTTTGTGATATATATTTTTTTAAAAATAAATAAATAAATTAATTAGCTTAATTTTAGTCTTTGTTTATAATAAATAATTGCTCATACAGTGGCTTTTAGCCTAATTTGTGCTTCTCCAGTGGCTTGTTTTGACTGGCATCCCAGCCTTTTAGAGCATATATTGAAATGAAGTAAAATCATGACCTGCTCAGTCACCTGCTTAGTGCAATTGTTATTCTTTTATTGGACCATTTCTATAATATTATAGACCAAATCTATTACATGCTTTTTGAATTAGGATTGATACTGTCCATTTGTTTAAAGGTTCATGGTGAAACCCTGGATGTCATTATGAAGGGAATGCGTGTTGGACTACTGATTGGACACGAAGGTGTCCTGAATGATGCATTTCCTCTTGATGTCTCCAACGTGGCTGTGGTGGTAGAAAAGACAATTGTTCTCCATAATCTCAGAGACATACCCACTGGCTTTGCTCTGTTAATGGGCACAATCTACTGCCTTAACCTTGAATATCCCAGCAGTATGAGGTACTCCTTCGAATTCCTGCAGAAAGTAATCATGAAGATTAAAACTGACCACTGTTCTGCCAAGATACATGGACTTCGAAACAAACTGCTGAGATATCATTTATAGACTGGTCTCAAACCATACATCGGAGGGAACATGTTACATTTGCAGTCTTTGTCTTCAGTTACTTGACACTGTTCAAATTTGATATTACCGACCATTTCAAGTAAAACCCAAGTACTGCTGAAAAATCTCAGAATTATAAATGTTTAGATGTGTTTTTAATGCAAGGTTGTTAATTTTGAGAATTTCTGAAGCTTTTGCTGAGGGGACACTTATTGTTACTTTGCATTCTGTTCTTTAATTTAGCTGATTATAAGTGTTTAACTGCTGGTGTTGTCATTTAAAATTGCAAAGACTCTTTGTTATAAGAAAGTATGTGAAAGATGAAATTGTTGTGGAATTTTGTAACATAATGAAACCGTTTAATAATAATTCCTTACTTAGAACCTGTTTTCCTGACATAAATTGTATCATAAAACCAATGTTAAATTTATGCAACATTGAACTATTTACAATAAAAATATTTTTGAGCAGATGATTTGTTGATTATGAGTTTTCAATAATGTAACCTAGTAAGTTGTCTTAACTTGGAGAATCAAGTTGAAACAACGAATGTTCATAATGTAACCTAGTAAGTTGTCTTAACTTGGAGAATCAAGTTGAAACAACATTTGACAAAGTTGTTTAAACTCAGAGAATCAAGTTGAAACAACGAATGTTCATTAGCTAGTTAACTTGTAAAACACAACATTTTGAGTTGAAACAAAGAATATATTTAAGTTGAGTTAACTCATGTTTTTAAGGCAGCAGGTGAACTTTCGTTTCTAAGTTTAACAGACTTGAAATGTTTTACAGTGTAGTGTTTATATGTTGATTAAAAAAGAATAATAAACTCTTACTGTTATAAGATTTTTTATTTTTGTGGCAGGTTTCTTATACAGAACAAGTATATAGAAATATTTAAATTCATGTTTTCCTAAAAGATGGTTTGTTGCAGCAAGGGTGTTGTGAAACTCAGTTTACAGCAATGTCCCATGATCCCATCAATATCCGTTTTTTTTAAACGACTACATCTAGAGTGCGAAAAGTTAATATCACAAAATAGATGTGCCATCTTATTTTCATACATTCATCTCACATTCACAAACTATTTAATACTGTATAGTTAATTTAATTGTACTGAATAAATACTTGCTAAAAGCTGGTGAGTTACCTAACACATGTTTTTTTAAATATATTATATTTTAAAATTCAATTTTCCTGTATCTAATATTGTAAAAAATGCTTTTTAAGTAGAAAGAATTACTTCATAATTTAAGGACAGCACATTTATATTATATTTAACAAAGCAATGTACACATTTGCTGTACAATACTGTTGAAATTGTTTTTGTTTGTTTTTTCAAAAGAAAATGCATGAAAAGCTAAAGTATATTAGCCTGTTTATGGTCAAAAGACCATCGCCACTATTTTACGTTTGAGTGTTTTATGTTGCGTTTAATTGAGGCCTATTTTAAACTTTGATTCATCTTGTGACCTTCCACACTTGTGTTATTCTCAATAGTGCCAGACAGATTCAGATTAAAACTCAGGTTGGTATATTTACATTATGTAAATTTATAGGCCAGTTAGAAACTGATGCATTGCCAGCACTCTATTTTTATGGTAAAACTCGGGCAACAGTTGCCAGTTGTCACCACCACACTTTAAAAGATTATTTTCATGATTCGTTAACTTTTTATCTTTTGTCAAATCAACTTAGATAATAATTAATGTGGTTCAGATAACATAATATTTAGAGTTTCTATTCATTAAACCAATTTCCTTCATTGTAGTAACTCAATTTTTTTTATTTCAATGTACTCAAAATGTTAAGGCAACCAGGTAGGCCTAACTTACATAAATCAACAATGTACGTAAATGAACTCACATAACTTACATAAATTAACAAATTTCTAACTAATTGAGCAAATTAAGCTTTAAAACTAAAATAGGCCTACTGAACAAACAAGACAATTTTCTCCACAAACCCCCTGAAGACCTCCATAAAGGTTAAAAAGGGGTGTTTTGCAGTGATGCATTTTGGGCATTTTGACCCTTTTTTCTTAGTGTAAAGAACTAAGAACAATCTAAAGACCCCTTTTGTCCATTGGAAATGTTCCATGGATGCAAGGTTCTTAATGGAACCATAAAGAACCTTTATTTTTAAGGGTGTATATGCGAATTTGATGATCACCTGAGGATTGTGTTCATCTATCTGGGTCTGTTATGTAGGCAGGACAGGACAGGTCTGCTATCGCGGGAATTTAACCCATTTGTGGCCAAATTTTTCTGAATGGTTTCATGCAGTCGTGTTAATACTGTCCTATGTGAACATGTTCTGCATTTATTTTGCCGGTGGGCAAATATGTTGTATGCACCCCCTCAATGTCAAATATGAATAGGAGGAGAATATTTGGCATCTATCTCAAAATAACTGCTTTCAACAGATCAATCTTTATTCATAAACAAATGTATTATGTATAAAATTCGAAGAACATCTGATGTGAACCCAAAAAAGCTGCATCTAGCTTATAATCTCTTGAATATGAAAACACAACAAACAACAAATCCATTTGTCTTAACCCTTGTGCGCTGTTCGGGGTCTTTTTGACCCACATTTCTAACTTTCATTCATGGGGATGACATGGATAATTTGACATGGTTTAGTGTAAGATTTTTGCCCATCTTTTGGAAAATGCAGTTTTAAAAGTAATAAATTATCACTTTAACCAGTAGATGGCTGCAGAGCTCCGCTATTTGCTATTTGACTAACTGAAAAACATCTTTTCACAAGTTTTTCCAGTTGTATTCATATCTACATATTATGAAATCACAATTATAACAATAAAAGTTACTTTTTACCAAAGTTTAGGTTTTGTACTGAAAAAAAAAAAAATCTGTTTTTCAATAATGTTATATTATGATTAGAATCAAATTAATTTTGTCAATGGACAAAAGTCATCCTCAAAATCAGAAACAACACAGCACACACAGAGAAATTAGATTCAATTTGTAGAATTATATGAAAAACAGATGTTTGAAATAAATGATAAACTCTAAAAACTCCAACTTTTCTCTTTGTAACATCCTGATCAGGTTTGATTCTAATCATAATGTAACATTATTGAAAAAGTACAAAATCAGTATCAGTACAAAAACTGCTAAACTTTGACAAAAAGTAACTTTTATTGTTATAAGTGTGATTTCATAATATGTAGATATGAATCTAACTGGAAAAACTTGTGAAAAGATGTCTTTTAGTTTTAAACATTTAGTACTTCTAGAGCTCTGCAGCCATCTACTGGTTAAAGTGATTTTTATTTTTTTATTTTTAATTGCATTTTCCAAAAGATGGGCAAAAATCTTACACTAAACCATGTCAAATTATCCATGTTATCCCCATGAATGAAATTTAGAAATGTATAATGTGAATTATACATAAAAAACCTGTTTTTTAAACTTTAAAGCACAACTAACGCGAGTAATGCGACGCACTGCTGATATTTACGCTACGCCATGACGCACTACTCTACTTCCAACGTCATAAGTTGCGCAAGTTGTGCTTTAGATGTATAGACTGCGTTTGGCCGGAAGCTAGAATTTTACTTTGTTATGTGTTAAATATGGATCTTTGTCTTACACAAACGCATCGCTTCGCTTCAGAAGGCCTTTATTAACCCCCCGGAGCAGTGTGGAGCATTTCTAATGAAAAAACAGTACTTTTACTTCGTTACGTTGGGCGACGTTCCTCTCGTTACTTTATTTTAATGCAATACATGTTGTTAAATGAGTAGGGGAGACCGGAGACTCTGAGTAACTGAGAGAAATGCAAAAAGTGTTGCAACTGTCCCCGGTCTCCCCCCTGAATGAAATGAAATCGAATGTATCGTCCTGTGGAATCATTCAGTCACAGACAGCTTACGAAGATGTTCAACTAATAAAGATCTTCATCGCTGGCAAAAATATGATGCATTTGCATATTTGCTTTCACTGACTGTACTGTAGGTCCACGGCCATTTCATCTAACGCTCTTGATGTCCTTAAATCTTCCTGTTACGACTCCGAGTCGAGTGTGAATTGAAAGCGCTTCAGACGATTCAGTGCGTGCAGGAAACTGAACAGATCATTCAAACTGATTCGCGAACCGGTTTTTACAGATCTGCCAACTTGTTTGATGAAATCTTTGATATCACACTCGTTGCAACATGTTAAAAATACCTTATATTTCACTAAATAACTTTAGCTTTTTGTCTCAATGAGCATAGAATTCTGAAAATATTCACTGTTTTAGGCCTACTATAATATTATAGTATTATTTATTTCAATAATATTATTGTAGCCTATTATTTATTTATTTAGTCATATTTATCAAATAACAGTTATTGAGTTTTGTTTGTTTATGTGTAGAACATAGGCCTACATAGATTCAGTGTGCAGGTGTTACAGATGCTATTCAATCCCTCCATATTTCAGTGTCAGACAGGAAGAACTGAACAATTTGCAATGCAACAAACTTTTATTAAACATGCAATTTATAACTTGTTGCAACCGTCCCCAACCCTGTCAGCCATGACAGAACATCATACGCCATGCTACACACTGACTTTGACACATGCTAACCATGTCACTTAGAAGTCAACAAAACAATAATTCAAACTAAGTAAGTTTTGATTAATTCATACAAAATGTCAGGACAGTATGAAAAAAATATATCTTATGAAAAAAATTACTTTCATACATTTACTCCAAAACAAGTTTTGTTCAATAAATGCAGCAGCAGATGTTGAATATGTCCACTGTCTTCTTGGTGGGGGGAGGGTCTAACTGTGCATGTACAGTATGAGTGTCATCACTAGCATGGAGAAAATTGACATGTTGCAACCATCCCCATGTTGCAACTTTTACAACCAAACAGGGCCCGGTTTCCCAAAGCGTTCTTATCTCTAAGTAGTTCTTAACCTATTCCTTAACCTCTCTCTTAACCTTATGGCACGATTCCCGAAACGTTCGTTCGCTAAGTATATCTTCTGTAAGTCACACTTTCGGAAGGTTGGTCTGGACCACTCTTAGCTTTACCTTATCACTGTTGCAGGTCTATATGAATATAATTCTGAAGTTTTAATACACCCAGACAGTATTAAATTAGGCTAATTCAAGTGTTTTCATGCAAATAATAAAATTGTCATTACACTGATTGTTGTTAGATTTTTAATTATATTATTATACAATATTATTAATTTAATTAAAACGCTCTTTTAAAGGCCAGTGAAAGCATAGGCTACTGTCAGTTAAGTCCTATTCGGACGCTAATATTGTTTCTCATGGGCTCGTCCGGTATTTTAAACATTTACAGGGTTAAGTCGGTGATTTTAGTGCCGTCCGAATCCATAATATCAGTGTTTTTCTCACCCAACCCGCGTAAAAATCCCTGGCCAAATTAGTACCTTCTGTTTTTTGACAAACAGGTCGTGTGGTAATTTAATTGCCGTCTGAATCCACATCTCTGAGTTTACAAGAGATTCAAAATTCACGGTTTAAATCCTTTTTGATCACTGCCGAGCACCGTACGCAAGATGTAAACTTTTATTACTGAAATGCTGGAAAGTATTTACAAGAACAATATTTCATCGCAGCTCCACCTCAGCGAACAAAAATGGGAAAGAGAAGAAGGCACGTACATTTTTGAAAAGGTTATTGTGGCAGCAATATATGTTACAATTTTAAAATATGTAGGCTAGGCTATTATAGGCTAGGCTATTATAGTTTGGATTATTTTTTATAATATCCAATAATCATAATAAATTGCAATTTCAACTATTTCTGAAGTGCTTCATTTATAAAGATCACCGCTTTCTCACATAAACAGCCCCTGCACGAGAGAATAATTGATTTTCGAGCCATCGATATCAAACAATTCAGCACCATCGCCACGGACAGTGCTGGGTAACGTCGCACGTAAGAAGGTATATCTTAAGCAGCTTCCTAAGGTATGGTTCGGGGAACACACTTAGGAACATAAACAACTTTGGTAAGATATATCTTTCGAGCTTTCTTAGCGCGCTAAGAGTGAGCGTTATCGGGAAACCGGGCCCAGATTATTACGCCACGATAGCACTATTACAAAGTATGACATTACCCGTTTTTTGGACATATACATCAATTTATACATTAAATAAGTTACCATTGTCCACAGTTTATGAAATGAACACCCCCCGCCCCATCCCGCGGTAATGTGTGTGCAGTAATATGAATGCAAAACTCTGCAGAGTCACTTTATTTCGACATAGTCTAATAATCCAAATGTAGTTGTATAAGTTACTATTATACAAACCAAAGGACAGGCAATTATTTTCGGGCTACAGATGGCAGAAATAATGTATATAGGCCTATATATGATCCGAAGTAGTAATAGCTTGAGTAGTTTTTTCATTGGATACTTTTTACTCTTAGCCTACTCAAGCATAGGCGCCGATTTATGTTTTCCTCCGTGGGTGCTCATGGGCGTATGCCCTTTAAAAAAAATAAATAAATAAAAAGTCAAATTTTTTTTGCACTTCAGAACCTTAGGAAATGGACAGCGGCCGACACTTAACAGTGTTAAATTTGAAAAATACTGTTCGATAGAACTGCTTGGTTTGTTACCACAGTAACAGTTATCTGCGTGCTTCCTCCGCGATAAAGTTCCACATTTGCGGCTATCCAACACGAAAATGCATGCAGCAAAGCCTTTCACAACATTGTTTTCTTCAGTTTTGTCGACAACTTTACCATCTCCACTAGCTATTCTTTTCTTCAACTCCTCAGCATCCATCTCGACGACTGCAATCAGATCGCGCGCGCGCGCGGTTATGATGACTTTTTAAAAGTGAAAGTACGTAGGTATAGACTACTAGAGACTCCTGGGAGGGCGTGGGCACAAATAAACTGATGTGGATTTTAAATTATTTTTTTTAACTTGAAATACGGGCATATTTTTGTAGATGTGTTCCTAAAGATGTGCATATATTTTTACGTTTGCACATGATTGTTTTAAACCCGTGTTTAGACCCGTGTTTCCCCCGTGTCCGACCCGACCCGCACCCGTTTGAGCAAAATTTGCGGGTAGGCTACCCGAACCCGCGCAGGACTCTGTCACACAAGTCCACACAGTAAAAATTAGATTAGTTAACTCACCATTGCGGTTAATTCTTCAGAAGGAACAGAATTAAAAGAACTGCGCTGCAGCTGCGTACAGAGCAGGGTCACTAAAGAGGCTTTTCATCCGAGAAACGCTGTGATTGGTGGATAGGATATGGAGCAGGCGATACCATAGATATCTATGGGCGATACTACTCGACTGACTGCGACATAACCAATCACAGTGTGACAGACGCTTCACATATCACCGACTGCAATGATTAATTTTAAATGAATGTAGACAGAGCGCCTACTGGCAGTCTGGCACACGTGGGTGCTCGGTATTTTCCGTGGGTGCTCTATGACGAGTGGATAATGCCTTTTCTAAGTCTACCCTGAAGAAGGCGAAGGAGCAGTCTACCCTTCCGTCGCCGTCAGTCCGTGTCTATTTTTGAATGGGATTGATATAGACGTCAAACGACAGACCGGCGACGACGTCATGGCGACGTCACAGTAGTAACGTATACTTACGGCGACGTGGCGACGGCGTACGTGAGAAATGTATAAAAAATCGTAACGTCTGAACCAGGCACGTCGCCTAATAAGACGCCTGATACACACGTCGTCCCTCAGTACGTAGCCTAATAAGACGCCTGATACACACGTCGTCCCTCAGTACGTAGCCTAATAAGACGCCTGATACACACGTCGTCCCTCAGTACGTCGCCTAATAAGACGCCTGATACACACGTCGTCCCTCAGTACGTCGCCTAATAAGACGCCTAAAAAAACACGTCGTCCCTCTGTACGTCGCCTAATAAGACGCATGATAAACACGGCTTCCCCAATGTATTTCGCCTTTAAACATTTCAGAGTTTTCCTTAGTAGATGTACTTGTTATAGGCTATTGCTTTTAGCCTACAGTAAACTAATTTCTCAAAAAGGGCCACTGGTGCTTAATAACTAAGTTTAGCCTATTCAATGTTTGATAAGCTATAGGCCTACAGTCAAAAGTTTATGAACGGTAAGATATTTTAGACAGTAATATTAAATATTGAAATAGGCTATTTATACAACTTAAAATAACTGTTTTCTATTTGAATATATTTTAAAATGTCATTTATTCCTGCAATCAAAGCTGAATTTTCAGTATCATTACTCCAGTCTTTAATGTCACATGATCCTTCAGGAATCATTGTAATATGATGATTTTATGCTCAAGAAACATTTATGATTATTATCAATGTTAAAAACAATTGTGTACAATTTTGTTATTACGATTATTTGATTAATAGAAAGTTCAAAACAACAGCAACTATCTGAAATTTGCCAGCACAGAAATAAATTGCATTTTAAAATATATTAAAATAGAAAGGTTTAAATTGTATACATTTTAAAATGTGAAACAGTTTAAATTAAATAAATATTTCACAATAGTATTGTTTTTGCTGTATTTTGAATCAAATAAATGAAGCAGAAGAGACTTAAAAAAAATCTTACCGTTCAAAAACCGATGTAGCTTAACTATATTGGCTGTTACATTAGTGTGTAAAAGATTTTTAACATGTTTCAATTTCATTAAGTCCTTATTTCAACATTTCGACATAAGTAGCTCGTTATTTCGACATAATACGTTGTTATTTCGATATAATATCTGTTATTTAGACATAATAATGGGACATTCTATCTGCATTAAGCCACATTAAGCATTCTTATAATGGTTTTCTATGGGAGGAAAATTCTTAACGTGTAATTAAACATCAAATTTTTTGAACATATAATATAGCCTACTTTATTATGATTTTATATCATAATGATTTATAAATGCAGTCAGGCACAATTATCCGTGAACTTGATGAATGTTGCAGATGTTTTATGCGCAAATAAATGCCTTAGTTTGAACTGTGCAAAATGCACAATGCAGCAATTTGTACAAATAGAGAGTCTTTAGACATGTTGTAGCCATTAAATAAGCGCATTTGGTTTCATATTTGTTACAATATTATAATGTTATTTTTTCCCCAATCTATGTTGATAATGAAAAGTGAACAGCATGAGTAAGATTGGATGCGCAATATATCGGGAGACATGATTTTGACCACTTCATAAGTTTTGTTTTTAGGAAACCTTTCTTTAAAGTGAATTTCGTTTTGTATAAATTGCACCTTAATTTTAAGCAATTTTTCATTAACCAGTTGCCTGGATTTAATAGGCTAAATAAGAAGCAAATAGCAGACAATATAATCATGACATGGAGGCGCCCGCGCGGTCACTTGCATTGCACGTGAACTGGAGCGCATCTCATAACTTAACCAAAACTCAGCGTTTGTATAAAATTGTATTAATTATAAATTGTGAAACAGTTTAAATTGTAAAAATATTTCAAAATATCACAGTTTTTCTGTATTTTGAATCAAATAAATGAAGCCTTGGTGAGCAGAAGAGACTTATTTTAAAAATATTAAAAAATCTTATAAAAACCGGTAGTGTAAATATATTGGCTGTTACATTAGTGTGTAAAAAAATTAACATATATTGAACATCGAAGGCATTCTTTTTTACTATCCCTTAGAGCCCATGCACATTTTTTGCCTTGTTTTCTAGTGATCTCGCCTTTATTCTCTTTAAGTCATTCAACATTTTCTTCAGCATTTAATGACGTGGAGAACAAGGTATTCTGAAAAAATATGCTTAGTTTCTTATGTTTTATCAATTTATTGTCAAAATATAGTTGTTGGTATTTTTTGTTACAAAAAAAGGAAAAACATGGTAACTTATGACCAAAAAGAAGGGCAATTATAATAGATGTGAATTTCTGATGCTCAGGATGGGTTGTCATCTCTGGTCCTCAAGGTCCACTTTCCTGCAGAGTTTAGCTCCAACCCTGATCAGTTCAGAACCCCTGGTTTAGAATTTGCTTTTCTTCTCCTGAGCATTAGAAATTCAAACATCTAGGCTATTATAATTGAATTTTTGGTATTATAACCCCTGCTCAAACCATTAGAAAATATGAAGGCTGTTATGTAAAATTTCTCTGAAATGAGCCATTGTGTTTATCTGAGGAAATCCCAAAAATCATATTTTTGAGTGACGTGTAAAAGTCTTCCATAAGTCTTGTATTTTTTATTTTCCAAAGAAGAACGAAAAAGAAATACAGTTGTGGGCAGGGCAGCGGGAAGAGGTTTTAGGTTGGGGGGTGCTGATTTTTTTTTTTTTTTGGGCCGGGGGAGGTCACCACTTTTGAATAAGAAACAATATCAAGACTATAAAACTCGTCAAAAAACGCGCACACACTCAAACCACCTGACTGCACATCACATTTTTGACTTTATTGATTCTGCTTTTATTCGTAATGCAATGGACCAGTCAACGGGACATAAATGAATCCTTAAAGGATGGGACTTTATGGGACATTTGCACAAAAAGAATACATAACTTACCGTAGCCTATTTTATAAGTCGCTCCGGAGACGCATATCAGTCAAAAAATGCGCCACGAAGAAGAAAAAAAAAACATATTTAGCCTAAGTCGCACTGGAATAAGTTGCATTTTTTTTTTAAATTTATTTCACAAAAAAAAAAAAAAAAAGTTACAGACAGTTCTCCGCTACGGACGTGAGCGCTCTAAAGCGGCACTAAAATAATGTTTTAAAACTTTCACAGAGACCTAAAACTGAAAGCACAAAGCCTCTCTTTAAATTTAATTTCGTTTTGTATTAATTGTATCTTAATTTTAATCAATGTTTCATCAACAAATTTTCTGGATTTAATAAAAAGTAGCTAAATATAGGCTATTAGAAAATAGATAATCAGGACACGGAGGCGCTGGCGAACCTGAGCTCGTCTCATAAATGAACCGAAACTCAGCATAGGCCTATAAGGTAGCCTATTGCCTCACAGACCTGAGACATATAGATAGCTTGATTGTCTACTTTTAAGCAGGACAATTCAAAACGAAAGACAACAGACGGCGCTGCTTATGTAATTCGTATGAAATGTGCATTTCTCTCTGGCGCTGCGAAGAGACTGGGTTGGTCTAGCCGACACTGACATAAAAAAAAGAACTGTTTTATTAGTAAACAATTAAAATGTATCCTGATATATTTAACATATTTGCCTGTTCCTTACAAAACACTGACAGTGGGGTTTTTGACTGTTTTTTTTTTTTTTTTTTTTTTTTTTTTAGCAGCATGCGGACAATTTTTTTCGACACACACAATATTACATAACACTCTGCGCTAATGTTTTAAAAAGATAATTTAACATATAAATAACCATTTTTAAATAGCCCACTTAAAGTGTTTATTACAAATAAATGACTATAATGCTAAAAATTAATACATTTTAATGAACAAACATATGCGTTGCATTTACAATTGCCTATTGACAACATAGATCCTTATACATTTAACCCATTGGTACTATTCTGTTCAACAGTTGTTTTTGTGGCAAAAATGGACATTCCTTGTATTATTTTATTCTATGTTTTGGTACTTTTCGGTGCATTTCGGAATATGGACGAAACTTGTGCTGTTGAACTTATTTAGCAACTTAAAAACACGCTAACAACACCAAAAAAATGAACCAATATATTAATATAATATAATATCTAATATAATAGATGTTTGAGGTTTCAAAATGAAACTGTTGGCTATAGCAAAACATTACAGATTAAGTGCAATCAAACACTAGATAAACAATGGTTTGCTCTTGATGTCAAGTGTAACAATCGTCAGGCCTCTTGCGCCCTCTTTTGGCATTTGTTATAGTAATATACATAAGTTCATTGTTTATATATTTCTTCATGTATTTTAATAGTGTTGTTAAATACAACAATAAAATTAATTACTTTTAATACTTTATTTGAACCAATTATATCGCCTCATTTGTAATGTATTTAAGTCATACTAAAGGCTATTGTTCACTTCAGATCTATCTTTCTGACCAAAAAATATATAAATAAAATAGTCGACACTGACAGCCCTAGTTTTGAACATTTGAACATGAACCTACATTGTTTTACATTTTGTGACTAAAAGACTATTTCCCTGTCTTATATTTTTTCATTGTTAATTTCTTGAAAATAATAGGCTATTAAAATACTTTCTTGTCACCTTATCCTGTAAACAATATCGTGAATAGTTTCATATTGTGTATTCGCCCATTATGGTCAACTGTGTTAATTAAAATTATTACCACCTTCAAAAGTAAAAACTCAGAACGACACATTCCAGAATATTATGTTTATAGATAATGAATTTATCTGTTCAACTTTAAAGTTGTTGTTAATAGCCTAATTGTGCAAAAAGTTGTGACTTTGATGGTGTATAATTTGCATAGTCCTCATATCCAGTAGAAAGTGAGTGAATTATTAAAAAAAAAAAAAAATACTATGCCCGTAAACCATTCAGAGGTGACATTAATGAGATACACAACTTTGTATACAATACAAAATTTGTATCAAAGATATTTTCAATGTCATCAGAACACAAGAAAAGAATGATTGATTAGAAAGATAACAAAGGAAAGATAAGAAAAGCTAGGGGGAAAATAGATATTAATTTATTGTGATACGACGTTGGAGTCACATGTTGGTGTCACGCGTCTGTGATGAGACGTGCTGTGGTGCGACGTTGGTGTCACGCGTCTATGATGAGACGTGCTTTGGTGCGACGTTGGAGTCACACGTTGGTGTCACGCGTCTGTGATGCGGCGTACCCCTTCGGTCACGTAAAAGTACACGACTGTCGACTTCGGTAAGTTATCCGTGGCATTATCCACTCGCCATAGGTGCTCGAGCCCCGGAGCACCCACGGTATCGGCGCCTATGTACTCAAGTAACTATTAAAATTATTACTTTTACTTTGAGTAAATATTTCGATAAGTAGGCTACTTGTACTTTTACTTGAGTACAGGTTTTGGATACTCTACCCACCTCTGCTCATATGACAGGAAGGAAGTGAATAGCCTACCTTTTTTTTTTTTTTTTATCCTTTATTTGGTTGTTTGCTTAAATGTCATTGAGTCATAAAACATGGATAACATCTAGAAAAATATTTACAAAAGGAAAATGACAACTAGGCTATACACTGCGGCAACTATAGTTGCCGGTGGGCTTAAATCGGTTAAGAGGACAGCGCTATCGTCTTCACGAGCCTCATTTTAAACCGGATGTAAGTGTAGCAGCGGCATCTACTTACCGCGCTCGCTATTGCTAGGCGACGGGCTTTTTACGTGACCCGATTCGAGCTCCATCCAGGGTCGCCTCGTCATTGTAGCAGCTCCCTCTCCACTCACTCACTCACTCACTCACATCCTCCTCGACAGCCCTCTTCTCCCTCTCCTCTGCATCCCTCCACACATATCCCAGGTAGCCAGGCGACCCACAAAATGTCTTACGCGGGGAATCCGTTGGTGATATTATTCGGGGTCTTGATGCTGCATTCGGGCTCCGCTGAGAACGGTAAGGACTTTCTTGTGTTCCGTTTAAAGAACCGTTTCATCGCCGATTATGAAGGCTTTCTTGATAGGGAAACGGTTGCGGCACGTGCAGGTGCAATTTGCCTCGAGCGCACGGGATAAACTCGAGTCTCACCAATGCATTTGGGATTTGGGAATACTCAAAACTAAATAGCCGCTCAGGTTGAGAAAGGTGACATTTGTGTGTATTAAATATTTAAGAAAAATGCGTCCTTGTGCGTTTAAATGGCAAAGCGCACTGCATTCCGCATTAAAATAGCAGTTTATGTCTCACATGCTTAAAAGCGGCTCGCCATTCTACTTCATGCTAACAAAAAGGTTACATTTTAATATTTGGTGACTTGTCCCACTGGGAGCGTCTATTTGTGACTGTGATTATGACTCTCTTAGAAAAGATTCCCTTTCCAGATTCGGATGTGCTTAGATGGGTCATCGGCTGCTTGTCACAAACCCAAACGCGGACCGATCAGAATGCAGGACTGTGTTTCGCACTTGTGCTTGATTTGCATGCGGCCAATCTAATGACTCAGGAATTCTTCTCATGTTCCCGTTTGTTCTTTCAACGCAAACCGATCCTTTTGCACGCTAACTCGCTCGTCAAATATAACGGTAGAGGCAGGTAGCCTACCCCCTCTTTAAGCACCGGTCCTCTGCAGCGCCGTAAATAGCAGCAGTCCATTCTGCTGCATGTTTCTATTTATAGAGCCGATGCAGTAGCGGTATGCATGGCTTAATGCCCGTCCTCCCCGTGCGCGCGGACCCGTTAAAGTCTTAATGGAGGAGCACCGCGGTGCATTGTGACGTCATGGACGCGCTCAGATAATGAGCGGTAAAACATGAGCCCGTCCGATCTCCTTTCATCTCCTGGCCATGCATTAGCCTATTGCCGTTTAAATAATGCATACACCTTTAACATATAAATGTTATGAATTAATACCTATAACAGACATCCTGTAGGAAAAATGTGTTAATTAAGCTGAGTTGATGTCATAGGTTATCTGAATCAAGGTGAACCGATTCTCAACTGGTTTTGCGTAAGTTGGATATTCATTTGGAACTCATCGCATTTTATAAAACATACTGTCATGATTTATCATCACAACATTTTTTCTTTTGTCAAATCAACTTAGATAATTTATGTAGTTCAGATAACATAATATTCCGAGTGATCTCCTTCATTGAATTAACTCAAATTTTTAATTTCAACGAACTCAAAATTCTAAGGCAACCATGTTACTTACTTTTTAAAGTTAAACCAACAATTTTTTTTTTTTTTTACAGCGTATAGGGCCAACAATATTCAAGCGAACCTTTTTAGTTTTTAGTCTGGATCATATTTTCTTTCGTCTTGCGTGTTTCTTTCATGTTGTCGCACAACTTTTCTAGTTGACCTCTGCCAAATTCGACTAGATTCTAACATATAACAAATAAATGTGTGTCAAAATCCTTTAGGCTAAATGTCAACAACTAAGAATGTTTTCTTAATTTTTAGAGGTAGATAAGCCTATATTTATCGTGATTATATAGTTGCGATTTAGAATTTGCAATTAGCATTGTTGCTGTCGGCGAGCTTCTCAGAACAGATCTGGGGCCCATTTTTGGTTGTAGCCCATTGCCTGTTTGTGAGGAGCCATAAGCTCATATGAAGATCAAACCTGACACTTTTCCTTTCATCTCACTCACACGCTTTTTATCTCTCGGTACAAATGTGAGCACACACACACAGACACATTTGATCAAATGGATCATTTTGGCATAGATGTTTTTGCATTACAGGCATAAAAGCACAACAGCGCTTGCTGCCTTCAGGCTAACAAGGTTTTTGCTTCTAATTTTAGTGCACTAGTTATTTGTATGCAATACAAGCATACAAGCCTGTCCACATATACAGTAACTACAAGTCCATTTGCTCCTCAAGCTTAGATGCACTTACATTGAAAAAGTCTGTAACATAGTTTTCATTCTTTTAAAGGACTTGGTTTAGATGTAAAAATCATATCTGGTCCTGCTTTATTTCTCATTAGTATATTATTGTTTTATATCACAATCACTATCAACAGAACCAGCAGTAGATTGCTGTGTGTAAAATTAATGTTCAGATTAACATGATACAATGCAACAATGAAAAAGCCTCTCTGCATACATAATTGATATGTTCTATTGATATGTTCCTCCTAGCACAAACATTTTGTTGCCGTTTACAATGAAAAGCAGAAAGCATTGATCTCTTTCAGTTTTGCTCCTAAGTTGCACACAACAAACACTTACTACACTATATGACTGTTAACACTTTGCGAGGATTCATATCTTTGAATGCAATCAATTTAGACAGCAGTTAATGAGGGGATGGTGGGCTAAAAGGCCTACCTGCTCATCTACGCTTCTGTGGAAACCGCCTGTCCATCAGCACACACCCACACATGAATAGTGAGATTGCCAATGGCACCGTTCACAGCTGTGCACTTAGTGTCTTTCTGTGGAAGAAACTCCGCTTTATCTGCATTAAATAAATGCTGTTCTTTTGAATTTTCCATTCATCAAAGAATCCTGAAAACAATGGATCATGATTTCCACAAAAATATCAAGCAGCACAACTGATTTCAACATTAATAATAAGAAATGTTTCTTGAGCAGCAAATCATCATATTAGAATGATTTCTGAAGGATCATGTGACACTGAAGACTGGAGTAATGATGCTGAAAATTCAGCTTTGCATCACAGGAATAAATTCCATTTTAAAATAGAAAACTGATATTTTAAATTGTAATAGTATTTCACAATATTACTGTTTTACTGTATTTTTGATCAAATTAATGCAGCCTTGGTGAGCATAAGAGACTTCTTTCAAAAAGATTAAAAGTCTTACTGACCCCAAACTTTTGAACGCTATACTGTGTGTATATATTTATTTTTTTAGACAAAATAATATAGAATTATTTATGCCATTTATTTAGTTGTCAGCCATACAATGAAAATTACTTATTGGCTTTTCAGCATCGACCAGAAATTAAAGGAATAGTTCACCCAAAAATGAAAATTATCCTATAATTTACTCACCCTCAAACCATCCTATGTGTATATTTCTTCTTTCAGCCAAACACAATCGGTGTTATATTGAAAAATATTTTAGCTCTTCCAAGCTTTGTAATGCCATTGAATAGTATCTAGTATATAGTTTTTGAAGCTCCAAAAAGCGCATCCATCCATTTCAAGAGGTAAATTAAGGCCTTCTGAAGTGAAGCGATGGGTTATTGGAAGAAAAATATCCATATTTATAACTTTATGAACTATAATCACTGGCTTCACTTATGTGGTTTTTGTGCTTTTTAGTGCTTCAAATTCTCAGACACTATTCAGTGGCATTGCAAAGCTGGGAAGAGCGGATATTATTTAATATAACTCTGATTGGCTGGAGAGAAAAAAAGTCATATACACCTAGGATGGCTTGAGGATGAGTAAATTATGGGATCATTTTTATTTTTGGGTGAATTACTCCTTTAAAATCAGTACTTCGACATGGAAAAAAGATCAAATATAGATCAGGCCCCTGACCCAGTTTAATTTCCTCTAAAGATACACGAGTAAATGACACTTCTGTTCAGTGCAGGATCTTTCACTTTGCACATGGTGACTTTTTTTTGCACGTTCTCATGGATCAGTTGTTAAATGATTAATTTCTCATTGCACTTTTGGTTTGTAATTTGAGTTTAATCTTTTATGTTTTCTTTTTTCCACCCACTGCCCTTTCACTGTCCTCTACCTCCCCAATCCCATCTCTTTATTTGTTACGTTTTTCCTGTCTTCCCGTCTCTGTGCCGCCCCTCAGCGGGGTTTGTAAAGTCCCCCCTCTCTGAGACTAAGCTGACGGGCGACGCCTTTGAGCTGTACTGTGATGTTGTGGGGAAGCCCACACCTGAGATCCAGTGGTGGTACGCCGAGGTGAACAGGGCCGACAACTTCTTCCAGTTGTGGGATGGCGCGCGCAGGCAACGCGTGTCCATCAACACCGCATACGGCGTCAATGGTGTAAGCGTGTTAGCTGTCACTCGCGTCACCATCGAGGATTCTGGGATTTATGAGTGCAGAGCCAGTAACGACCCGCGGCGTAACGATTTGCGCCAGAATCCGTCCACTACCTGGATTCGAGCCCAGGCAACAGTTACGGTGTTGCAGAGTGAGTTAACTGTCCCCGCTAGTGGTGTGGCCGAAATAAACCACCCGCCCCCTTGATTTTACCTACATTTAGCATAGTGCCATGGTTAATATTTGCTGTATTCCCTTTTCCTCCTCCTTACTCATCCGGACCACAAAACGAGCACCATCCTATTAGATCACTAGTAGCTTGCAGCTGCTACATACAGGCAGTGAGTGACCTATTTTTGTTGTCAAATGTCCTTCCTTGTCCTCCTTATTGAGATATTTCAAGGTTGCTTTCTTTGTGTTGATTATGACAATCAGTTTCTTTTCCAAGGAATCCATGGAATCTGGTAAGGTACAGTAGTATTTAACCGATATGTGTTTTTTCAGTGACCAATGCCAATACTGATCATACTATAGGCCTGGATCATACAGGGCTGCCAACTCTCACGCATTGAGCGTGAGACTCACGCAATTGACACTTTTCACACGCTCTCACGCCACACATCCATTTTCTCACGCACAGAAAAATTGTGGAGCAAAGAGGTACTTTTAATACTAAACTAATTCTCAGCTCTTAGATTCCGTCAATTTTATTACGAAATTCAGACAAAAATACGTTTGGCGCTTGTAAATGTGACGTGACAGATCGCTGAGCGCCTCAGTTCAAGTGCACGTGAACCGATCACCTGTTACTTTTTTATTTAAAGACGCAGTACAACTTACCGAAAGTATACATAATATCGACCAATTAGTGTTTTTCAACGACGGAAAGAGGTCAATATAACAGCAGGAGAACAATTATGTCACATAACGTTACATTTACCTCAGGAAAGCCATTTAATGACCATAGCATGTTAATTAAATAGAAAAAATAGCTAGAGAGGAGATTTTGCTGAGCACTATATTACATATTTATTATATTTTTACTTATGTCATTAAATAATTGTTATTATAACAAAAACTGCATTATATTTAATTTAATATTATTTTTAACCTTTAATAATACCAGCAGATTGGGCCCTCTATGTTTACAGCATTAGGTGAGATTATTTTTTTAAATAAAATTTAAAATAAACATGTATTCAAAATAGTCAATATTGAATCAAAATCGGAATCAAAGAATGGAATTGAAATCTTGAAATTTTTGTCAAGCAATAAAAAAAACTGTATCCTATACCAGTCATTGTACAATGTAAACATTGTAACATGTTGTCACTAAACTTCATAAAATTCTATTTAGTTACCAAATGTTTTGACAATCACAATTACACTTATTGTGATGCAATATTTGTTTTTACATACCCCCCCCCCCCCCCCCCCCCCCCACCCCCCTCGTCAAAAAAAAAAAATCTCACTCCAAGCTAAACTCAAAAGTTGGCAGCCCTGATCATATATGATATACAGTGGAGTCCAAAAGTCTGAGACCACTATACTTCTTTATCCACCTTATTGTATATATATATTGAATGTGTCTGGCTTCTGGTGTCATTCACTTCCAGTTATTTTTAGCTGTACAAAACAGCTTGTTATGTTGCTTAAATTGCAAACTGGTATTTCTTTCCTTATTATTTGAATGTATTTTCTTAATCATAAATTATGGAAGATTGTTTCCGCCATGGAATAAAAAAAATGAAAAGGTAATTCCGACATTTTATCTCACAATTCGGACTTTTTTTTCTTAATTGTGAGTTTACATCTTGCAATTCTGGCTTTATAACTTGCAATTGCCAGTTTATACCACGCAATTGTGAGAAAAAAAGTTAATTTACACGACAACAGTGGTTTTGGAGCCAGAAAACACAAACTTTTGAAAACGGGCTTCAAAGTGCAAGTTTTTGAAAACGATACTGTTATCATCTCTGTGTAAACTACAAAAACTAGAATTTGTGAAAATGGTGACATCATGCACGTGTGTTTTACATGTTCAGTCTATAGGCGCGCAGTGTTTCTTTACATAGTGACATCGCCACCTACTGGCCTGGCATGAATAATACAGCGTTTTTAGTAGTTTTCACAGATCCGTGTGAACGGGATCATTTTGACAATGTTGTCGTCTGTACACGAAAAATGCAAAGGAAAAACTTTTCCGTTTTTAATACATTGTTGTGTAAACGTATGTGACACAACTGTGGTCTCAGACTTTTGGACCCCACTGGATAGTGTATGAAATAAAGGAAAATGATTTTGTATGATCGTATCATAATGTCCATAACTGCTTATTATACGAGATATTTTTTATTGTATGAAATTCATAATTTTAATAGTGAGCTTTGAATATCATATGATTCACATGTGAGACTGTATTAATCCATTGACACAAAGTAGCATAAAAAAGAGCTGCTTGGAAAAGCTCAGTGATTCCTTTGCTGGTCGCTATACTGTATTTACAGCATCATCCCGCATATTTATTTTCCTCTCCCACTCTTCCAGACACACACACACACACACACATATATATAGATCCCCGTCACCTTCAATCAATGTGATGTAGTATTTCTCTGGCCTTGACCGACGCATCTGTATTTTCAGAACCATCAATCGATTCATCGGATCACATGATTATACCCGGGGGTTACCACATCCCACCAATCACGCTTCAGTGCAACCTTACAGTTTCCCAAAAAACCCCACTCGAGAGCTTCTGGATGAAAAATGGGGAGGAAATCGAAGAAACAAGGAGCGATGCCAAGAACACAGAGTACAGGTAGGTGCTGTTACTGGACATTTGTGAGCATTGAGTCTGAAACATTATGATATGAAATTTATAAAATAATAATTCATTCAATTTATGTCATTAATATACTATTATAGTTTTTGTTAAGATTTTGAATAAGATTTTGTGTATATTTATATATATAAACAGGTTTTACATATTATAAATAATGTAATTATATATTTTATGTGTGTGTATATATATATAAAATCTTATTCAAAATATTAACAAAAACTATAATATGTATATATATATATAGTATATATATATATATATACAGGTTTTATATATTATAAATAATGTAATTATATATTTGTTAAGTATATATATATATATATATATATATACACATCAATATACACACACACACACACACTGTGTGCATATTGGCATATTTTAATCAAAAGTGTGGGATTATAATTTTTACCAAGTTTTTTTTTATATGGATGCTAACTTTTTCAATGCCTAATAAAATACTTTTTGAGTTTGAGTTAAATTAAATGGTGCTACATTTTTAATTATGTATATAAAAATAATATTATTAAATAATATAATAATACTTTTAATTTTACTTTTATTAATGCAATATTATTGTATATTGTAATTAAACATATTTTTTCACGTGACCATTTTGCCACATCAAGCACGTGATATTTTACACAATGTATAGCATACATTAATGAATCAACAGATTGATTAACTATCAAAATTTGTTAGTTGCAGCCCTGCTAGTAATACTATAAATATACTTATAAATGTATATTTTGTATTGACAATTTGTAACTCAACAGACAAGTTATTTATATGTGCCTCTGAAGATTTCAGAATTTTAAAATAGAGGTGATTTTGAAACCTTCTTTTTTATTTAAAAAATATTATTTAATTTAATACTAGATAAACTGAAAAATCTACATTATTTAATAATAGATTATTTAATCAATGCAGTACATTTAGTGCAGAAACATTGACTTTAATATCATTCTATGCCACTATCAGATCAAAATATAGCAATATAGGCTTCTAGGTGTTAAAAACGTAGTCATTTGCATTACTCGAGTTGGCCTTTGTTTTGTAAATGCATTATCTCAGTGACTGTCAAGCCTGGGCTCACTGTCTGTTGATGCTGCACTGCTCTGCAATGGTCTAAATCCTGAGCAAGGCCTTTCTCTCTACCAACACGTGTTGCTAATCTCTCTGCCTGACTCCTAATCTAATCTACTAACCATATAGGCACACTAGTACAGCTAACAGTTAATCTGCATTTGTGTTTTCTCTACATGTGGGTGTGTTATATATTCTGATTGCTTATTTATTACTCCAAAGTACTGAACACCATTATATTTGAATGGTACTAAAACAGTACCTTTTATAAGTGAAAAGTGTTTTATCTTTTACACAGAATTAATAAACCAAGGGCAGATGATGCGGGCGAATATATGTGCGTGTACACATTTGATTCGGCCCCCCAAGCTAATGCCACCATTGAGGTAAAAGGTAAGATGCCCACAAAATACACACAGAAATTGAATGGTCCGTGGTTTCTTTCTAGTATCACAGCGAGTTTGATTTTCAGATGGTTTGTCAACATTTTAAACCTGTCTTTCCATCTCCTCCACACAACACATGCTGAGTCACACTAACAAAGGCCATGACAGCATGATTGTGAGCTTGGTTAGTTGAGTGGGAAAGACATCCAGGTTTTTGTTCACTAGGCAGGTGAATGTGAATACATTGTTTGCAATCTTAATAATTAGTATTATTTGATTATATAATTAGCAATATCTGAATAGTATTAATAACAATTATAGTAATAAAAATAAGTAATTCATTTGTAATATTTGGATAATAATAAAAACAACAACTGCATATTTGGTAGTAGTAGTATTTTTTAATAATAATAATAAAAATACAATTATAATGTCAATTTTTTTACTTAAAATGTTATGCTAATATAATTTTTAATGAAAAATACCAAATAGAAGCATTTTAGTAGTATACAGCAGTTTTATTTTAGTAATCACTGAGATAATATTATAGTTTTTATTAATATTTTCAATCAGTTTTTATTCTAATTTGAGTGAAAGTATCAGTAATTTTGTTGTGCATTTTAATCGGTTCTGTCTTTTAATATGTCTAGATAGTTTTTATGAATTTTTTGTTATTTTAGTACATCAAGTTAAACTAAATTAAAATTAAATTAAATTTTGCCTTGGCAACTAGCTGAAATAAAATAAGTGTTTTATATTTAATTTTATTACTGTTAATTAGGCTACTTATTTTATTTCATTTTTTAAAAATGGTTTTAGTTTTATTATTATGAGAAGTCACAGGTGAAGTGTATTGTTGATCATCTCCTAACAAGGCCACATATTAAGGTCTGGGTAGATTAGATGGTAACAAACAATCAGTTATCATAATCAACATGTTGGATGCAGGAGAAATGAACAGGAATAAAGATCCGAGCGACTTTGACAAGGGCCAAATTGTTATGGCAAGTCGACTGGGTCAGAGTATCTCTGAAACGGCAAGGCTTGTGGGTTTCTCCCGGTCAGCAGTGCTGAGAATTTACCAACAGTGCCCGAGGAGGGATGAACCACAGACCGGCAACAGGGTGTTGGACGCCAAAGGCTAATCAATGGACGAGGGAAACGGAGGCTATCCCGTCTGGTCCGAGCCAACAGAAGATCTACTGTGTAAATGTTAATAATGATTATGGGCTGAATGTGTCACAACACACAGTGCATCACACTCTGCTGCGTAGACACAGATCAATCAGAGTGCCTATGATGACCCCTGTCCACCGTCGAAAGCGGCTACAATGGGCACGCGAATGTCAGAACTGGACCTTGAAGCAGAGGAAGAAGAACGCCTGGTCAGATGAGTCTCGTTTCACTTGGACGGCCGTGTACGTGTGCACCGTTTACCTGGGGAAGGGATGGTACCAGGATGCACTGTGGGAGGACGACAAGCCGGTGGAAGGACAAGCCTCCAATTTCCCCAGATCTGAATCCAACTGAGGATCTGTGGGATGTGCTGAACCAACAAGTTTGATCCGCGGCGGCTCCACATCGCAACCTACAGGACTTTAAGGATCTGCTGCTGACATCAGAGACCACAGGACACCTTCAGGGGTCTTGTAGAGTCCATTCTTCAGCGGGTCGGAGCTGTTTTGGCAGCACGTGGAGGACCAACAGCATATTAGGCAGTAGGTCATAATGTTTTAGCTCATCTGTGTATATTATAAAGGGCCAAAGAGGAAATAATTATATAAAATCTGAATTTATATTTAGGAACAGCATGACTTGCTGATCCACCAGCTAGACCAGCACTATACTAGAATAAACCAGCCTGGACAAACATGGAATTCAAATTTCTCAGCAGGGTTTATAGATACAAATCTGAATATACATATAATCCTATAGTTATATGTCTGAGTCTTATATTTATAAATCCTGAATTTTAAATTAGATTCAGGGTTTATATATTCAGATTTTATACATATATTTCATGTTTGGCCCCATCATAATATATAGAGCATTTTTGTTTTGTTATTACTGGGTTATTTCTAAGGCCTCAAATCAGCAATGGGTGTAAAGCAAAATGCCAGCCAGCCCAGATCTCCTTGTGATCATGTGTTTAATAATGGCCTTTAAAGCTAGCAGGCTGTTTGGTTTGTGTGTTAGAGATCAGCAGCTGGTAAAGTGCCATGCGGTTTAAGCGTGGCCTGGTCACCTCTCTCTGGTTATCCTGCGGTCAGCTCAAAGGCACCAGATGGTGGCCTGCATGTTGAGGGGGTGGGGATGTAAATCTGCCACTCTTTCTCTCTCTGTGTGTCTCTTAACTGAGGTATTTGGTGTCATTTAGACTGAATTAACCTTTAAAAAATCTCCTGTCATGATTCGTCATTTGACTTTTGAATCACAAAATGTGGAGATGATTTACATGCGTATTTGTGGGGCTACTTGGCATATGATATATTTTTCTTTTGATGCTAATGCTTCAATACTCTGTTGGTTTCAGTGATTAATCCTTTGAGATTGTGAATCATCTTATTATGGCCCCATATATTCAGTGTATATATTTTTACATGTCCTTGAGATATTATCACATTAGATTTAATGTCAGTGACAAGAGCAAATCGTTCAAAAGTTTGCGGTCAGTATTTGACATTCTTTTATGCTCACCAAGGCTGCATTTATTTAATCAAAAATAATATTGTGAAATATTATTACAGTTGAAATAACTGTTTTCTATTTAAATATATTTTAAAATGTAATTTATTATGTAACAGTGTTCATTTCTTTCAAAAAAATTCTTAATGACAAGCAATCTTTTAAATTGTAGTATATACAGTATTATCTCAATTTTAAACATCTCAAAATTCTATTATATTATTAATTCAATTTAAATTAAGTTTTTTAGGAATGCACAGTATATCGGTACCATATCAGTAATCATTAATTTTGTCTGATAATATTGAATAGATATGGGTCAATTTTGGATATTTAATTGTTCATGCTCAGTTGATTTGCTTAGATTTAGATTTCTCGCCATTTAAAGTTCATATTTATAAGGTTAATGAATATTCATTTTTCATTCTGCAACTGTACATTATAATGTTATTTGTAACATTTAAAATGATTGATTTTTGTGTGTGTATTATTTTTTATTTATTTAAACAATATAGTATAGAATTTTTGTCTGACAGTTAATGGTATTTGGTCACAACATCATAGTTTCTTGGAATAATATCAGTGCATCCCTATAGGCTTATTCATTTGTCTTTTGTGCTTTTTAAATAAATCAATGATATCTTGAGCCAGCACTTCACGCTTAACTTAACAATTTTTTAGAATTGAAATTGGGAATGAATGCGTCGGTAAGTTCACTGTAGCTCGACTGGTAAAGCGTGGTGCTTGCAACACCAAAGTCACTGGATAAATGTCAGCTTGAATGCATTGTAAAACTCTGTCAGCAAAATAAATGATAACACTTTGTTTCGATGGTTTAGAAATCCTACTAACTATAAGTAACATTGCAACTACTGTACATTTTACTCTCAGTAGAGTATTAGAAGACTGTCTGCTTAATATCTGCTAACTCTTTATTGTGATGCTCTTCAACAGACATTCTACTGACTCTTTAACTTTGCAACCTCATGTCTAGGAATGCACCGATATGAAAATTTTGGTCGATACCGATAACCGATAATTCTTTATAATTGAAAGCAAATGACCGATATATTGGCCGATAAATCTAAACCCAAAGTTTCACCATTAAAAGCCATGTCCCAAGCACACAATTATAATGTTCTTATAATTGTATAGCCTATATATGACAGAATTGCACTGCACATGTTGGATTAACTTTATTTTTCTTTTTTGAAGGGATTTCAATCATATTTCAAGCAATTCAAAACCATCATGGCGAAAAGTGCGCATCTGAAGTGTCTCAGCTTAAAGGGTTAGTTCACCCAAAAATGAAAATTCTGTCAGTAATTACTCACCCTCATGATGTTCCAACCGCGTAAGACCTTCGTTCATCTTCGGAACACAAATTAAGATATTTTTGATTATCTGAGAGTTGTCTCACTCCTCCATAGGCTGCTATGTGACCGAAACTTGCTGGCCCAGAAAAGTTATTAAAGAGATCGTTAATATAGTCCAAGTGACTCCAGTGGCTCAATCTTAAGTATATCAAGCGACGAGAATACTTTTTGTGCGCAAAAACAAACAAAAATAACGACTTTATTCCACTTTTCATTTCCTTCTCTCTGGGCCTCGTAGTGTTTTTGCGCTGCGCGTCTGTGTTGTACGTCATCACGCATCACACACATGACCGGCGTCGGCCAATAGTGAGCCTACGTGGTGACGTGTAACACAGACGCGCTGCGCAAAAACACTACGCGAACCAACTAGAGGTCCAGAGAGAAGGAAATGAATAGTGGAATAAAGTTGTTATTTTTGTTTGTTTTTGCGCACAAAAAGTATTCTCGTCGCTTGATATACTTAAGATTGAGCCACTGGAGTCACTTGGACTATATTAACGATCTCTTTAATAACTTTTCTAGGCCAGCAAGTTTCGGTCACATAGCAGCCTACGGAGGAGTGAGACAGGGCTCAGTTTTCATCAAAAATATCTTAATTTGTGTTCCGAAGATGAACGAAGGTCTTACGCGGTTGGAACAACATGAGGGTGAGTAATTACTGACAGAATTTTAATTTTTGGGTGAACTAACCCTTTAAGGAAAAATCCATTAATTATCGGCTTTAATATATTGGCCAAATGTTCTTATCAGGCCAATAATGATAACTTTAAAAATGAACATATATCGTCCGATACCGATATGGTGGCCGATATATCATGCATCCCTGCTCATGTCAACTTATTCTACTAACCCGAACCCTAACGCATAACCCTAACCTAACATCCAGATCCGCTTGTGTGGCAGCATGTCAGATTGCTGTGTACTTAAGTTCTTGGTTGATTCCCATTTGTTTGGGCAATCTGGGTGTATTTCTTGACATTTCCTGATCCGCCACTAGCTTTATGCCAGGGGTGTCCAATCCTGCTCCTGGAGGGCCACTGTCCTGAAGAGTTTAGCTCAAACTTGCCTCAACACTCCAGCCAGGAAGTTTCTAGTATGCCTAGTAAGACCTTGATTTGCTGGTTCAGGTGTTTAATTGGGGTTGGAGCTGAACTCTGCAGGACAGTGACCCTCCAGGAGCAGGATTGGACACCCCTGCCCTGCTTTATGCTATATTTACCACACAAAATGACATTGCAAATGGCACAAGAATAAACATCCACACAGTGATTGAAGATCACAATGCTTAAGGTTTATGCAATGAAATCTGTTGCGATACTGAAGGACTCACTGTCCTTCTGCTCTCCTCTCATAGCTGCACCAGACATCACGGGGCACAAGCGCAGTGAGAATAAGAATGAGGGTGAGACAGCCGTCCTCTACTGCAAATCTGTGGGTTATCCTTATCCCCAGTGGACCTGGCGTAAACTCGATAGCGGATCAAATATGGTATGGTCATTTTTACATAAGAGTGAATCTAAGATCAGCTGTTTGGTAGATTTAAAAGGATAGTTAAAAAAAAAAAATTACCCTCATGTCATTTTAACTCTGGAAAGTCTGACATATTATAAAATAATCATAAAAATATATTTTAAAAAAGATGAATCTTTAAGCAAAATCTAAAAAGAAAAATATTTTGTCAAGAATCATATTTGATGCAACAGGCTTTTATGGCTCACATAGTATGATATAGTGAGAATATGGAGCTCATACTTGAGGAGGAACAAACACGTCAATCTTATTCAGAGGCCCAAACTGAAAAAAAAAATGCAATTTGGTGCAGATGCTGCTATTTTTATGGCCTATAAGCAAGATGAAATTCTGATATAATGTAAATCAATGAGATACATAAAATGCATATAAATATCAGTTTTATGATCAAATCTCTGTCATATGTATTGTGGGAATGCAATATAATGATTGAGAAATTTGTACAAATAAAACAAAAGCCTGATGTATCATATTTAATACATTTAAACATGATTTTTCTTAATATATTTTTTATATTATGATATTTTTTGATCATGTTGATCATTTTGAGGCCTTAGAAATTTGAATATGATACAGTAGGCTTACCTGTATGAACTACCTCCTTAAATGTAGTTTCTGTTACTTTATCTTTAAGCATTTATCATTTGATGAAAAAGTATTTTTTCAATCAGAAATAGCGAATAATCAGTGGCTTTCCTTCCCCCGTCTTTCACCTCTCCTCATCTGTCACTGTTTTTTCCTCCCACTCCATCAATCACTCAGGAAATCGACAACTCCTCTCGCCGCTTCTTCATCAGCAGCAGGGATGGCTACACCGAGCTGTCCATCATTAACCTCGACCTCACGTCCGACCCCGGAGAGTACGAGTGCAACGCGACCAACACCATCAGCTCCGCCGCCATGACATCAGTCCTGCGGGTCAGGAGCTACCTGGCCCCCCTGTGGCCCCTCCTGGGCGTCCTCGCCGAGATCATCATCCTGGTGCTGATCATCGTCATCTACGAGAAGCGCAAGAAGCCCGATGATATGCCTGACGGTGAGTTTAAAAGGGTGGGTTGCTGTCTCAATATGAACTACTGATGCTAGGCTGATATTTATTTGAAACATGACTGTCCCAACCACAGTTTGCCTAATATATTGCCAATACATAGACCTACAGTGTGCCCAAAATTTATTTGCACACTTAAAGGTGGGGTATGTGATTCTCTTTTTTGTCCATTTTTTCAAAATCACTTGAAATCCTATTCCTAACCCACTTACAGCCACTGAGTTAGAAGCACTGAAATGAAAATTAAGCAATTTAATCATCTGTGGAACGGGCAGGATTCGAAAAACTCCAGCCAATCATTTCCAAGACCACCTAGAATCACTGGACAGTAAGTTCATCAATCAAACGGTCGTACCATCCCCCCCTCCCCCCATCCCCCTCCCTCCACATGAATGGGTGGAGTCAGGGCCAGCGTTGGAGGAAAGAAGGTAGGACCATTTGAGTTGTGTATTTTCAAAATCTGCCGGCCGTTTTGCAAATCCCATACCCTACCTTTAAGATACGCAGAAATGTGATGAACAAAACATCAAATCAAGATATGTTGTTCAAAATTAAGACAAAAATTACTTGGAAAATTTCCATCCACAAAAATGGCTCTGAAAGTTATTTCTGAGAAAAGATAGAGCAGAATTTGTTTGCAGATGCCACTTGGTTTGGTATTTTATATCTAATCCAGTGACATTTAACCATTTTTAATTGTGACTTAAGTGTTCAAATATTCTTTGAGGCCGCTATATACAATACAAACAGGAAAAGAATGACGAGTATGTGTGTGTGTGTTTGGTCTGGATGGCATCAGACTGAATTATTAAGAGTCCAGGTCAGGATCAGATAACAAAGTGTTCCATAAACTTGAGTTAAAGGTCTTGTGACGCAGTGAGAGAAAACTAGGTAAGAACTGTATACGATGTATTGTAAAGGATGCTTATCTTCCTTTAAATAAATATAATTTATAAATATAAAAGTTATACACTTTGGGGTTGGTACGATGTTTCAAAACAGAAAATGTATATTTATTTATAGGTCCGTCAGAAGAATATAGAAAACAATTTACTAGGAATTACATTGTAAATACTGTAGATATTGACTAAAAAATATTGTCACATTTCTGTATAATATCAAGTTTGTTTGTTTTTTTAAATGGATGCCACTGGAGATAAAATTACATTGCTGTTCAAAAGTTTTTTTTGAAAGAAATTAATACTTTAATTCCGCAAAGTCACATTAAATATCAAATTTGTCAGTAAATACATTTCTGTCAGGACCACTATCGTCAAATTCGATTGACAATTAGCATACAGTTAGGATTGGCGGTAGGGGAGCGCGGGGCACAACGTAACACGGGGCTAGTTGTAACACACTTGTTTTAAATACTTCCATGTTACCACATGCTAGCATGACGAAACTTGGTGTATTTACTAGTTGCCATATCAACACTATATAGAGAAAAAATTGCGCCAAAATAATTTTTTTTTTTTTTGGAAGATATCCATTGACATTTATTAAACCATAGCAAAAGTACATTTCTTACTTAAGTTAATTTTTCATCTCTAATTTTTGTGTTTATTTAAAATTAGACAAATCTGATATTATTTGAATCTCCAATATGTTATTTAACAATTGAGATAGTTCTTTAAAGCTTCGCTAACTAGCAGAAGACACTAGCCAGGTTTAAATCCCAGTTGTGCAGGTGGGGCATGTTGTCACACTGCGTTACAATGAGCCCCTATTAGAAATATGCTATTATATTCTATACTTTTATTAATTCTATTGAGAAAACATGAGAAAAAGGTGAATAAATACTGAGAGTCAATGTTCAGAAATTACTAATTATTTGTTTTGAACTATGTTGTATAGCTGTGTTTTCGTGTGTTTGTAGTCAAAACTCAAATATGAGTTTATATTTAATTATTAAAAAATGCCATTATTTTATATGAAAAAGTTAATAATTGTATTTTATTTAGAAAATATTTTAGTTTGTCTTGTATATTTTTTTATTAGATCAGATAACATTTTAAGCTGTCATATGGTCATGTTACAATGTGCCCCTCACATGTTACAATGTACCCCACCTATGGGGCATGTTGTCACATTTCACTTCCATTCTTTCGGGGTATATCAAGAAAAAAGTATATACTATATTAATAAAACAAAACCACATAATTGTACTATATATGTGGGAAATTAATGTGGGAAAAAATAAATACTCTGAACCATAAGTAGATTTACACAAACTGAGAAAGTCAAAAAGCGTTACTTTGTGCCCCACTCTCCCCTATGGTTCTCCCTGCGCATCCATAACCCCCTTAGGGTAAACAGAACAGAACCAACATGAATGTATTAAAGATATCATTCATTAATTTTAATGTACAACATAATTAGAGAATTTTAGTCTGATTCAGGGGAACGTTTGAACTTCATATTCATTAAAGAATCCTGAAAAAAATGTAACGGT
>NC_139982.1:19384204-19654204 GCF_963993115.1 Abramis brama | reverse complement strand
GTTTGATTTTCCCACCACTCCTTTGTTTCTATGACTACTGTTATTAGTTAATTCTGTTCAGGTGCACGTCATTAATGATCTTGTTTGAGTCACTACTTCCCTCACTGTCCTTCAGCGTTTGGTCTTCGTTACATTAAGTGTGTGTTGCCCTGCCTGCCTGTCTGAGTATTATTTGTATTATCCTCATTAAAACTTCATATTGGAACTTTATTCTTCATCTGCCTTCCTGCAACCACTCGTGACAGTTACTCTTCTGAAAACCCCACATTATTAACCAATAACTTTTTCACTTCTGTTTCTTGTTTACAGATAAAGACATTCACATCATGACCATATGAACATTTCTCATGAGCGGTTCAGCGCATTGGTAAACAAATGAAAGGTGGAGGAGTTAAATGGAAGACTGGAATGAATGAGCACCCGAGGCATGCCTTATAAATCTGGTGTGAGGAGGACGTGAGAACAGAACGGAACCTGATTCTGAACATTTTCTTGCATGATTGTGTTGCGTTTTCTTTAGAATCGTTTTCATTCGAGTCAACTTTTTTTCCATGTCAGGCAAAAGTTCAAAAATAATAATTGCATGCAAGATATTCTACTGTTTGATACAGGCTTTTTTGTTTCCGTTTGTGTATTTATGAATGACTTCTGTTCAAGCAAGCCTTTATCTTATCACAAATATGCCACCATGATTCTGGTATGACCGTTTTTGTACAGATTATCATGTTACAGTACGGTGGCATACGATTCTATCAATCAATCGTATCAATTAAGGGCTTTGCAAAGTCTCCTGCAATGTTTAATTTGTACATGTATTATACATTGATGTATGAAATCACTTGAAATATCTATAGATATCTGAATGTTCTTCATACTGATGCACTTATCTCTTCAAATAATATTCTCGCAAACCAGTGACTTCATTTTATACTTATGTACCTTATCTTATCTGATTGCTTTTTATGTATGCATAGTATACAGCATGGCTTTTATTCTATGCAATATCTATACATACAGTAGAATTTTTTTTTTAGCTTTTGGTTGTGTATAATTAAGCTTTAATATTATAAGTTAGCAGAGTGCACTGTTTAGACCATGAAAAACAATCCACATGATTTAATACGTCACTGCATGAGCTCCTTACGCATATAAAAGGTCTACTAATTCAGAATGTGAAGAGAAATTAATATTATCTCGATTGACCAAGGCATATACAGTCATTTTTAACAATTAAAATATCCAAAGTCAAATGCGTTGTCCTCTTTTATAACATGATGCCTTGTTTATTTTAACACAGATTTATGTAAATTTGATTATATAAATCCTACATGATTAACTAGCAAACAAGCACATTTGAAGAAAAGGATATAGAATCTAAAAGGGTTCTGTCAGGCTCTTCATATACAGAATTGTTCCCATCATGGGATCATTTTAGTTTTTATAATTTTCATTTTAAATAAAATTTTACAAATTAAGAAGCTCATAAACATACTTTATCACTAGAAATTTTTTAAATAACCTGATTATGCAATCATAAGACATTTTTCCTTATATAGAACATTTTTGGCATAAGGTTTCTTTAAATTTGAGTCTAGAACCTCAGGGTTGTAGAGTTGTAAATAAAACAAAGATTTACAAGAAAATACTATTTCAGTTTTGTTACTTCAAAATTTCAAGTTTAATTCAAATTGTTGCTTCCCCTTTTTTGTAATCGTATATGAAATTAACTAGCAATATCTGAGTAAAAAAAAAATGTTCAGTGTGCATTTTTTCAGTCTATGGTTCAGTGTATATAGAATTTTGCAAGCTAAAAATATATAAGTGCAGAATACTGCATTGTTTAGATACCATCTGCTTCAGTATTAACATCTTTGTGTGGGTGTTTATGTATTTCAAGTTTTTTTATTTATTTAATTCATTTTTGAATCATCCTAGCATAGGTTTGGCACTGTTACGCCTGCAGTCCTAAAACAAATATGTCTGTGCACCAGAGGGGGGCATTGCTGACCAAAGCTGAAACTTCAGACCCTCCAAACGCTTGAATGTTTGTTTCCACTCAACAACAATGAGCTGTGCAGCTGTATTTGGACATACCATTTACATAAGTTTTATCATCTACTCTCATAATTAGCTTTTCAATTCAAACCACATGTCTGTGCATGGTGTAAATATGCATTTTATTTGCATATGTGTTTTATTTAGCACATACACTAAAAAAATATATTTTCACTATTTGTCATCACAACTTAGATAATGTGGTTCAGATAACTTAATATTTTGTGTTTCTGTTGATTAAACCAATATCCTACATTGCATTAACACATATACATTAAAACATGTATGTATGTAATGAACTCAAAATTTAAGGCAACCAGGTAACTTACTTTTTTAAGTTAAACCAATAATCATTTTTACAGTGTATAAAACACAACACTGAAATGTGAGAGGCACTTTTTTTAAATCTCATTAAATGTGACCTGTGCATTATAAATCTATATGGGGAAATTAGCTGACTGAGTTGTATTCACAGACAGCAGGCTACATATGACACACACACACACACATGAATCACATCCAAACAGAATAATCTCACAGCCGTTTCTCCATAGGGATGGATGATTCCTGGAAAGGCAGTGTTTGTCACAATGCATTTTCTGCTCAAAAGGCATAGAGCTGTCTTTGCCCAGGCGCTTACGGATTATAGTGCCATTATTCTCTCAGTATCTAGTTTCATCATATCACTTGGTGCCCTGACTTCACCATCTGACATGTTATGTTGTATCTGGACTGCACGGTAAAAACAAGGACATTGGCTGAAGCACAGCTGTTTTGAAACAAGGGCTTTCTGCTGTCGTTTTTGAACATGAAACATGCCATAACATGGATACATTTAGCATAATCAATGGCTTGAATATGTCAGATCAGATAATTGTATTACTCATAAGAATAATTATATGTATTGACTGTTACATGTTGTGGCTGTGATGCCCTTATTATGCTCCTCTTTGTCTATTCATTACACTGATGTGTTATAAGACCCATCAAAGAATATCATAGCTGTTGTCCTCTTTATTAGTATTAACAGACAGCAACTATTCAGGCAGCTTTACTTTACTTGTCCACCAGCTACACCAAAACTGAATAAACAAAACCTGAAAGCTGTCAGCTAGCAAAAAAAAAAAAAATGTCTGCTTAATTTTCATATGTATATTACTGCTGTCAAAACGATTAATTGCCATTAATCGCATCTAACATAAAAGTTTTTCTTTATAATAAATGTGTGTGTGTCACGTTTATGTTCGATGCGATTAATCGATTTGACAGCAATATGCTACAGCCTATATGGACTAACCTGATGAGCGCAATACTGTCTCATCGCATCTTCTTCATAAAACTCTACCAAACTAAGTACCTGAATTATGAATAATAAATAAGAAGTGTGCGAATTATTCAGTGACCTTCAGTAATTTTCAGGGCGCAATCGTTTCAGGTTTGTCGTGCAACCCAAAATTGTATTCTGGCATCCCAAGTAACCATCAACTACCTTAAAGTCGGCTTGAAACGGAAGTTCCGATAGTCCTCTCGGAAATTGATTGGATGGTTGTGATTTGCTATTGGTTGATCTTGTGTGAATGACAGATTGTCCCGCCCTCGTGCCAGTAAACACGTCATCAGAGAAGAGATGTTGCGAGAGGGAGAAGTTATTCTGATTAATGATAACAATGGCATGTGAATTAAAAAAATAATTATGTGCATCAGTGCATGGATAAATATATATCCTTTTTAATAATAAATAGACTTCTGCAATATTCAATTAAAAAACAATCTGATCTGAAGACATTTTTAAATTAACACTAAAGTTCATTTTATCAGTTTGCTGTGTTGTGTGAATAATCTACATACAATAAAGTGATGTGTTTTGTCGCTTTACGTCCGATACTGAAACATTTGAAAACGCTGTTGAATTGCTTGAATAATTATGTAAAACGAATACATACTTTTTTGTTTGGACTTCTTCGTTAAGACATCTGATAAACAATAGGCTACCTACTGTTAGCATGGAACAATGCCTAATTCTTTTCCCTAAGGCTTCATGATGTACTAGGCTACACTGAATGACGTAAAACGTTACTTTTGCCATTCAGATTTTTTTATGTTATTGTTTGGCGAAAATACACATCAGTAAATCATTGCTGAAGACAGGCAATGTCATGCCATGTTTTTTTTTTTTTTTTTTTTGCAACACCCCTAACAGTCTGTTTCGGTGGTGCGTGCTTATTTGCTGTCTGCGCTTCTATGGCAACGCAATAGATTATCCATCCCCATGCACGTTACCACATCTGAACTGGACATCTTTTGCACATTGGATTACTGATGTGTCAATGGCCGGGGGCTTCGTAAGTGCTGTTTCAAGAGTAATTTGAAAAGGAGGTGCTATGATTTGTCATTGAGACGCGCGTCAAATTGTTTCCCGTTCAGACACGTCCGTCCGTCTTCCCGCATCCAGTGTGCGCGCTTTGATTCTGCGCTCTCGGGATCAGTGTCTAGTATTACAGATGCAGCGGGATGCATATATGTGCATTCCTATTTTTTACGACCTATTTTCCTGCCTCCGTCTCTTCTCAGATGATACCGACTGTCATTTGTTCTGTTAAGGTGGTCGATCACAATGCATTCTTCCATGCGCAAACGACTCTATAGCTTGCCACATCAGTTTGGATACAAGGGTGCAATGACTCGAGACGGCGAAGACAGCGACAAGGACACTCGGAGGAAAAGTGTCAAGATGAAGCATTTTCCCTCCGCGGGGAGCTCTAAAGGTGTCAGCGAGGCCAAGAGCGGAGACGCGGAGACCGATGTGGGGAGACCCTTCAGAACCAACGTGAACGGGGACTGCCGGAGGTTCAGGGGCAGCCTCTCCTCCATCACCAGTCGACATGCTTCAGACGCGGATCTGGCGGAGCAGAGGCGCCTCATCGGGGATGCGAGCCCCGAGGATGAAGGTCCCTTGGAGCACACCGGACCTGGGGAGAGCCAGGGCGCGCAGGGCGGTCGCGGCGACGGGGCACAGCAAGCGCCGTCTGAAGAACAGTCGACTTTCGTAAAGTTGGAGGGTATCGATCAGATCCTGCCGGACGATGAGAGGTTGTACCAGGCGGGCTTTATGCACAGGCAGTTTGGAGCGATGCTTCAACCGGGAGTCAACAAGTTCTCGCTTCGAATGTTCGGGAGCGAGAAGGCAGTGGAGCGCGAGCAAGAACGGGTCAAATCTGCAGGCTTTTGGATCATTCACCCATACAGTGACTTCAGGTAATCCACTGTCAAATTATTGTCTTTGCAAATGTTCCCACTGCCATCAGGCCCCTAGCAAGGAGCTCTCCAAAATTAAAGTGATTTTATGGTTTGCTCACACGTCTGAGCAGATTAAATACATCTCCTTTTAATGTATTTCATAATAGTTTTGTTTTCTAAAACGTCTTTCTGTGTCCTTGAGCTTGCTGAGGATATTATAATCAGGCCCATGCTGCTGCCTTCACTTGGTCATATTCACCGCTTTCCTGTTGGAATGACATTGATACCATCCACATTGCCAGAACACAAAATGCAAGGGCAAACGGTGTCACCAACGCCACCTGTCTCCGTGCCTATGAGTTTTTGTGATTGTTTTGGCACTCCTTGTGTGAAACTTTCACTGCACCAATCACAGAAGTGAGCTATCCCTATCTCTCACTTTACTGCATTGAAATAACTCACACAATCATATTTAGATTTGTGTTGTTCTCATGCAACGCTGCTGTTTTCACTCAAACAGAGTTGTGCGTTCTGCACAGGCCGGGAAATAGGGTGATCAAAATGGGTTAACATGACGACAGGCATTATTGGGAGCAAACATCAGAGAGGATTACGACAACACAATTTATTTAATGGCACTCTGGTCGGCGTGGCTAAACGGTCTTAGTTGGAGGGGGCAGTATACTAACAGTCAGGTAGCTGAAATGGACCACATGGCCTTCGCACAGTCATGATGGCGTGTAAGCCGAGCAGTTGTGCGCTCCTAATGAGATATTGCCACATTGTTTTGGATATCAGTTGAAATGAAAGACGTAACGGACCTTGTGTTAATGCAAAGTTGGATTTTGGCTACGTCTACATTAATCCAGATAGATTTGAAAACAGAGTTTTCGTTTCAAAAGGTGGATTTTGAATCAACAGCTTCATCAGAAATGAAAATTCTGCCGTCATTTAATCACCCTCGTGTCGTTCCAAACCTGTATGACTTCTTCTTCATAGAAGAAGATATTTTTAACAACTGCTTTTGTTCATACAATGAAAGTCAATGGGGTCCAAACAAAACCTTTTTTTTTTATTTGTTTGGACCCCATTGACTTTGTATGGACAAAAAACTATCTTCCTTTTTGTTCCATATAAGACATACATTTGTATAAAGTTATACGGGTTTGGAACAACATGAGGGTGAGTAAATGATAACAGAATCTTCATTCTGTTAATTTTGTTTTTATTTCTTTAACGCTAAAACACATCACAATGCAATGCGTAATTCAGAATATGAGTAAAACAAACACCTGTGAAAAATCAATACAGAAAATTCCTTATTAACACAGTACATTGGGATCTATTTTTATGGATTTTTCCTGGAGTGTTTCTCTTTAACTTCAGTGGCATTTGTACTTGCAAAACCATCCAAAATGCATGTCATCTGACTGAAAACTCTGAAAGTATAGTACCATAAGAATCATTTTTCTATTCTTAAAAGACCCACTCTTCTCTTAGTGTGAAGAAATGTTTAATAATCTGAAGAACCTTTTCTTTATAAAGAACCTTTTGTGCAATGGTGAGGTTCCATGGATGTCAGGGGCTCTTCATGAAACCATCAATGCCATTAAAAAACCTTTATTTTTAAGAGAAATGTTATTTCAGCGAGACCTGTTGTGTACCAAAAAAAACACAGCGGCAAGAGGTAACGTCCTTAGTCGTTTGGCATTTTCAGGTGTCATCTTCACATTTGCCCTTGTCTCCTTCCTCTTGCACTTGCTACATCCCTCTCTCCTCGTGCTCTTTGACCTTCCTCCCCTCAGCACTGTTTGGGAAGGGGACGGGCGATGCAGGGAGTTCCATTTGCTGATTGCATCACCTGGTTGATGCAGAAAATGAGAAGAGAGTGTCAGAATGTTGCGGGAGGCTGTCGAGAGGGGGTGGAAGGTTAGCGTCAGTGTTCAAGGGTTTCTGGAATAAGGGAAGCAAAGAGACGTGCTTTTTTAATGAATCACCACAGAGCAGCTCTGTTCTGCTGTGCATTTGGAAAGCGTAGGAAATATAATTTTCTGCTGAACAATATGGTGCATCACATCATTTCTCCATTAGCTTCATTGGAGAATGAAAGCACTGCTCTCTCATAAGAGATAAAAAAAATCCTCTGTCACCACTCATCTTAAGAGAACTAACAGAGCAAACACTTTTTTTTTTAATTATGCACTAAATATATTACTGCAGTAGATGTGGATTTCTGTGCTCAAGCCATGTGTTTCTTCAACATTGTGCACTTATGTGTCCCAGAGGCTGATTTTTTTTAAAGCTAATATATTTATATTGTAATATATATAATATAAACAACATATCATATCTTACAACTATTTCAAGGACAGAAATGTCAAATGTAATACAATTTTTTTCTCATCTTTGTCCAATTGTCAGGTTTTATATTTATATTATCGTATCTCTTGCCTTTAATTGGCTAAGAAATTAAATGCAATGAACAATATCCAATAATTTGTATTCTGTAATATTTTTTAAATGAAAATTCTCCCTCTGTACTCACCCTCAAGTTGTATGAATTTCTTTCTTCAGCTGAACACAACAGATACATTTGAAGAATATGGGTTACCAAACAGTTGCTGGACCTCATTGCCTTCCATCCAAAAAAATACTATGGAAGTCAACTGTTTGGTTACCAACATTCTTCAAAATATCTTCCTCATGTAGACCAATAGCCATATAATGTTAACATTTATTATGAAAACTTATTTGATTTGTTCATAAAAGCATTGAGTCTCTGTGATAAAGACATTTGGGAGTTTGTGAATTATAGGTTTGATCATTTTAAAACTAAGTAAACTCAGTCTGCTACCAATCACATCATTCTCTATAGGGCATAGCTGATTGGTTCCTGCTGTATCAGTAGCCAATGAGCTTTCTGCTCAACTTTCAAATACAATCGCTCAGCAAGATTGCCCAGCAACATTGCTCAAAAAGTTGCCCTGTGTATCATCACCTTTAGTCAGCATTTGCTGTAGCAGTTGCAGTGTGTTTTCAGAAACCCTCCACCTCCCCAGCTCCACCTGTATAGATCTGTACTGGTAATTCATGTATGCTATATTGTACAGCAGCAGCAGCATGTCTTACTTGCTCACAGCAGTGTGTTGTGTATGTATTGGCAGTAGCAAGTCCTGTACTTGCTCTGCAGCGGCAGCAATAACAGCAGCAGCAGCGTAAAATATCTATTCCGCCAAGACCAAACATATCAACATTGTCATATCCATTACCATGCCAATACACTCAGAGAGTTGCCATGACAGAACTAAAGTGAGTGTGTTGTAGGTCTGGGTTGAGCTCACTTTCACAAGGCCAAAAGTGGCCATAGTTGAAGAAACACCCTTTAGGCTGTCTGTATTCATTTTACTCTTTTGCATGACGGCTGCATGACAGCCACCCAAGTGAATCATGGCTTGCATAAACCTATTATTATGTACCCAACACATTAGCTTTCTGCAGGGAACTCCAGCGGCCAGAGCGACTGGTTGAGCTCTGGTGCAGAGCGTTCGGGATGATGGCTAGATCTGGTGAGTAGAGTTGACACAGATTCCACAGAGAGATCATCACAATTGGAGGGATGGGGATTGGGAAAGACAATTAGGACTCATAATATGCTAAGCAGCAACAGATAGAGAGAAGGAGAATGGAGAGTGTATTTTTGGCAGATTGTAACAGAAAGCTGATTATTGCAAAGGCTTTTGTTTGGATGAAATGTGTTCCCACTGCTGTCATTTAACAGTGACTCTCATCTGTTAGTTGATTTTTAGCCTAAATAGGGTTGTTAAAGATCCATACGACTTCAAAATGAAGGGGAATCAAAGCTTAATGTCACACAAACAATGAAACAATGCTAGACCTTTTCGCAAAACTATCTCCACTTTTCCAAGCTGGTATTTTTCAAGATCATACCCACAGAGTTTATCCATTTTACAGTATAGGCCCACATTTCTTGCAAATTACATTGAAGACTGCCTCTTGTGTTTTCTGGTTGTTTATAGTGTATGTTCTTATTTGATATATCACTTGTTCACACATGGGAATTGAGAAGAGAATAATGTCTATAATGTGGTTACAGCGATACTAAAGTTGGATATTCCCAATACAGTAACTGTGTGGGTTAACAACTGCATATTAATGTTGCATATAGGCAGTGCAAAGGCTAATACACACATGATGGAAGCTTACAGGATATAATATAATCCTGAGATTAAGTGGACCAAGAAAATACTGTGATGTGATGTGATATGAAATGAAGAGATTACAAACTAATTGGTAGGCCCAGGCAGAATCTGTTTGTTGTTGTTGTTTTTCCTTCCAATTTCCGTGCTTATTTTGTGGAAAAAAATCTGGTTTAAACATGGAGAAATATATAATTTATTAAAATATTTAATTAACAAACGCACAAGCTCTGGGGACTGTGTAGAATTCTGTGAAGTGGTCTTGATATTGAATATTGAAAACTATAAATATAACATTTTATAGGAATTACTATAATGTAGTTTTGTATTCATATTTTTAAAAATATGTTTTGAATAGTTTTGCTTCAACTACATTTTTCTTAATTTTATATAAGTGTTATGTCCTCCTTGTTTTGTGTTCAAGGACTCTTATGTTAAAGTGTATTATCTTTTCCTATTGTTTTGCTGTTTCACTTCCTGTGTTTAGTTTCTATTTGCTTTTGTTTGCATTGCTGCCTTGTTTATCTTCATGGTTACTCTTGTTTATTTTCACAGTGATTGATTACCCTCACCTGTTCCTAGTTAGCCTCTTGTTATCCTGTGTATATATACCCCTGTGTTTCAGAAGTCTGTTGTCAGTTGAAGTCGGCATCCGAAATCGCATACTTCCCTACAATATAGTTGGCGAAAAACAATATGTGGCAAAAGAAGTATGTTTGAATTCACATTATTCATAAAAGAGTAGGCAAAAAGTAACCGGATGACCTTCTTCTTCCGGCGAGATTCTGAAGTTTGCCTACGGTGGACACTTTACTATCCCATGAGGCCACTGGAGAGGATTTATGAATAACAGTGAAGTGACGCAACAGATGCTGGTAGGTCACATGATAATGACAACATGGCGAATGTAGTGAGTCCAGATTACATTCATACTAAACACATTCATACTATATAGAACATACTTTTTTAGCGGTCGTGAATTACTTGTTCAGAATAAGTTACTACTCCAGAGAGTATGTGATTTTGGACGCAGCCGTGTTGGAAAGCTGTTGCGTTCTTCTTTTACCTTGTCTGAATTAGTTTTTCTTGTTTGGACTATTGCCTGGTTTGGATGATCTTCGTTGTGTTTGTTTAAATAAAACCGCTGTAATTCGGTCCTCGCCGCACTTCTTCCTTCCACATCCGTAACATTCATTTATTTTATTTTATATAAATGTATGTTTTGTTAAATAATTTAATCACTACATTTATATAGTTTTAAAACTTGGTACGGTATTGGTACATCACATTTAGTCCTTGCATGTGTATGGTACACAGTTCAGCACATGCTGTATTACTTCTTCTTTTTGCCTACTGACTGCTTTGACCACTGGAGCATCTGTCCAAGGCTAAATGTCAATGGCAAATCCTTTATAATCTGAAAACTGTCTGAGAATAATCTGGCAGATTTAGTGACACTTCCTATAGATGGTTTGTTCTTGTTTAATCTCTACCAAAGCTCATTTCAAGCAATGTAAAATAGAGCCATGCAACGCGGAAGTGCAGAAGTAGTATTTTTCCATTTGATTAAACCCAGATTTGATAGATTACACTTAAATGTTGGTATTTAACATACATGTGATTATAGTATTATGCCAGAGAAGCAGCACATAATATTAGCTTAATTTTTTTTCAGATACTTCATTTGTTCTATTCCAAGTGTCGTCTGATTTATTTAAAAACTCCATGAAATAGATTTACGGGCAAAGCACAGTTTTTGTTGCTGTGAGGATGCACAGTGTTTCCTATTAAAACAGTAAGTTTGAGTGGCATATATCATACGGCTTTTATTTTTTAATTTGTGTAGGTTATGCTAGGTAATAAGCTGCTAGTTGCTGGTCAATTGAAGGTGGTTTTACACTGCACTTAATTGAAGGCAGCAACTTTTTTTACAATCAACTTGGATGTTTAAGTAATTTCAACTTAAATTACATTATACTGACTTAAAAGATCTTGTTTAACTTATTTAAAAAAAGTTAACTTATTAACTTATTTTGATGAGTTAAAGCAATATAAAAACATGTTGTCATAACTTATTGATCATATAATTTTTTACAGTGTAGATCCATTGTCATTGGAAGAATTTATCTGTGTAGTGCAGGATGAGCATTTTTCAAACATTCTATTAACATTACTGGGTGAACAGTAACTTTGAGAGAATTTTTGGGGGATTTTATATACTTTTACCTTATGGATTACTGGACTAAAATCTATCAAAACCCCAATTATTATTTTTTTAACAGACACATAACTATCCGTGAAACAAAACTTTTCAAAACAAAAAGCAAAACTGCATTTATGGTTATTTACACTAATGTGATTGCTGATAAGTAACCTTCAGTCATGATCTGATACTGTGTGAGATCATGGTTAATCTCCTTTTCGCAAGCAATTTGTCACTGAAGAAAACATTGTGACCTATTTATACACAAATATAAGGGCCAAGTCTAAAATCGAACCGAATGTTTTTTGTCTTGTCTGTGGTGTCAAACAACACCTAATCCCACTGGACAACTCTGAAATGCTGAGAGCCTCGTTCTCTCATTGCAATCTATACCGAGCTGGACGGTTTACCAACCCTCTGTGTGATCGATTCCTGTTTAATTACAACTCCGCAGCAAAGGACTGGGATTTATTAACCAACTATATAGCTCTCTACCACGCTATAAATGAAGAAGGCTAATCAACGACTTAAGTTTGTGGTGTATGTCAAATGATGTAAAAGAATATTAGCACAGGGGGAAAAGAGGCAGGGAAATGCTGTAAAATAGCATGAAATATTAGAAGCAACCCAAAAAAAGACTAATTTTGGCATGTAAAGGCCAATGGGGTAATTATTCAGCGTTCAGCAATTATGGTGGCTTATTTTTGTGTAAATGTTTCACCGAGCAGATCTTTTATTGATGAAATGGCGGTCTTGCCAGAGGAGGTCTCCTGGATGTCTTCCAGCCACTTTCATTTACATACGTATGACACATCCAATTACCAAACAGGGAACCCATCCATAAATGAGAAGTAATAGCCCAACCAGACAGCCAGCCATTTCCAGCGTCAGTCAGTCATGAGCGTGTGCTCATGAAGCGTTCTCAAGGAATCCTGAGTACGGTTTTTAGATTAGTGTTTGTGATTGCTAACATCATAATACTTATTTTGAGGAAATGATGGCAGACGATTAGATCTATGCATTTGGCAGATGCATTTACCCAAAGCCACTAACTGTGCTTTCAAGGCATGCATCTCATCAATTATTCCCTGGCACATCAGTTAAACTACAGAGCTACATGCTTTCCAGTTCTGTCTGAGCTTGCTAGTTGGTCTTAAGTGTTTCTGTGCATGTCTGTCTGTATGTTAAAGAGAATTCAACAAGTATTTACCGGTAATAAAAAAAGGCATTTAATTAGGGGTTCAAGCGCTTAGCCAAAACGTTCGAAGTGGGAGGAGCCACTTTTACTAAAATGGCTATAACTTGTGAACGGAATGAAATATTTTCACCAAACTCGGCGCACCTATGTAAGAGCTCATTCTGTGGTCGAGTTGAAGAGGACACGCCGACTGGCCAATTGGTGGTGCTATAACAGGAAAAAACAGGAAAACGGCTATAACTACCTCACCGCTAGTCCGATTGACTTGAAAATTGGCACAAGCTTCCATAATTGTATATGTGTACATTGACGTATCTCAAAAAACATGTCAGCCATCAGCCAATGAATTACTGTTAACTGTTAAATAACTTTAAATCCATATATTTCCTATGGTAAATTTCCTGTATAGGCTGTGAATGGCCATTTCCATCTATGATTGAGATGGTTACAGGCTTGCTAAATTAAACATAATATCTTTTTACGCATGTGCTTAAAGTACACCCCAACAATTGTTGCTCGCAGCTATATTTGTTATTTATAATCTTTGATTGCTTAATCGGTAATGGCTCCAAAGGTAATTTTAGACTCTTCTGTTCCTAAGTCATGAAATAAACACTGTCTTTTATGTCCTCTAGGTTCTACTGGGACCTGATCATGCTCCTCTTGATGGTGGGCAACTTGATCATCATCCCCGTAGGCATCACCTTCTTTAAAGATGAACACACCCCCGCCTGGATAGTCTTTAACGTGGTCTCCGACACATTTTTCCTGGTTGACTTGGTGCTGAACTTCCGCACCGGGATCGTCAAGGAAGACAGCACGGAAATCATCCTGGACCCTCAGCAGATCAAGGTGAAGTACCTTCGGAGCTGGTTCGCTGTGGATTTCATCTCTTCCATCCCTGTGGATTACATCTTCCTCATTGTGGAGACACGAATCGACTCTGACTTCTACAAGACGGCACGAGCGTTGAGGATTGTGCGTTTCACTAAAATACTCAGTCTGCTTCGGCTACTGAGATTGTCCAGACTCATTAGATACATCCACCAATGGGAGGAGGTAAGATGCACCTGTGTAGACTTTTAGATTGTAGCACATCTGTTGCAAATAAACACCTTTACTCATGGCTTGTAAATGTTGAAAAGAAAATGAACTGTGATATTAACCTTGTTTGATATTCCCATACTAATAATGGAGCTAGCTGTGGTTTCTTTTGGTGGTCCTGAAGCAATATTTCTGTCAAATGAATATACTCAATCCCTAAACACAACTGTAACCATAACGTAAACCATTAAAGGATTTTTTTTTGACTTGGAATGAAAATTCTGCCATCATTTAATCACCCTCATGTTGTTCTAAAGTCATGAAGAAAGGGGATTTGGGTTGTTGAGCTCTAAAATGACAAATTATAAATAGAAATGCCAAAAATACTGCTTTATACACTACTGTTCAAAAGTTTTCGGTCAGTGGGATTATTTTTTTTTCTTACAAGAAATTAATAATTCAGCATAAACTACATCATAAATTAAATTGTTCAAGTGACAGTAAAGACATTAATAATGTTACAAAATTTCTATTTAAAAATGCTGTTCTTTTGAACTTTCTATTTTTCAAAGAATTCTGTATCATGGTTTCCTCAAAAATATTAAGCAGCACAGCTGTTTTCCAGGGATGCACTATATATCGGCCACCATATCGGTAGCGGATAATATGTTAATTTTTAATGTTATCGGCCTGATAAGAAAATTTGGCCGATATATTAAATCCGATAATTAATGGATTATTTCCTTAAGATGAAAGCTGATTTAGATTTATCGGCCAATACATCGGTTATCGGCTTTCAAATATAAATAATTATCGATATCGACCCAAATTTTCATATCAGTGCATCCCTACTGTTTTCAACTTTGATAATAATATTAGAATGATTTCTGAAGTGATCAATTGGTGACAATGAATACTGGAGGAATGATGCTGAAACTTTACCATCACAGGAATAAATTACATTTTAAAATAGATTCATTTTAAATTGTAATAATATTTCACAATATTACTGTTTTTACTGTACTTTGGTCAAATACATGCAGCCTTGGTGAAGATAGGAGACTATGTGACACCTTTAGGTTTGGAACAACATGTAAATGATGGCAGAAATTAAGTTTTGGATGGACTCTTCTTTAACTACCCCTGAAATCAGGTGGAAATGATTGGTAACAGATAACATTGTTGTTCAAGCCTCTAAAGACCATTTCACACTGTACCAACATATGCCGACCAATGTGAACAATCACCAGATTACAGTCCCTTCTCAGACAATCCACAAACCTATATTCAACTGGCGAAAACAGGAGTAACACACTTATCCGACAAAACCCAACAAATGATCTGTTTCTGTTGGTCGGCGTCTGTCTGTGCCATGTGAATTGGCCTTAATAGTGACCTAATAAAATGGCTAATGGAAATGTTGTTCTAGGACCAACCACTGTTGATCCAGGAACACACCCTACTTGTTAAAGTCACGGCCAGCAATAATGGACAGAAAGTCACATTAACTTCACACTCGTATCTGAAACTCAGGGGTTGTTTTGCCATCACGTGGATTTAATTTTAGCGCTGCCAAAAAATAGCTGCTTCTAAATCAAGCTGCAATTAGCCACTATTGCAGACAGCAACGTGTTACTCAACCTAACCATTGTTTGTCCATGACAAAGTTAAAAGCGTGCACCATGACCCTTTAATTGCTTCGATCGCTCAACCCTATCAGACCTCAACCTTGCGAGTTAATGGAAATCTATTGGATTTCGCACTTTAATTACTGCTATTTGGGAACACCGCCTTTTTGTCCACTGGGGGGTGGTGCATTGCTGCCGTTATGGATTGTGGGTAACATCAGCCTCTTATTTGGCCTCCCACTGATCTCCTAGGAACTATTAGTGACATTAGCAGAAAAGATACAGTACCTTATGTAATACTCCACAAGCCAAGCGTTTTGCTGCTAAAAACCAGCTTAAGGACAATGTGGCCTAGAACTGAGTGAGGATTAAGTCTTAATTGTGACCCAATACGGTATATTCTAGTTCTGCCATCATGGTTGCACATCTCTGACCTCTTTTTCCTTTAGATTTTTCACATGACCTATGACCTGGCTAGTGCCATGGTGCGCATTGTGAATCTCATTGGAATGATGCTGTTGCTGTGCCACTGGGACGGATGCTTGCAGTTCCTGGTGCCCATGCTGCAGGATTTCCCTTCAGACTGCTGGGTGGCCAAAAACAAAATGGTGGTAAGTGCGAAGGGCCGATCCATGTTTGTTTCTCCTTTATTTTCCATGTGCAGAATTTCATTCATTCCGATATCCACATTCTGAAAAAATTACCTGTATGGAATATTTTGAATTATGGAAGGCTGTTTCTGCCTCAGAGTAAAAACATAAAAGGGTAATTGTGAGAAGAAGTTTACACTGAGAAATACAAAGTTCTGCCACGAAACTCTAAATGGCTCAGGCTGATAGGTCCTTGACTCAATCTTCTTACAATCACATCATTCTCTATAGGGCACAGCTAATTGGTTCCTGCTATATCAGTAGCCAATGAGCTCTCTGCTCAACTTTCAAATACTTAGTCAGCATTTGCTGTAGCAGTTGCAGTGTGTTTTCAGAAACCCTCCACCTCCCCAGCTCCACCTGTATAGATCTGCTACTGGTAATTCATGTACGTTATATTGTACAGCAGCAGCAGCCTGTCTTACTTGCTCACAGCAGTGTGTTGTGTATGTATTGGCAGTAGAAAGTTGCAATTACGAGAAGAAAAGTCACAATTGCAAGATAAGTAGTCAGATTGTGAAATATAGAGTCACAATGGATAGGTACTGTATAAAGTCACATTTAAAAGAAAGTGTCGCAATTTTGAGATATAAAGTAAGATTGTGAGATTTGTGTCACAAAGTATAAGAAACAAAGTTGCAATTGCTATATGCAGAGTCAAAATTGGCAAGATAAAATGCCACATTATGTGAAATAAAATGCCATTTATGAGATAAAAAGTCAGGTTTAGATAAAGCCACGTTGTGGAATATAAAATCACAATTACAAGAAACAAAGTTGGAATCAAATGAAATGGAGTCGTAAATTAAAATAAATTGTTGCAATTTTTCATGATATAAAGCCACATTGTGAAATATGAAGGTGAAATTTCGAGAAGCAAAAGTCAGAATTAGGAGAAATAATGTTGCTATTATGGGAAATTATGTTGCAATTCCATGAAATAGTCACAAGTATGAGAAATAAAGATGCAATTATGAAAAAAAGTCAAATTGTGAGAAATATAAAGCCACATTTTGTAAGATATAAAGTAATTATGACAAACCAGGTCAAAATTACAACACTGTAAAAAGTGATCATTTGACTTAGGTACTTAAAAAAGTGAGGAAACCCGTTGCCTTAAAATTAAGTAAATAAACCTCATGCGTAATTGAAAAAAATTAAGTTATGTGAACTTGAAAGGTCGTAATTACTTTTTCATATTTTTCCTCTGGGGCAGACTGGAACTGGCTTGCATATTGAACTAATATTTATAAATTAATGTTTTTGACTGAAATAAGGCCAGCTGCATCATTTCCTGGACTTGCATGATAAGTATTTGTCCCAAAAATGCCAAGCCTGAAAAAACGAATACTGTCCACGACTGTGCTTCATTTGCATTTGTAAAACATTACCTTCTGCTTTCCTCCATCTTCTGATATCAAGAAAGCGTGTGCAGCGTTCGCAATGACCCTTCTGCTAAAGGACATGATATTTCCCTCACTCCCTCTCTCTCTGGCCTTTACTCCGGCTCCTTCTGAGTCCTGTCAGAAATATATAGAAACAGTCTCTTTTTTTCCAGTCTAACACTCTCTTGCGCTCCTTCTCTCACATTCTGTCATCCTCAATCTTATTTTCTCTCCTCTCCCTCTCATTGGTTCGTACCTTTGTCCCTTCACGACACGTTTTGTCCCTCTTTCACCGTCTCTCCTATTTCTTTTGCTTTCAATCACAATTGATGTCTTTCATGCTTATAATTATATTCATGCTTTAATTTGGGTTCTTTTTTCTCTTTATCTCTTTCCCGCTCTCTCTCTCTCTCTCTCTCTCTCTCTCTCTCTCTCTCTCTCTCTCTCTCTCTCTCTCTCTCTCTCTCTCTCTCTCTCTCTCTCTCTCTCTCTCTCTCTCTCTCTCTCTCTCTCTCTCTCTCTCTCTCTCTCTCTCTCTCTGTCCATCGCTCCCTTTCTCTCTTTCCTCACAGAATGACACATGGGGTCAGCAGTACTCTTATGCCCTGTTTAAGGCCATGAGCCACATGCTGTGTATCGGGTATGGCATGTACCCTCCCGTGGGCATGACGGATGTGTGGCTGACCATCCTCAGCATGATCGTGGGCGCAACCTGCTATGCCATGTTTGTGGGCCACGCCACCGCCCTCATTCAGTCACTGGACTCCTCACGCAGGCAGTACCAGGAGAAGGTTAGTAAAAAAAGAGGAGGTGATAAAATCAGTTGCTCTGAGGTAAAGTGTGCTGCATTGCGATGTAAAATTATTATCTTTTTTATCACAGAATAATGTACACTACATTTCATAAATATGCTAATGATGACACATACTTTGCACATGCTCTGTAAAGTTTGTGAAAAAATTTGAGAAATTATACTTTTTTGATGCCCTTGAAACCCAGTTCTTATTGATTTTTATTTGTTCGTCAAATGTTTCTAAAGCTATCGCTATTGCTGCCGTTAGCATTTTATCAAGTTGGGACCATTGTAACAGTATTTATAATTATAGGTTCTTAGTTGTGAATTAAATTAAAAAGAAATTAAATTTTAAATGCATCTTAAATATTAGCTTAAACGCATCTTGAATATTAGTTAAAAATGTAATAATATTATATTTTATTAATTAAATAGTATATCAATAGATAATATCCAATTATATAAAATATGCTATATCGTTATTATTTATATAATTTAAATATGTATATGTTCATATATTTAAATATAAAGTAAAAGTAACATATTATAATATTAATAACATCATATATGGAGTATAGGATATGGGATTAGTGATATTTTTAAATGTTTTTTTTAAGGCTGCATTTAGTTGATCAAAAATAACTGTGTTCATTAATTTGCGTATCATCAGTAGATCACGCGCAGAACTTTCCATTCCCATCGGTGCTTTTGTGGAATTGCGCTCTAACGCTAAATTGCCCTGTTTAGTAAATCTTGCCTTTAGTCTAAAACTACAATAACATCATGTTCACACAGCGCTCACAGCACTTCTGCACTTACTCATGATTTCTCTCAACATGGGGACAGGAGAGCTGTCAGTCAATAAATGGGAAAACAAAGTAACTTGCGTTACTTATTTGAAAAAGTAACTCGGATATTTTGTTGTAAATTTAAAAGTAATCCGTTACTTTGTCTACTTGAAAAGAGTAATCAGATTACTTACTCGCGTTACTCTGTTGATGGTGCATTTATGTTTTGGACATTTCCTATACAAAATGAAATAATGTTGGTTAGCAGTTCATGAGTTATGAAGGAACATGTTGCAACTGTCTCCTGTATTGGATAATATATACTAATGGAAAACCCCCAAAAATGCGATTTTAATTGGTAAGCCAGCAATTAAGGCAGAGATCATTTTAATGAGGGTGGCCAGCTGCCGTTTCCCACTTTGTTGAGCAATGTAAAGGTTTCCCAGCAGACTAAATGTCCCCGCTCCGAGATCCGAGAATGCCTTTGAACTCCCGTTTAAAATTAGAAAAACATGGGTCGAAAATGAGTGGAGAGAAAAATGGAAAACGACGAGGGTTTGTGAGTTTTGAGCGGCGAGTCGTGGAGGCTTCTGACCTCTGCGGTGATCAATCCGCGGTTTTATCGTGTCTGTAAGTGTGCTGGAGTGGTAATTGAACTGTTGTCATTTTCTATGAGAAGAAAATACAAGTGCTTTGACCTCTGCTGCGTTAAAAGATTCAAGTCAATTCAGCCCGACTGCAGTTGTCGTGGCAACTTGCATTGTTGATACAGGAGCCTGTATTGATGTGCGGTTCCCTTCTGGAAAGGATACGGCTCTTTCTTGTGTTTTGTTTTCTTGAAAACCCAACACATGAAGGCCAACGGTTTTGATTATGGTTTCACAGTACATAATTTAGAGTTCCTCTCCACATCTGTTTGAAAGGGTTTTGAAGCTCCGCATAAACACGACCAGAAGCGAGAGACCGGGAGAGAGAGAAAGATTAGGTTAGGGAGAGTTCAACAGGGATAAAAATGACTGAAGTTGTCAATTTGTCCAGTGAACTTAGCTGGCGATTTCATTACCTGCTGTATTTGGGCTTCAACACTCCGATTGAATATCTCTCCTCAGTGTCAATGGGATTACCAGCATCCATTTCCAGAAAAAGGACAAATTCCAATGACACACTTTTTTTTTTCTCTCTCTCCCCGAACACCATGAGTCATGCTTGCTTTACGCTGGGACTTCTGCGAGCGGCTTCACACCCTCGCCGGTCTCCGCAGTTGAAACCTAACTGTATTGCGTGACATTATTTCCTGTTGTTTGAACTCATCCTGCTGGCTTTGTCCCCTGCCCTTGAATATGATAATAGAAGAGCCACTCTGAGAGACCAAGTGTGCCTCCGCTAGTGAGATGTTCACAGCTGACATGGCAGGAACATTAGCATGTGGTGAAGGGCACATTGGAACCTGCTACCGTCGACAGCCGAGACAGGAGTTCATGGAAGCGGGAGAGAGAAAGCAAAATGCTAGTGACAGAACAAAGTTTATTAGAAAGGACAGCAGAGGCAGAGCCATGCGGCGTAACGTCGCCGAGCCGCAGTGTTGCAGACGCTCTCTGCCAGTTTCGGAGACACAAATGAAATGACAGAGACAGTACAAGGGGATCGTGGGTAAAATAAACCCTATCAATACTGTACGTCCTTTCCTTGAAGTCAAAGAGACAGGCATGGAGAGAGAGACAAATAGAAAGACAATGATAAATGGGGAGATGGCCGCCGATGTGAAAACACTGCCTAGCTTTGCAAATGGAGCATGGGAAGACTGGCGTAAATATGGAGCCGGACAGTTACACTGACCAAGCTGTTGTTTTGCAAGACATTTGGTCAATATTTATTTATCAGTAACTGTGTAGTTAGAGACAACACCTCAGGGTCTAAGGAGGGTTTAAAGGCTGTTTACACCAAACCATAAAATCATACATGACAAGACTTTAGTACAAAATATTGGATTGTGATCCTTTAAAAAAGAAATGACAGTACCATAGTAAAGTGATGGTATCAGATGGTAATATCATAGTACCTTGACATTACCATATACGTACTACTATAGTGCAAAGGATTGTGGTGTTACAAAGGTGCCATAAAAAGATTTTTGATTTTTTGGTAAGTGATAATGAACACGCCTTTTTATATTCAGAAAGTAGGTTTGTTTTGTGTTGCTTTTTGTTTTACTTTGTTGTTTTTTGTTTTGTTTTGCTTTGTTTTGTTTTGATTTGCTTTTTGTTTTGCTTTCTTTTTGTTTTGCTTTTTGTTTTGTTTTTGCTTTGCTTTGTTTTGTTTAGCTGTGTTTTGTTTTGCTGTGTTTTGCTTTGCTTTGCTTTGTTTGTTTTTTGTTTTTTGTTTTTTTGCTATGTGTTTTGTTTTGCTGTGTGTTTTGTTTTGCATGCCAAACAAAGGTCCCATATAAATTAGATTGTTAGAAAATAAATAGTAAATGACTGCTAATAGAATTTCTTTGATTTGGAAGATTCAAATAAGATCCTATTGTATAAACTGACATTTGTCTGTTTCATCTTTTTTTTTTTTTTATTCATTTATTTATTTTTTATTTTATTTTTTTAGTCTTTACGTGTTGATGTTATTTGGTTTCATATTTGATCCCACTATTGTCCTTAAAGAATGGTTCCAAATGATCTCATTAGCATCCACATTCCTTTTTTTGACTGTTGCTAAACATGTAGATAATTGTGTAATATTCAGGCTAATAAATATAGTGTATGTGTCATTTGTGCAGTACAAACAGGTGGAGCAATACATGTCCTTCCACAAACTTCCTGCAGACATGCGGCAGAGGATCCATGATTACTATGAGCATCGCTATCAGGGCAAGATGTTTGACGAGGAGAGCATTCTGGGAGAACTAAACGAGCCACTCAGAGAGGTTAGTAGTAAAATACAAGACACTTAGCGTATACTTTTATTCCATTACTTGTATTCTAGTATTGAACAGTCCTATCCACCTATTTTGCTATACTCTATTTTTTTGTTTACAGGAAATCATCAGTTTTAACTGTCGAAAGCTTGTGGCCACCATGCCGTTGTTTGCCAACGCAGATCCCAACTTTGTGACCTCCATGCTAACAAAGTTACGTTTCGAGGTGTTCCAGCCAGGAGATTACATTATCAAAGAGGGGACCGTCGGAAAGAAGATGTATTTCATCCAACACGGTGTACTAACTGTCCTGACGAAGGGCAGCAAAGAGACAAAGATCTCGGACGGGTCTTACTTTGGAGGTAAGTGAACACTGATATCAGCAAGATGTTTCTGATCTGATTGGATGGTTTGATGCAACCTTTACATGTTTATTAATATTTATATGATGATGGCTTTGAAATGTCGCTTGGTATGGATTCTCTTAGAAACTAATGTTGATGGAGTGGCATTTAAGTTGCAGCAAATAAGTTTGTGTTTTTATTAGAGAGGTTTTATTTGCTTAATGTTCAGGCTGGTACCACTGTGCTCTTCAGTGTTATCGGCTGGTTCTCCAAGGGAACCAAATCAGTGAATGGCCATGCTTTTGGAGCCTGGGGAAATTCCTCACCCAGCATAAGTTAACCATTCATGAAATTAATTTTCCTCACAAGATTGAGGAAGGAGGGGAAGATAACAGTTTGAGTTGAGCTTTGTCATCAGAGATGGTTCGCAGCAGTTTTTCTCATTACAATTACCATTGTATGAATCCACATAGATGTGCATGTTTTCTTGTCTTGTACATTTTCTTTTTTTAATTTTTGCATTTGTGAAGGTATCATTTATGTTGTCCAATGTCCATTATAAAATGCCTTTCACAATTGCAAAAATGACAAACTATTTATTCACATTAAAGTTTACCTTGTATGCAAATGGTGAGTCTAACAAACAAATCAACATTCTCTATTTTCTGAGGAAAAATGAGGGTGATGCAAATATTTAGAAATAAATTATACGCCACCTGGTCTCCGTATGCAAGCTAGCCTCTTTCTTTCCTGCCGTTCTGTGCCATTAAAAACTCTATTACTGTCTCCTGTGTGATTCTGGGATCACAACTAAGTAGTTTGTGCTATCAGTGAGCTGCAGATTTAGTCAAGAAAAAAAATGTCATCATATTTTCGAAAAAAAAAAACTTCCCTTCTGCCCGGGCTCGTTTGAGGTCATTACATGTTCAACAAGCTGCTCATAATCTCTTTTCCCATAAACCCTGTGTGAAAGTACAAAAAGGAAGAGGAGTCTGGATTGTGGCCTAGTACCAAGCTCACCTAGTCCCCATATGTCATCTGTTCTTTCTCTTGTCTATCGGGTTTAGTTGAGAATGCAATACTTGCAAACACACTGCAAAGTATATACTGTAAACTACCTACCGTTTTATTATTTCAAGAAAATTCAAGAAAAATTTAATGTGAAATAGCATGCATAACTATAAATATATACAGTACCATTCAAAAGTTTGAGGTCAGTTTTATTTTTATTTTTTAAATAAATTAATATTATTATTCAGCAAGAATGCATTAAATTGATCATAAGTTACAGTAAATGCATTTAGAATGTTACAAAAGTATTTCAAATACTGTTCTTTTGAATGTTCTATTCATCAGAGAATACTGAAAAAATGTATCATAGTTTACAAAATATTTTAACTGTATTTAATATGAAATTAAATGTTTCTTGAGCAGCAAATCAGCCTATTAGAATGATATCTGAAGGATCATGTGACACTAAAGACTGGAGATGCTGAAAATTCAGCTTTGCATCACAGGAATAAATTACATTTTAAATTATATTTAAAAAATATATATATTGTAATAATATTTCACAATATTACTGTTTTTACTGTATTTTGATCAAATAAATGCTGGCTTGTTGAGCATTAGACACTGTCAAAAAAATACTGACCCTAAACTAATTGATTTATTAACTATATTTTTGCATTTCTAATCCAATTTTTCCACTTTGGTGTAAAAGTATCTTAAGTCAAATCGAAAAGGAAATCACAGCAAATATCTCATGGTACTATATGATTCCCATATTCATATTTCATAATTTATACAGTAAAAGGAAAGCGGTCAAAAAAACACGGTATTATCGTGGGAACGTGTTGTCTTTGTATTTTTATGTCATTCATTCTTTAATTGTGTTTTTCCATCTTTCCCCGAGCCTCATGCCCCCTCTCAGGATGTGTGTTAGTGAATGTGTGTGTTCTGATGGAATGGCTCTTTGGCAGCGTGTTCTTTATGACTCTGGCCATGACGAATAGACAGAGTGAAAGAGAGTGAAAAAGAGAGTGAAATTAATCTCTACAGCCTGTTCTACCCCTCTGTCTTACCCAAACAACACCACCTCATATTTCAGGTTCTTGAATGACCAACAGCACCTCATTTATCCCCATAGTATTTTAGGGCTGTGAAACGATTAATCGCGATTAATCGCATTCGCATCCAAAATTAAAGTTTGTGTTCACATAATATATGTGTGTGTACTGTGCATAATTATTTTGTATATATAAATACACACACATGCATGTATATATTTAAGATTTTTTTTTTTAATACATAAAATATTTATATTTATATATAATACAAATTATATATACAGTATATTTAAGCAAATATTTCTTAAATATATACATGCATGTGTGTGTATTTATATATATACAAAATAATTATGCACAGTACACACTCATATATTATGTGAACACAAACTTTTATTTTGGATGCGATTAATCACGATTAATCATTTCACAGCCCTAATTATTATTCTTCAGCACCCATCAGAAATATCAGCTGCACAAATGCAAGCATTTAAAAATGTCTTCTTAATAATCTTGAAAGTGGTATAAGCTGTTATATTTGGAATATCACTCACTACTACTACTAACAGATCATTGAAATGAGTGTCTTGAGCACTAAAACTTTGTTTCTGTGACAGACCAACAGCCCATATTAACCTGAGCCAAGCTACATTGGCTATTCAGCGACCTGTTTTCAGAGAATATATTTTGAATTAGGTTTATTTTGTTATACCATTGGCAAATTGCCAATGCTTGCTTTAAGCATTAACCTAACTGTTAGATTTAAGCTTAAAACAAGAAAAAAACTGTGATCTAATTCATGCAGTTTAGTGGCTAAGTCCAAAATGGCTGACAGTGTTTAGTAATTTTAACTGTACAGAAAACCACACACATTCACTTTTTTAGGTTTTAAAAATGCTATGATCTAATTAGTGAACTTTTGGGAAAGCAGTAAAACTGTATTTCTTGGGTTTGAAGGTGAGATACTGACTGGGAACACTCGATTACCACATTAGTGTTGACAGTCCCCTGTGTCTTCTCCTCAAACTCCTGCTTGTCTGTCGCTTAGAAATTTCCTCTGGATTTCAAATACAGCTTTTACTCTGTGATCTGACTGGACAGATGATGGCTGAGTACAACTTCAAGCTGTCAAAATTGTATTTTAATGTTCTGGGTGCAGATTAAAAAAGACCATTTAAAAAAAAAACAGGCTCAAAGTATATAAAGTCTGAGTCACAGCAAGTATATTTAATTCATGGTTCCCACTATTGTGGATTTATGCACATATTAATAGTGCTGGAGTGCTCTAAACATAGGCTGAAGACATTTATGTTTAATGGTCAGTTAGGGGCTGGATACTAGGGTATACCCAATCATGCATTAATTTACTCTTCATTCATTCATTCTATTATTTACATACATAAACGCATATACTTGTAAAATTGTGCATGTTCTTTCCACATGGTTGCTCTTAGGATACATGTTCTTCCTGTGTGGTTTTCATTTGCCTCATGTTACAAAATGTCCACAGAGATCTGTTTGCTGACTCGAGGCAGAAGAACAGCCAGCGTCAGAGCGGACACATACTGTCGTCTGTACTCGCTCTCTGTGGACCATTTCAACGAGGTGTTGGAGGAGTACCCTATGATGCGACGCGCCTTTGAGACCGTAGCCCTAGATCGCCTTGACCGCATAGGTGAGAGCTGTCAATTCAACAGGCTTATGTTTTTCACAGCTGCTCTGAGATGTCCTTGAAGAGTGGAGAGTTTAATAAGCGGTCACATCTTGTCCCTTGCTTTTGTCAATTTTGCAGTTTGCAACCCTTTTTATTTGCATAATGTGTTGTATCATAATCTGAAACAGGATATTCAATAAGATAACCAATAACCAATGTTTAAATGGCTGTTTGGCTATTGGTTAACATTTATCGAACAGCCCTTATGGCTTAAGTCAGGGATGTCCAAACCTGCTCCTGTATGGCCACTTTCCTGCAGAGTTTAGCTCCAACACACCTGCCTAGAAGTTTCTAGTGATCCTGCAGGCATGAACTATATAATATGCATCTTTCTTTGCCTTTTGACTAAGACCAGTAACTTTAATCCATTTTGATTTCATTTTGATTCATGTGGATTCATTTCCACGGATTAGCTCTGGAATTGCCAGTTGAAGTATCCAAGTACAGGGTGAAGTAATCAAAGGAGAAATTCCATATTAATTGCATGAAATAAACATGTTAATTTTCCCAGCCCTACATTTTTCTTGCTTTAAAGCTTAAGTCAAACTACATTATTGAGTTTGTTATCCATGCTTTTCTGTCTTCCTTTTTGTCCTAACAGGAAAGAAAAACTCTGTCCTCCAGCACAAGGTCCAACGGGATCTTAATTCCGGAGTTCTGAACTACCAAGAAAACGAGATCATCCAGCAGATTGTGCAGCACGACAGGGATATGGCCCATTGTGCCCACCTCATGCAGACACCTCCCCCAGCTCCTCACCCAGCACAGACTCCATCTTCCCACACCCCCGTCATCTGGGCACCTCTTATTCAGGCTCCACTACAAGCTGCCGCAGCCACCACTTCCGTAGCCATTGCCCTGACTCGCCACCCCCATTTGCCCCATTCCCTCTTCCGACCCCCTGTCCCGCTGCTTGGCTCACTGAAAGACCAGCCAGGATATGTAAAAAGGTTCCCAACTGCACTTTCGGGCGCTGCTGCATTTGGTGGCTCCTCGTCAACCAGCTCACAGTTCAGCTCTTGTATAGAGACCCCAATTCTGGACACACTCAGGGCCGAGAGATCATCTACCTCCACACCTCCACCACCATCCTCCAGCTCTCTGCCATCCACCATCACAACAACTGTCACCACCACCACCTCCAGCATCACAGAGTCTTCCTCCTACCCTCATAGACCCCTTGTCTCCCACGGGTCCAAAGACTTCAGTGTTGCCCAGCTTCATTCTCAACCACAACTTCCTCAGGCCTCTTTCCCCAGCATTGCTGCATCACTTCGTGGTTTCTTCCAACAAGGAGCAGTTGGAGGGGAGGCTGTCCAGCTATCAGTTCCCCCTACATCCACCCTTACTCCTTTGATAGCGCACTCTGTAAGTCCCATCCTGACCCAACTGCATTCAGCTCAGCCAAATCCTCAATCAACAAAACCAAGTCAAGACTTGAATAAAGTTAAAAGGACAGCCTCCCAGTCTCCTGTAACAGAGTCCCCTATCCGCTCAAGGAGCATTCTTGAACAAGTCCAGAGTCCAACAAGTCCCATCCCATCCCAACAAGTCCCATCCCAGCACATTCAGATTGGTCTACAGCCAGATGTTCTTTCCCAGCTTTCCCAAGAACCATCTGCTCTTGCTTCCCTTGCACAATATGGGTCTGGAAATGTGTCCCCATGTAGCACACCTTCAGCTTGGAGTCCCACATGCCAGAGTCCTACAGTGGAGAAGATGAGGATGTCCATGCACAGCAACCCTGCTAGCATCTCTGGATCCCAAAGCTCACTCCTAACCCCTCAGACACTCTTTCCACCACCACCTCAAACAAGACAGAGGGGTGGATCTCTAGTTGACCTACCTTCACAAGACTTAACCACCATTTCCATGCCCATCCCAGGACTACCTGAAAAGTCCAAGTTAGTTGGAAGAGGACCAGAACCGCCAGACTTATCCCATCACCGAGGATCGGCTTCAGGTTACTCACCTCTACATTCACCGCCTCCAATTATGAAACCATTTTGCTCAATACCTGGTCATGTTGTCCTATCGAGACAAACTTCAAAGTTGTCTATAACTCAGACTGGGTCCTCAGGTGGGTCACCAGCCCATGGGTCTAGTGATAGGTCCACCCCTGGGACACCAAGCTTGCACCCAAAACTCCCATCGAACTTGTGAGAATGGTCTGCACCCTCCTGCAATGAGTGAGCAACATTTTTTGACATTTGTGACATTTCTCACCAGAGAGGGAGGGTGTATGTTCATCTACTTGGATTTTTTATTGGTCCAATGACTTCCCTATTTGTTATGCCAAACGAAGAAATGGACTAAAAACTGACAGAAAAATTACGGTGGGACTTAAATTTGTCTTCCATGTTCTGTCAGTAATTTTTGCAATATTATTGTCTGATGATAAGACTGTATAGGGATATGCAAATTATGACTTCCAAAAAAAAAAGTTACTTCAAAGTAATAATTCTAAAGGATGTATGTATGTTTGTGATTGTGTGTACGTGTGAGCGTGCGATTGCTATTGTAATGTTATAATAGTGTGCTCTTTTTAAAGAAGGGAATTATGCTGGGTCAGGGAAGCAAAGCTACATTCGTCCGTCGCACTTCATCAGTCGGGCATCATCTGTCACTGTGAAAGAACACGTCGTACAGGTCTCTCCGGGCAGGTGGCACAGATACAAACACAGAGATGCACACAAACATACACACATGCACAATCAAACCTAGCCCTCAACATCCCAATTATTTAGACCTAGTAAGATCTTTCCGCTTGACCTTGACCCCATACCTCCTTGCTGACAAAGAGGTACTGCTCAGTATCTATGGCCTTTCCTTTTTGTAACAATACTGCCTTAGTGTCTGGACACCATGCAGGGAATTACACCCTCACTTCCACAACAGAACCGAGAACATTAAGAATGTTTTGCAATCATTTTGTATGCGCTTTGTATGTGAATTTGTGCAGTACTTAAGCAATAAAACTGTATGCTTGGTTTTTGTACGTGCACAGAGGTTGAACTGTAAATTGCAGCTTTCTTCCTGTCAAACAAAACATACTGGATGACTGTCAATGGCAGTGACACAACCAATATGACACAGTTATAAAAAAAAGAGCCCACTGCAGTTACCAAAGCTTATGAGTTACATAAGTCATCTTAGATTTTGGTTTGTATGTTTTGACTTCCATTTGGCATCTATTAAAATGCACATTTTGTCTATACCCCACAGTTTACATGAGGTTGCATATGTTTTCTAGTTGTGCAATTCATGTTTTGGTTAGTATGTATTATATTTCATATCTGTGAAATTTAACATTTTTGACCATTTGAGAAGCATTGCAGCAGAGGTACAGCATACTGACATAAAAGAACTCTGCTAACACAATAGTTAGCTTAGCAGTAAAAGGAGGAATAGTATTTTTCTAAGTGTCCTTCCTTTTGAGCAAAGCTTACACAGGTTGATCATGAAAATTCCCTGCTTTGTCCCAGGTTATTATATATTGTATAATTTATATGATTTTATAATACATGTCTATGTATATATCTATTTATTGTGTATGTGTTTGTTTTGTTAATCTATATATTCATAATCTATATACTGTCACCATCAGTCTACAGATACTGTCATTATGCAACACTCGGTCCTTCCACTTAATTCTGTTCCATTCTTGCAATATGCATTTGATTATCATATCATTATTTTCATTTTCTCAGCCTGATTTTTTTCAAGTTAACATTGTTCCCTGCATTGAAGTTGGATAAAATCGCAAGGCAAAATGCAAATGAGAGTGCTATATGTGATGTTGAAAGTTGATGAGTTAAATATCAAAGCATCAAAGAGCTTTTTGTTAGTATTACAGAGCACACAATGCATTACACTGTAATGTTTCTCTTTTTCAGGTCTGAGTGTGAGTGTATGCGTGTTTTACTGTGCATTTATGTTGTAGCATTTTATAATATTCTGTGCATATATTGTTTATCATAACCAAAGTGAGGTATCATTAATGATTGTTATACAGTAGCATTTTCACCCCACCAACGTCATTACAGACAGCCTGACATTATTAAGAGGTGGTCACGTATGGATGGCCTATGAGTTCATAAAGGATGTCATTTTGGGTAAAAAATTGTAATAGTTCAAAACAGTATTTATAGTCACTGTATGGCAAAATGGTTAAGCCATATGGCATATCCACGATGGACAAGTTGTGTCATTATGCATCCGTCTACAGTGCACTTTCAATTCATCAAAAAACAAATTGTTCTTCCATCTTAAACAGCTTCAATATGTCCCTTTCCGAATTCACAAACATAGTGCAATATTTTCATGTTTTGAACAATTTTTCCCTTTTTCCCCCTCTTTTGGAGTTGGAAGATTGCGAACTTGCCATATTTTGTCAGTGTTTCACTTTATCTTCATTATAATGATATTTAGTAACGATATGTAATATGACTAACTTGCTTCAGAATCAAAATATTACAGAATATAATGTTCATCATGAATACTGAATAATCATGTATGTACGAATATTCATGATTATAGCTATATGATATTTCATTTCAACTGGTAATTGATAAATAATTGTAAAAAAAAAGAAATTAAATTATATTGTTTTCCTTTGTTAAGTCTGTGTTATTATGACCTTTGTTTATCTTTCTTTCTTCCTGACCATGTACCATCTTGAGTAAAATTCCTCCCCATATTTTATTATATTTGTATCAGGGCTGTTAATGATTCCACATTCATTTAATTTTCAATGATATTAAATACAACAAACAATATACCCCCTTTTTTTTTGTAAGCGTGGCTTCCAGTTATTTTAGCGGTACAAAAACAGTCTGTCAAGTTCCTTGATGTTGCAAACGGGTATTTGTTATATTATTTTAATGTATAGTTATCTCAAATTATTTACCTATTGACTTGTAAAGTTGGGATGTAAGAAATACAGTTTCCGGGTCCAAGCCTTTACTCATTTCAGTTGAGAACACTCTCTTAACAGTCGTTTATGAATCCCATAATTAAAGCCATCTTTTAAAGTTCCCGTGAACCGGAAGTTGCAAACGACTTTTCTCCAGTGTTGTGACGTATTTCCCAGTGAAAAGGAATATTGAACAGAGGGCAGGGTTTTACTCTAGCGCTCCTCCTCTCCATCTCTGCTCATAGCAGACTAACGGTTTGAGGGGAGTGGTTAAGCGTTTCCCAACCCAAGTCCTCAAACCTACGTCATCAGGGAAGGTCCTCCAATGCAGAGGGGAGGGGCATTTTCAGATTTTGATTAAATTTTTTTTAAAAATATTTTCTTGCACGGATTAATTGTTCACCACAAGACTAGTAATATGCGCTAACAAAGTAAATAGGGTCAATTTTGATTTCATGGGGACTTTAAAGACTCACTGTACACCTCAGTCTCCTGGCTCACGATGTCTCAGGCACAAAAAGATGAATGACTATCTGGCCATCTGAGATTTCGGTATGGAGATTAATGTTAGGGTAATAATTTTTCGTTATTATAGAGTATCGTTGCGTCCCAAATTACACACTGCACTTGTACACTATGTACTAGTGCACTATGCACTCATCTGTGTAGTGTATGAATTTTATAAAGTTATTTTGTCATTCAACAGGAGCCCCTCCTCCTCCGCTAAGTTTCGACAGTTGAGTGCATAAAGTGTCCATCATTACACACTCTGTTTTTTCATTTAATTAAGCGCATCATCTGGGTATTTAAAGTGTATAGCCTACTACTTTTTCTATTTGAAATTTTCAGCATTACACACTATTTATATTACAAAACAGCATAGAATAGTTGTAGTTTGCTATTGGTCAATCTCATGTGAGTGACAGGTTGCCCCGCCCTCGCGCCAACAAACACGTCATCAAAGAGAAGAGATGATGCTGCAAAAGGGAGCGAAAATTACGAGGGCACATGATTTAAAAATAAAATACATAAATAATAGTGTACACAGATAAATCATTGATAACAAATGCTGCAATATTCCATAAAAAATGATGATTTCAATGAATGTTGATTTCATGGTGACTTTAACAAGCAGATGAATCGGTCTTGCACATTCAGAAGCAATACTTCCCTGTTGAAAAATAAAGTGAATACTGATATTGTATACTTAAATATTTTAATTATTATTAATGTTAATAAATGAAATCATTTTTTTCGACTCAAAATGTTTAATCGACAGCCCTAACGCAATTCTCGCATTCATGCATCATCTCGAGTCGAGCACAGCCTACGGCTTCTGTAACACTACCACAGAACGAGAGAATCACAAGGTCGTGTCCTTGAAAATCCACACTGCTGTTTCTCCCACTTATTGAGCCTTTCCAGCACTTCTGACACTCGATGTAGCTCCAGTGGGGAACTGAGATAGCAGTAGTGGATCAATCTCCCACTGTCTTGCTCTCCATCCCCCACTCAACTGGACTGTGTTTAACCCCTATCGCGAAACAGAGCATCTAATCTGTACGTTTCGCTCAGATCTGATGCTCACCAGAGAAGTATTATCCTCCACAGGGCTTGTAAAGAACAAACCAAAGGCTGAAATGGTGTTTATACTTTGTCCCGCTCGGGCGCTGATGCTTCGTAAGAATTCCACTCATAGCGGCTTGATGTCAGCGAGCCCTGCTGGCAAATCAAAGCCTGGCTAAGCCTCACCCTATTTGCATACAAATTGACCAGCTGATCCCTGTCACTCTGACAATGCAGCCAAGGTACACCCAGACTGCAAGCCCTGCTATTACAGCGTGATCCCCTTATATTAATGCCAAATGGATCCCTAGTCTGCAGTGAAACCTGATGCTCTGAAGTTTCCCCTTATTGTCGGCCCTTGAGAAAGTTTGAAAAGTTACTGTGTAAATTTTAATTGCGCATCAGGACTGCTGACTCATTCTGCAACCGAATGGCTCCTGCACAGAAGATACGTTTTTATTTAGACCGTCCTTTTTTCTTTTTTTTCAGCTCCCGGTGGAATATTCAGGGTATTAATTGTAGCTATTTAGCACTAGCCAGATAAATTAAATGATTAAATTATGAACGTTTTACATGTTTTGTTTTTAATAATGCGCCTTGGGTGTCCAATTACACACTGACCCCTAGTGGTCACTGTCTAAAGCCAATGAATTATTAAATTACCTTTCTTTTTCTCTCAGGTAATTTATTTAATATTACAGCTAATTGAGTACAGACCTTGATAGCCAAATAAATCCAGAACTTTCTAATCCAATCACATAAGCATGTAGCCAACAATTCAATAAAATTTCTCTAAAAATATTTGATATTACTTTGCATGAGGTGCTATTTAGAAGTATAAACACATCAACAACACAGAGAAATGACATTGGACTGACCTAATTGTCGAGATTCTGTATTTTAAATTTAGTCCACGAGGTGGCGTTATTGGGATATTTGCCTTTGCCAATATGCCTTATGCGAAAGCACAACATACAAAACAATAAGCTGTTTCAAAGAGAGAGAAAAAACATACAGGGAAAATAATGGAATTCCACAGTACATTAATAAATTCAGGATACTCAAAAGTTTCACTGTAAACACATACAGTACAGTTCTGATGAAAATAATTTTGCAGTGGGATGAAAAGGGATTAAAAGGATCTCCTCGACATAACATGAGTTTGATGGGAATTTAAAGCATGTGAACAACACCACAAGTCTATTTTTGGTACTTGAATATCTTGTTTGGAGGATGAACAGCTGTTTGCATGTGAAAATATATGGGGTTTACAGTTCATGAGGTTGCGCTCAAGGCACCACAACAATGCGCATGGTGTTGGTGTAGCCAGATCCTGGGCGCCAGCCTGTGACAACGATGATAACGTCGCCAGACTTGAAGTACTTCCGGGTCTTACCTGAAAATCAAAATGGAGGGTGTAAACAAGTAGGCCTACATGTACAAAGGTAAATGGTTTAGTGTCTGATATATGGATTTCAAACACTCTTGACCACATCTAATCACATATAACCCATGATTTACTAATTGCATGTTAAATTGCAGTTTGTGACTTTTACTAAATAGGCTACATGCTAGCTTTTAGCTTTAGCTTTGAGGCCTTTCACATGCAAGCTGTTTAAAGTCAGTTAATTCTGTTTGAGTGTAAATGTTCTTATTCTTCATCAGCTGGAGAAAAAAAAACGTTCTAATGTCCAATGATATCGTTCCTCTGAGTTGAAACACACTTATAGTCAAATATTGAAACTTTATAGTTATAGTTTTATAGATTTATGGGTGTAATGCATTAATAAGTAATTAATTACTATAATTTATTTAGTTTTCCCTTGAAAAAGTAAAGTAAGGGAATACTGTATTGTATTGTATTGACTAGGGGTGACCCCGAATAGTCGAAGATTCGATGCTTCGATTGGAGGAGCCTGATTCGACTACCGATCTCATGGTCGAATCTTCGCAGAGGTGTTATGAAACGAGGATCATGCCACTTTGGCTATATGAGGGCGCTCAATGTCTGATTTCACATAGAACTACCGGTTTTCTGTCAATACGTTAATATTCAGCCTATTATAATGCTGTATATAAAAATGTGCAAAGAGAGAAGCTTTTAATAAATATTTTTTAACGTGCGTGAATAAATCAAAACACCCCGTGACAGATTTAAGTTTCACTTTCAATACGTGACCGACAGAGGAGCGTCTTGGCGGCAAGGATTTAAATCTTTCACAATGTCTGGGATAAGAAAATCTAAAGTGTGGATGTACACCATCAGAAAGGTGAAGGATATTCTCCAAGGCTGGATTTAGCGTCAGGAAAACCATGATCGCACTTCTGCCGGCCAACGTTAACAATTGGTTTTCCACAAGACATTCTAAAATGCTTAACGTGAAAAAAGCTTTTAAAACGCTTAAAATGCACTTTTAGGGGCCGATCACACCTGACGCGTTTTTTTTGCAGTGAGAGCAGCGAGCGTTCTGCGCGCTGTTTATGCGCCTGCTGCACCTCGCGTTTTACCGCCTGCTGCACCTCGCGTTTTCGAACCTGAAAAACGCGTTTTAGAATGTATTTTATCCGCGCGCACAAAAGACTCCAACGGACACAGACAGAGTGAAAGACTGGATTTGTTCTCTCGATCAGGTAGGGTAGAAGTGATTTCAAAACTTTTCAGCCGGTTCTAATTTGATTTTTGGATGCTGTGAGTGTGAACATTTTTAGCTAAAAAGACTGCCACTCCAGTTTAGCATTTATTGTTGTTTCTGCAGTTAAAAATACAAAGTTGAAAATTCTGACTAACTCTTAATAATTTCTTTATTTTTATTTTATTTATTGATCGGTCAGGGTTATCTAATCTAACTATTTGTGGCTTGTGTTTTGAATATGTTCCCCTGCACTTTAGGCATTTTGCACACATTTGCTCCTCATCTTGTGACTTGATTCTGATTTATTTCGTTTTGTATTTTTATTTATTAGAAAGGTATATTCTGTTCTAATTTAACTTAGTAAATTAATTGTTTATTTTTTCGGTGCATCGATGTTGTGCTGTACTTAGAGCCTGCTCGCACAGCCGGTAATTTAGCCGATTTAATTTGATTTGCATGTGAAATGTAAATCCTGTCTGCAGTGTGGCCTTTCTGGAGTTATTTATGTTATTTCTTAGTTTTATTGATGCCAAATGTATTTATACATTTTCTTCTATATCTTTGTGTGATTTTCTGTACATCGCAGCTTTGAAATGTTAAAGCCCCGCCCCCATACACACGATTCGACTATTAGTCGACTATAGGCAAGACTTGACGATTCTGATTCGACTATGAAAATCCATAGTCGGGAACACCCCTAGTATTGACTATTGAAAAAAAAATGCCTCAAATTCCTTTAAATATGTAAATATGTCAAAACAGAAAACTGCACTCAAGCAAATTTCATGGGTTCTGAATTTCACGTATATTTATATATTCTTTTGGCAACTCATAGTGATCAAGTGATTTTCCCTACTTGCATCCCTGTAAAAGGTAACCAGCTCGGTATGTGACTAAGACTAAATCGATGTGCATCTGTTAGTGTCACACTAGATGAAGTACTAGATTTGTCTAGATGTCTCATTACCGATTTCCAGGGCGAAGCTGACACGTAGATCCACATCCTCAGCCCATACATCATTAGCAGGCTTGGTATAGAGGATGGGGATGATGCTGCGATACAGGTGCAGCTGCCGAGATGTCTGGCCGTTACGGGTCACAGCCATGATAGGAGCACGTGGCCTGTATCTGGAAAGCAGCTGGGCAGACCTGAGGAGACATAGACAAGTCGAAGTTTAACACAAAATATTAAGACAGAATTATAAAAGAAGTAATAATAATAAATTGATTCTTAATGATAAAATATTATTATTCTCATTATTCTCCTTTTAAGATTCAACCACAATGATGTCATAAATTCTTCTTTTTCTTCTTATTAAATATTAAAATTAATTATAAATATTTGTATTCATGTGTAATAAATAAATAATTAACATTATTAATATGAATTCCAATTATTCATATTTTAAAGAGCTAATAATATTATAAGTCATGGAGTCTCCTTTTAAAATGAACTCACGTTACATGAGATTTTAATTTGCTAATAGAACATAATTGAACTAACTCAATTGTTCTTATTAGGACATAAAATGAGGACATAAGATGCATGTATTTTAATAGTTTAAAATGTAAAACATACATGTCAGCAACAGGTGGAACAGGAAAAAATACACAACCACATAAATGCAAATGACATGACAAAGAACTAAGAGAACACAGGGTTTAAATACACAAGGGAGGCTAATCAACGTAACAGCGAACAGGTGAGTAACTCAACTCAGCAACCACAGAAACAGACTAGTGGCAGGAAAATGGGAACAAAGGAAACAGGTACAGGAACTAGAACTAGAACTAGAACTAAACCAAAACAGAACATACACGTGACATTAGTCCTCCCCTCCCAGAAGGTGTGTCCTTGCACTGTAGGGTGTCAGAGGACTGAAGCAGAAAGGATACTTAGTTTTTTACGCAGTGGAATGCACAGCCTTGCAAAGTAAGCGTAAAGAGGCGTTCGACGCGAGCAGTTTTAAGCAAGTTACAACCCATGTAAATATCTTTGAATTCTTTTGAGTTGTAGAAATGAGGGTACTTTCTAACCTCTTCGCACAATCTCTCGTCTATGTAGGCCTTCATTGTCGCTGTAGCTTGCATGCATTTCGGTTTGTTCTGTTAATGCAGTTTTTCTTCAACTACCTTGTGAATCGACGCCCCCACAGTTGGCACAGTTGCCACTTTTTGGATAAACTAATTACTGCAACAAAAATTAAATGCGCATGTGCGCATACAAAGTACAATGGACCACGGCGGAGCCCGAGGGATGAGCCGCAGCCAAAGGCCCGGAACTCTGTGGCGTAGGCAGAGTGACAACTGACCCAGATGGAGCCGGAGGGACGAGGGAGCTCTGTGGAGTCATAAGGACGATAGTCCCAGGTGGAGCAGAGGGAGGGAGAATCCATGACGTAGCTGACTGGTCGACAGACCAAGGTGGAGTGACGGGCTCGGCAGACTGAGACAGAGACATGGGATCCCCATTTGCCAAGGCAAAGCTGGAGACCAGAAGGCCCAAGGTGGATTCACGCAGCAAAATGGAAAAACAGAGGAAAAGCCGAAGAACTGAAGGAAACCAGTGGAGGACTGGCTTGCTTTGATAGAGGAGGTGGGAGAGGGAGGCTGGGGGGACCATCAGAGATGCAGGAGACTTGGCGCTGGGTGGGACAAGCGATGACAGGAGACTTAGTGGAATAACCTCCTCCAATTCCTCAAAACATTATATGTAGACCTGGCACAGCTCCCTCTCAGCAGCGGGAGTATAGGTGGGGCTCTCATCCATGCCCTCATACTCCACGAGGATGCCCACTTGAACGGATGGTTTTGCCGGCTCACACACCTGGTCAGGCTCTCTGTGGGGCTCGGGATGCAGGACGAAGACGGCCTCAGTTTTCAGCTCTGCCGCTGTCTTTGTGGTGGGCTCGTTCTCCCAGTCTACGGTGGGCTCAGGTTCTTGGTTCATAGGTGGCAAGGCTGAAGACTGGCTGCACTCTGGGTCTGGAGTGGGGCTGGTGATGTCCTCCTCAGCTAGGTAGACAGTGAATGGGGAGCCATCAAAAAAAGGTTTGTGTTCTTATAATAATTACACGGCGCAGGAAAATCTTTAATCAATAAATCCAACAGGAACAGGAAATAATACACAACCACTTAAATGCAAGCAACATGTACAACACCAAACAAACTAACTAAGAGAACACAGGGCTTAAATACTAGCCTGACAAGCCAGACCCACATCAAGATGTTGGGTCTGAGAACACACCATTGGCAGGGCTCAATCCGAGGGGCGGGATAAACGGTTGTCTTTCAAATTCCCTCTGCACGCAATAGGATAGCGCTTCAACCAACCACCAGCGGAGCTACTTGATAGATTAAACTTTTGCCGTATCCGGTCGGCAAAACTCCGAACACATCTTCCTTTTTTAAGAATGACTTCAGTGCCGTTCTTTGTTCTTTTCTCAAAGAAAAGCTTAACTCCAAGTCCTCCAGAGTCGTGGCCAAAGCCGATTCGAAAGACCGCTGTTCGCCATGTTTTCAAGTAGCAGGGAATTCACATGGAACCGTTGCAACTCTGCCGTCATTATGTTAAGCCCGCCCACCGACTCTATACACGATGTGATTGGCCTGACTAGAGTTTGGTTTTTCCAGCTCGCAAGCCAACGGAGTGTTGCAAGATGACCCTGGCTGCAAATTACATTTGCTGCCGCTAGGGTGCGTCTAGATTTCTAGGCTACTTAAATACACAAGGGAGGCTAATCAACGTAACAGCGAACAGGTGAGTAACTCATCAGTAACCATCAATAACCATAGAAACAGACTAGTGGCGGGAAGATGGGAAAACAGGTACAGGAATTCGAACTAAACCAAACCAGAACATACATGTGACAATATAAAATAGTATCATTAACCCTATAAACCTGAAGTGTACCACTGTCATTTATACAGTTTAGCAACTATTATACAAAATACTAGACAACATGATGCAACTGACCAATCAGAATCAAATATTCCAGATAGCCGTGCAATAAATAGATATAATTCAAATGTTTGTTTGAAATTGAATCTCCTCTGGTTGGAGTCTGACGAAAACACGTACTCCTGTATAAAAGCCCCAGTGAGTGTGCACTTTTGCCTCTCTGCAACCTACTGCGGGACAAGTGAATAAGGAGTTTAAATTAGCCTATGAAATGTCAAGGTTCAGGTCTGCAAAGGTCAGACTGTCTCGCTTAGCGCAACGAGATGCATTTCGATCAGCCACAAGGCAAATCGGATAATGTATGAGAATGACAAAGAGACAGAGACTCTTTAATGTGGCTAACTAACTCTACACAACTGTTCAAATGAAGTCATGTGTTTTAAGAGGAAGCAAAATCTCTCTTAAAATGGCATAAGAAGAGGTGCATACTACAAAGCATTTGCATTCATACATTTTACATTCTTTAGCTCATGTGCACAACACTGAGTTGAGGTTACTGTACCTAATATTAGAACCATGTGTGTGTGTGTGTAAATGCCACTGTAAGACTTTAGGGTTTTAAAGGGTGTCTCTGACCTGCCAGTCTTGGTGAGGACGATGATGGCACTGGCACAGCACTTGAAGGAGGCTTCCACTGCACCAATGGCCACGGACTCTGTGGGGTCACGGGTCAGATGGGAAGTACGACGAAGCTCTTCGAACAACTGCCTGTGGAACATAGCGCCCTCTGCTTCACGGGCGATCTGACGCAACAAAAAATGAGGACACAAATGAGGATACAAGAACCATATTATTCTATTGTCAAGCTAATGCAGCTCTGACAAAAGGTGTGGTCACGTTTACTGTTGTTCAGTGAAATCCAGTAATTTAATAGGAATTTAATAGATTTCACATTCATAATATGGTTACATTTTGGAATTTTGAAAATGGACAAAATAAATAAATACATTTTAATAGTCATTTTAACTGGAATCCACTTGATCGGGAATTTCAAGTGAAAGCGAAAGATATACCCACGCAGATTTCGCATTCAGGTTCATGTTTTCCATGCAAATTCAATGCGTAACAGAAAGCTGGTTGGTTTGAATTTGACTTCCACGTGAGTGGTGTTTCGTGCATCACTACAATAACATACAATGGACGTCTGTGTCGCTCAAATTTCGTAAATGTGGCTGCACCTTTAGGGCCAGATTTACTAAACAGGCTAAATTAGCGTTAGAGCGCAATTCCACAAAAGAGCCATTGGGAGTGGTAAAACTCCACATGCTTTTTTTGGGCGTTAAATAATGCCGCAAATACTAGTAAATTGACGAGAGCAAACCTTAGTGAATCACCTTGCATGATTCATTTAAATACTCTCCTCCCATATATTTTTCGTCTGAATGGGAAACTCCTACAAATGCATATGTAATAAGATCATCTGCAAAAATAACCCTGTCCACGCCTTGTGTAAATCTGGTCTTTAGTGTTCTGTCATAGTATAGATCACAGTATTAGCATCTGATACCCTCATTATGATACCATCAGAATACTTTTGTTGATGGAAATGTAATCCGTTTCATAATGATTAAAACATTGATAGCTGGTAAATTTGATAAGGAACTTCTGATAGTGAATGAAGAAGCTGGAACTGTCTAGCGTGTTGCAGATCCTCATAATTACAAATGGCACAGAAACAAGCATGTCAAAGCACAAATCCTGGTAGGCTAACATACTCTTGCGAAAAATAAGTGCACTTAATTGTGCCCTTGTAGTGTACTTCAAATCTAAAAAGTATATTTTTTAAAAACGGTACTTGCAGGTAATGTAATATTAATGAAATAAAAGGCCACTTAAGTGTTAGAGTACACTTTCATGACTATGTTTCTTATCACACTCAAGTACTCTTTTAAAAAGTGCACTTTGTGATGATGTCAAATGAAACGTTTTACTTTAAAACGTTTTAAATCATTGTGTTTTAACAAACACTTATTTTGATGTGATGACTAACATATTAAACCACAAAGTACTTGATTGTAATTTTGAGAATGATAATTGCACACAAAAAGTATTTTCGTCGCTTCATAACATTAAGGTTGAACCACTGTAGTCACGTGGAATATTTTAACGATGTCTTTACTACATTTCTGGGCCTTGAAAGAGGTAATAACATTGCTCTCGGATTTCGTCAAAAATATCTTAATTTGTGTTCAGAAGATGAAAAAAAGTTTTTTACGGTTTTGGAACGACATGAGGCCGAGTAATTAATGACAGAATTTTCATTTTTGGGTGAACTTACCCTTTAAGTATATTCTTTTAAAGCATATTATTTCCATAATAACAAGTCCTTAAAAAGTATGCTAAACTGTATTTCTTTTTCATAAGAGTAATTGTTAATTGCACGTGTAGTCAGTACAGTTACAGCAATAGCATTAGCTGTGCTTCTAGAGTTAAGAGGTTTGGGGTAATGAATTTTTTGCTTACCATGCTAAACTTACAGTATGTTATTAGAATATTAGCATTGCCACACTTATCAGGCACCAGTCAGGGCACAGCCAGAAGGGGGCGCTCTTGATCATACCTGATGCTGTATGTGCACAGACTCAATTGGGTATTGTCCCTTTGCGGTCTCTCCACTCAGCATGATACAGTCGGCACCATCAAGCACGGCATTGGCCACGTCGCTGCTCTCGGCGCGGGTGGGTCGGGGCTTCTGTATCATGCTCTCCAGCATCTGTCAGTCGAAGAGAAAATCGGTGGATGAACAACAGTCAATTCGTGCTCGCTGAACTGAGCCGGCTAACTTGCTTCTGCATGGTATCAGTCCTAACCTGTGTAGCGCATATGATTGGTTTCCCAATCCTGTTGCAACGACCAATCATCATCTTCTGAGCCAGGAACACCTTCTCAGTAGGGATCTCAATACCCAGATCTCCACGGGCAACCATGATGCCATCGCTAGCCTCCAGGATCTCATCAAACCTACACAAATAAATAAATAAATAAATAATCAGAGCAACAAACTCACTGTAACGTTGCGTGGGTGGTTGTAGCGAAACGCACGAAGATCAGGATTCATAGAGCAAACAGTCTTTAATAAATAAATCAAACTGGCTCAGGGAACAGGTAGCATATCAACATAACACAAACAATCCAGGACAAAGCACTATAGAGAACTCAGGGTTTAAATAACAGGGAGCTAATTGGAACAACAGAAAGAGGTGTGGGATGATTAACTACTGGTTATGAACACAGGCAAATGGAGTAAAATGAAACCAAAATAGAACAAATCATTCATCATCAAATCATCGTTTTCTATGTGAATATATTTTAAAATGTAATTTATTCCTGTGATGCAAAGCTGAATTTTCAATATCATCACTCCAGTCTTCAGTGTCACATGATCCTATGCTGATTTGCTGCTCAAGAAACATTTCTTATTATTATCAATGTTGAAAACGGTTGTGCTGCTTTATATTTTTGTGAAAACCAGGATATATTTTCTTTCTGCATTCTTTGATGCATTGATTTTTAATGTGATCATTATTGGCCTGATAAGAAAATTTACAGTTAAGTGCAACATGTGCTGTCATATCGGATACATAAAATTATAATGAGAACATTATAATTGTGTGCTTGGGACATGGATTTTAATGGAGAGACTTTTGTTTTTGTAATCATGCTCTCAAAAATTATATAAAATTTGGATTTAGATTTATCGGCCAATATATCGGTTGTCGGCTTTCAAATATAAAGAATTAGCGATTATCGTATCGGACAAAATTTTCATATCGGAGCATCCCTAATATATATATATATATATATATATATACCATCTTGCTGGAAAAACTCAGGGAACGTGCCAGCTTCAGTGCATAAAGAGGGATATTTGAAATTGCTACATGATGATGCCTGGCACGTTCCCTGAGTTTTTCCAGCAAGATGGTGCACCACCACATTATGGGTGCCAGGTCCGAGCATTCCTAGATGAACAGTTTCCTGGAAAGTGGATTGGTCGTCGTGGGCCAGTTGAATGGCCCCCAAGGTCTCCCGATCTGACCCCCTTAGACTTTTATCTTTGGGGTCATCTGAAGGCAATTGTCTATGGTGTGAAGATACGAGATGTGCAGCACCTGAAACTACGGATACTGGATGCCTGTGCTGGCATTTCTCCTGCGGTGTTGCTATCAGTGTGTGAAGAGTGGGAGAACAGGGTTGCATTGACAATCCAACACAATGGGCAGCACATTGAACACATTTTATAAGTGGTCAGAAACTTGTAAATAACTCATGAACGAATAAAGTTACGTTGAAACCAAGCACACCATTGTTTTTCTTGTGACATTACCAATAAGTTTGATGTGTCACATGGCCCTCTTCCTATTGAAAAAACAAAAGTTGTATCCAAGATGGCCGACTTCTAAATGGCCACCATGGTCACCACCCATCTTGAGGAGTTTGCCCCCTCACATATACTAATGTGCCACAAACAGGACTTTAATATCACCAACCATTCCCATGTTATTACGGTGTATCCATATAAATGGCCCACCCTGTATTTATATTATCACTCACTTGCGTACACCCTCATGGTTCTCCAGCTTGCTGATGATCCTGATGTCCTTGCCTTTCTCTCCGAGCACCTTCCTGACAGCTTGCACGTCAGCAGCCTTGCGGATGAAGGAGGCAAAAACCATGTCGACGCCCTGCTCCACACCAAACTGAAGGTCCTGAATGTCCTTCTCAGACAGTGCGGGCAGATCAACATTTGCCCCGGGCAGGTTCACGCCTTTCTTGCTGCCCAACATGCCTCCGTTCTCAATCTCGCAGTTCAGGAAATCAGAACCTGGAACATTTAACCATGTTAACACATTTAAATTTGGCAGTCCTGCCATGATGCATTTCTTTTATTATGTGCTAAAGGGTTGTACATTTTATGTGGTAATGAGAGGAGAGAATAATTGAACTTGAAGTCAATTTCGACTTGGAACTCACCAATTTCCTTAACCTTGAGTGAAATAAGACCATCATCTACAAAAATATGGCTGCCCTTCTCCACCACCTTTGTGATGTTCTTGTAGTCCAACCACAGGGTTTTCTCATCGCAGTTGTTCATGAACTTGTCATCCAGAGTGAGCTTGATAATGTTACCTTTATCAAGCTTGACCTCCTCAGTGCCACTCTGAAGAAACCACATACATTATTAGACCTATAGATCTATTACAGAGTTTCTAATATTGAAATATTGAAAAGGACATCAGAAAATGAGACACTATACTTACGCCCTTAATGAGTCCGGTCCTGATCTCAGGGCCTTTGGTATCCAGGGCAATGGCCACAGGTCTGTACTCAATGCTACCAGCTCCAAAACTCTCAGTGGCTTCACGGACATTCTTGATGGTTTCAGCATGGTACTGCATGAAAAAAACGTTATGTCAAGGGTTTTAAATATTAACTTTAAGTTAGCATAAGAGAGGTAATTTATATGTACAAATAAGCATGAACAAGAAGAACATACAATAGTCGCCAATTTGGTTAAGTTAAAAAAATATATAATACTCTATATTCTCAAGCCAGCACTTCTTCATCATGCCATCCAGGTGACCTGATCTATATATGAGACCATGTTTTGGTTCAACTTGACGTCCAACTTCAACTTGACGTCCAGGAGGACGGATATTTCATTTTTTTAAATTTTTATTCTTGCTTTTATCGATTGACAGCATGAGCTCTGAGAACCGTAGAACTCCGAATGCAAAAATAAAAAGAACAAAGTGAACATGTCTTTGCAGTAAAGTCTACCATTTAATCGCCATGATAGTCTCTGTCCTGTCTGTCCAATCGCAGAGACTGAGAGGTATATATATAGAATCAGGGAGAGACAGGTTATGTTTCCAAGGACCCACAGAAACATTTGACTGCTTGTGAACTCAGTGAATAAATATGAATGGTCTGACAGCTTTATTGATAGTTCAGTCAATATTTTTGTTGCCATCCCTTTCATCACAGAACGTGTGTAGACAAAAAAAACAAGACAGTCACTTTACACCCATACCACAATGGCTAACTGTAACAATGCTATATAACCCACATTATATTAACAACAAGAAGTTATGCAATGCAGAGTACAATAAAACAAGGACAGTTTAGTATTGCTATAGTTTATGAATTTGAAATAATTTACAGTGATCTCAGGTTAAATTTGTTAAATTTACAGTGACCTCAGGTCCAAAATTTGATATTAACAAATATTAAAACTAATCGCATGTACCCCTTGCCCACAGTTATATATAATGCTGGATATTTAATTTTGTGGGCCTTTTTTTCTGCCGGAGGTCCTGGACATCATGTTCAGATCCATGGCATCATGGATTCTAGCAAATACCAACAGATAAAAAATCAAAACCTGACGGCGTCTGCTAGAAATCATATAATGGACCATTTTTGGATCTTCCATCAGGACAATGAACCACTACAAAAATCAAAATCAACACAAAAATGTGTCACTGAGCACAAATTGAAGGACCTGAACCCTATAGAAAACTGAAGAGGAGAGTGTAAAAATATTGAATAAAAGAGTCCCATTAATTGTGGCCAATGTGTATAAGAGAAGAACATTTATTTCATAATGAGATTTCCCCTCATTTCCAATTGTTTTACTTCAATGAAAGGTTAGACTTTTGTGAACTGGACCATTCATTGGACCTTTCAATGAGCTGTGTGCTCACACTAACCTGTCATACACTAGAAGCAACTTTATAAAAAGCAACATGAGCTTTTGACCCTCTGAAGCCCTGAGATGGAAATATCTACTGCATCACTTGATGATATCATGCCTGATGTAGTAATCTGTAGTAAAGGTGCCATGCAGAAAAAGGTAAAAAGCCATGACTTTTAAAAGGGAGAGGTCAGAGCAGTCTAAACTCACGCTCTGGCTTGAGCCCAACATGACTCTACTCAATGTACTTAGCAGACAGACAGAGCGACTGACAAGATCAGCTTACAACTTCTGACATTTGAAGAGGCACATGGGAAATGCCACAATAATGGAGGATCTACGATGGTACGAACGTAAAGTCTAGCTAAGGGGATGAGAGACTTTTGAAGAAATCTTATTAATATATTAATAATTAAGATGAATAGACTGCTTATTACAAGATTAATAGACTGCGATCATGTACCTCGTGAGTTCCGTGGGAGAAGTTCATCCGTGCAATGTTCATGCCGGTCTTGATCATCTCCTTCAGTGTCTCCACAGATCGGGAAGCAGGTCCTGCATTAAGAAAAAACAAAATATTGGAAACTTTTCCTTAACGTTTTGAGGGACAATTTGCATTCAGAACTTCCTAATGTGGTCCTCTAACCGATGGTGCAGACGATGCCTGTGTTGCGAGACACTGTAGGTTCAGAGTCGATGTCCAGCAGACACATGTGCTCCAGGAAGGTTTCTGCCATAGCAGCGTGCATCTGCTGCTGCTGAATGAAGGCAGAGCCCGTAGTCTTCGTCTGAGACATGGCTGGAGCTGCGACTGCTTGGAAAGTCCTGGAAGAAACATGGACAAAGCATGTTTGGGTGGCTTATGTAAGAACACTGATTATTTTGAGCTTTTTATTATCCCCCGAAACCCCTTTGACTTTCTTTTTTCAGTGGAACACAAAAGGACAAGATGTCCAAGCTGCAACAATTTCCCACCACAATTTCAAACAAGATTGCCCTTGTGAAAAAGAAGTACACTTTAACATACTTTTAAGAACTTATTACAAAAATAATATACATTAAAAGAATATACTTGTGTGAATGTTTGTTTCTGACACTTACTTGCATGCTAATTGTAATTAAATGAAAATGTATTAAAGTGTACATTTATATTAAATAACATTAGTTGAACTTAATAGTGCTTTTTAGACCCACTTAAGTAGGACTTAAGTACATCTTCATATGGAATTTTATAATTCTAATTGTATTCTAAAATATAGGCTACTTAATGTCATTTCTATTGAAACTTGTATGTCATGTATTACATTACACATCTGCATTGATAAAGTTGCAGTTCAGTACATTTGAAATATGTTTCACGTAAAATGTACATGTGCTTTAGTATGTTAGTCAACATCAACAATTTTATTTCATTTATATTATCTGCAAGTACAGTTTATTAAAAAATATACTTTTAAGATTTTAATTTCACTACAAATGCACAATCAATACAATTAGGAGCACTTCTTTTTCAAAATTTTGAAAAGCAAGATTTTCAGATAATAATGACAAACATAATTCTGATCCTTGCACATGCCTTGCACATAGCTATCATATGATTTAGTTTTATAACTTCTGTAGCAGGTTAGTTGAAGAAAAGATCAGTCAACCAGTCTACAGGAGAACACAAACCCTATTTTACTACTGATGTAAGATGTTTATGTTAATAAAAGGACACTAATCAACTTTACTTGTATTTGGTGTTATATGTTTCTCTTATGTTTAACCCACAAGTTACATGAAGAGTAAATGAGAGCCTCTGGCAGCTCTACCTGAGCCAAAAAGGAAGAGTGGGTTTAAATGCACGACTGCACACACATTCCAGCAAACAGTGATCTCATGGGGAAAAAAAGACAACTTGTCAAATTAAAAACTAATCATAATCATAATCATCATTATCATTATTGTTAATGGACTTACATATTAAATAATGTTATAATGTACAATAATCAGCCAATAATATATTGAAATAGCCTAATATAACAAAATATATATTTTCAAGAATATATTTTAAAATATATAAAATAAACATCAAATATCAATAAACATCAGAATATGCAAAAGTTTTGACTAAACATATTTCATAAATCAATGAACTAAGTGCGTAATTTGTCAATAAATAACCATATTTCCAAAATGCGCCTGTAATTACGTGGAAAAAAATATTTATTTCTAATTATATTTATGGAATGGTTCAAATAATCGTTTATTTTAGAGGCTAAAACGTCTCTGTTCATTTAAAGCGTGTTTTCAGGTCGTAATAAGCATCTAGTGAGTTTGATCTTCGCTGTTTAAATCCTCTGCCCTCCTACCTCAGAAGATGAACGCCGGCAAGTCAGAACTTCTGATTTCTATTACAGCCACTGTCTGAACTTATCCAGTCTGAACTGACCGGCACTACTTCCCACAGCTCTGCGTGTTCTTCCGACAGGATCGGATGGATATTATAGTTCGGTATTTTCAATGTAGCGCATGATTACATTAATAATATTATTAATACGATATATATTTTTTATATGTATATACTTCTGTTATGTATTAGGTGTTATTTCATCTTGAGCGAATTTAGTTAATCAGACGCCACCTACAAGTTAATAGGAATGAACTTGAGACCGTCATCTGAAGAAGTAAGTTTGATGTTTTCATTTTGGGATTTAACGAACAAAAAGCACATTATCGCATAAATTCAAATTCCCATATTGTAAGATTTTAATTTTGCATGCCATTTTGATTTTGTATTGCTGTTTTAAGTATTGTATGATCGTGTTTCACTCAATGAAAAGAACAGTAGACATGACTGTCCCTCAACACCCTCACCACTCCTTCGTGTCATTTCATAAATATCAGCCATTACTGGCATCTGGAGTACTAATAATAGCTCAAGGCCTACAGCTGAAACTTTGATGCCAATGATAGAAAGGCTTGCTCATCACTCTGTTTGCCATTTCCACAGATCAGGAAAGGTCAGATCATCTGAAGTTTTGCATATATTATATCCAAATATTGTGTGTATTGTCATAATTACTCTGTCATTAAATTCACTACACATACTTACCCTTCAAGTTGATGGATAGATGGTAACACTAGGCCTATGGGTGACCTTTAAAAATCCATAACTTCCTGTCTAAAATTAGTTCAGGTGTAACTAATTCTACCTGCTTTAAAGACACCGTTAAATCAAAATTGACAATTCTTATTTTGTATGATTTATTATAAATTATTTATGCTTGCACATCATTATTTATTCATGTGTCCTCATCTTTAATCAAAATCACTTCCCCTTCTTGTTTCAGACCCAGTAAACAATTACCGTCTTTCAACGTTGAAATATGGTTGAAAATAAGTCGGTCCGCCTTGGACTGGTTTACGACGTGATTTCAACTAAGTAGTTTCGGCCGGACTGTTTGACTACGTGTTTTCGACTGATCATCTAAGATACCACATGTTTTCAACTTATAATCTAAGACAGGATAAGTCTGTTATACATGCTAAAATAACGGAGAAAAACAAACTACCAAACCATGTTCATTATTATCTCAAATAAATTTAAAGAGTTTTACATATTCCATCAAGACGTTGAAGATCGACCTGTTTTCAACGTTGAAAAGTCGTAACTAGACGTTGAAGATTTACATCTATTCAACGTCTAATAGACGACTTTTTGCTAGCTGGGGAGTCATCTCTTCTCCACAACCATCCAATCAATTCCCAATGGACAAAATAAAGTCCGCCTCTACATTTTTTATTGTTCGAAAATATGTTTCACTCAGATATACATCACAATAGGGAAAAAAAACACTATCGCACCTTCCGTTTCATGCCAACTTTAACTACCAAATGTTGCAAGAAAAATTCTTTGTTTTGGTTTTATGCAAAATCATGTTTCTACAATCTTTTTATTCACTCCCAAAGAAGGCTGTAACTGCAAGCACAGACGGATGCATGTGAGAGATATTGTATATACTAAATTCTAAATGTGAATATTTGTTTTGTTTACACTTACAGTATGCATGATATCAACTAACATCAGACCTGGAATACAACAAATCAACTTTAAAGCCAAAATTACTGCTTCAAGGCAACCAAACATTTTAGCAATAATGCGCAGTCCAATTCTGTTCACTGGTACAACATGTTCTCTATGTCATAGGGAGAACATTTCTCAAGGAAACCCTTCACCATTGGCATTCAAAAATCTTTGGACGGTCCAATCACCGATCCAAAAATGTATATGGAATGTACGCCTATAGGTATGGGATTTCTTTACATGGTTTTGCACATTGGTCTAAATTAGGTTTGCAGTTGCATATGGACTTCTTAAGTGTCACCGGCCCACCGGTGGGCCCAAAGCCATAACAGTAATCTTATACTAAACCTAAACTAATCTTGACAAATTATATATCATTTGAAAGCATACAATCTCAGTTTTCATATTTGGTGACTGAAAATTACAGAGGAGCCGTAATTTATCAATTTGCAACAAGAATATTATTATGGAAGTAAAATAATGACAAATGTTTTTGAAACAAAAAAGCTTGTTGAATTGCACTACTCGAAAAAATATGCATTGCATTAACCCTGTTTGCATTTTAATGCATTGTATTTTCAGGGCTTGCATTTTTTATTGGCTGAAATTCAACATGGTTGTATATTTAAGCTGTGAATATTTCAATTCAAAACATTTCACACACGTTTTCATTATTAAAAATGCAGTAATCCATATTCCTTTCAGATTTCACTTCCAAAATGTTAATTCTGTTTAAAAATACAACATATAATATTCGACCGGCAATTTTCGGTCCATTTTATTTCGCTTAACAAATTCGCTTCCACAAATTCAGTGGTTCAAATTCGACAGAAAATTCAACATTTGACATCCGGGAACGGCAGGAATATCAGTAGATTGCCGATTGATGATCTCCATAGCTATTAGTCGGCCTCACCAGCAGGGGGCGCAAGCGGCTGTTGACGTAGAAAACTATAGAGCAACGGGTGAGAGACTCGTTCATTCGTTGAATTACAGAAATGGAGCAAGCAGTAGGCTGTTTGTGATTATTATCAGGGCGATGAATTGTGATGATTATCATATTTAAAAGCTGATAAAGACACAAAAGCTGTGTTTACATTGAAGTCTTCACTGTTACTTTTGTACATGTAAGTTTTGCACAGCTTTCTCTGTCATGACCGAAATTATGTTATTCCCCGATGCTGATGTACAGATCAAACGTTAAATCTGAGGTAGTAGACATATATTTTTCTCGGTTGTTTAGTTTTCTTAACTTTATATTGCGGCGCTGTGCTGCAGAACTGTGGATTCCCTCAATACATCACTCTCCAGGATTCCCCTGCGGTCTCAGGACACTCAAAGTAACTCAATGGACAAAATACAGTGATATAAAAGACCAAACTCCCACCAGTTGGACCAGAATATGAACGTAACATGCAAAGTTCAATTCAAAGTTCAAATCAATTCACTTTTTAGATAGTTGATATTAAAATAAATATGAGCTCATGTGGTTCTGAAAAAAATAGCAATATGTAGGCCTACACATGATTTGACAGTTTATTTTATTAAATATCAAAAAACTAAAAATGTGCATCATGTCTGGCACCTACATTTACACTTTACAGTTGTTTTTAAACTTATGCCAGTATATCACTTACTCATCACGAACTTATGCCAGTATATCACTTACTCATCACGAACTTATGCAAGTATATCACTTACTCATCATGAACTTATGCCATTATATCACTTACTCATCATGAACTTATGCCAGTATTATATCACTGGGAAACGCTTAGCGTGAAACTTTGCGCGTTACGTTCATATTCTGGTCCATCTGCTTGCCTGTAGCCTATTAATATATCCTACATCCCCAGTAAGGTGTGAGTTTGGTCTTTTATATCACTGTATTTTGTCCATTGATTTACTTTGAGTGTCCTGAGACCGCAGGGGAATCCTGGAGAGTGATGTATTGAGGGAATCCCCAGTTCTGCAGCACAGCGCCGCAATATAAAGTTAAGAAAACTAAACAACCGAGAAAAATATATGTCTACTACCTCAGATTTAACGTTTTAAACGCTTACACTCACCTAAAGGATTATTAGGAACACCATACTAATACTGTGTTTGACCCCCTTTCGCCTTCAGAACTGCCTTAATTCTACGTGGCATTGATTCAACAAGGTGCTGAAAGCATTCTTTAGAAATGTTGGCCCATATTGATAGGATAGCATCTTGCAGTTGATGGAGATTTGTGGGATGCACATCCAGGGCACGAAGCTCCCGTTCCACCACATCCCAAAGATGCTCTATTGGGTTGAGATCTGGTGACTGTGGGGGCCATTTTGGGACAGTGAACTCATTGTCATGTTCAAGAAACCAATTTGAAATGATTCGAGCTTTGTGACATGGTGCATTATCCTGCTGGAAGTAGCCATCAGAGGATGGGTACATGGTGGTCATAAAGGGATGGACATGGTCAGAAACAATGCTCAGGTAGGCCGTGGCATTTAAACGATGCCCAATTGGCACTAAGGGGCTTAAAGTGTGCCAAGAAAACATCCCCCACACCATTACACCACCACCACCAGCCTGCACAGTGGTAACAAGGCATGATGGATCCATGTTCTCATTCTGTTTACGCCAAATTCTGAATCTACCATCTGAATGTCTCAACAGAAATCGAGACTCATCAGACCAGGCAACATTTTTCCAGTCTTTAACTGTCCAATTTTGGTGAGCTCGTGCAAATTGTAGCCTCTTTTTCCTATTTGTAGTGGAGATGAGTGGTACCCGGTGGGGTCCTCTGCTGTTGTAGCCTATCCGCCTCAAGGTTGTGCGTGTTGTGGCTTCACAAATGCTTTGCTGCATACCTCGGTTGTAACGAGTGGTTATTTCAAAGTTGCTCTTCTATCAGCTTGAATCAGTCGGCCCATTCTCCTCTGACCTCTAGCATCAACAAGGCATTTTCGCCCACAGGACTGCCGCATACTGGATGTTTTTCCCTTTTCACACCATTCTTTGTTAACCCTAGAAATGGTTGTGCGTGAAAATCCCAGTAACTGAGCAGATTGTGAAATACTCAGACCGGCCCGTCTGGCACCAACAACCATGCCACGCTCAAAATTGCTTAAATCACCTTTCTTTCCCATTCTGACATTCAGTTTGGAGTTCAGGAGATTGTCTTGACCAGGACCACACCCCTAAATGCATTGAAGCAACTGCCATGTGATTGGTTGATTAGATTGCATTAATGAGAAATTGAACAGGTGTTCCTAATAATCCTTTAGGTGAGTGTACATGTACAAAAGTAACAGTGAAGAGTTCAATGTAAACACAGCTTTTGTGTCTTTATCAGCTTGCATATGATAATCATCACAATTCATCGCCCTGATAATAATCACAAACAGCCTACTGCTTGCTCCATTTCTGTAGCCTAATTCAACGAATGAACGAGTCTCTCACCCGTTGCTCTATAGTTTTCTTCGTCAACAGCCGCTTGCGCCCCCTGCTGGTGAGGCCGACTAACAGCTATGGAGATCATCAGTCGTCAATCTACTGATATTCCTGCCGTTCCCGGATGTCAAATGTTGAATTTTCTGTCGAATTTGTGAAATGTTTTGAATTGAAATATTCACAGCTTAAATATAAAACCATGTTGAATTTCAGCCCATAAAAATGCAAGCCCTGAAAATACAATGCTTTAAAATGTAAGCAGGGTTAATGCAATGCATTTTTTTTTCAAGTAGTGCAATTCAACAAGCTTTTTTGTTTCAAAAACATTTGTCATTATTTTACTTCCATACTTAAAGGGTTAACAAGCACCACATACTGGTGATTTTGCGCTGTATTAGAAGACATTTAGCATCTGAACATGAACATTACTTATTGATGTATATTTTTAAAATTGTAAATATCAAACTTACACCATGTAACATTTTTTGTGATGAGTCAACATCAATCATCAATCCTTCTTCCAAAATGTGATTTTGTCTTACATATATATATATATATATATATATATATATATATATATATATATATATATATATATATATATACATTTATATACAGTTATAAGTTGTTTCTTTTTTTGAGAACATTCTGTGGTCAAATGTGTAATCTGATTTTTCTTTTCTTTTATATTATTTTTATTAGAGACCAAATGAGTCTGAACATACCTCCCTCTAGTGGACAATATAAAAACCATCAGGCTAACTCCATGGAAAAGTGTCTCCTGTCTCTATTAGGTCTTTAAACATCCTGCACGCAAGGCACACCCATACTTACACAGTCTACATCTACAGCAGTTCTTGTGGAACACTTTGTCCTGTAGTTATTTTCTCTATACTCTTGTTTCTACACAGCTTTATTCTTTTGTATTTCCAGACGTTGGGAAATAAGGTTTGTTGTCCTCATTTTAGTGCATGTGCAGTGACGTTTGTATGTGCCGTTTCATACAACATAAAGCAGTCTTGACACAAGACAAATTGCTTGTGAGAACTGTTGAGGCATTCAGTTAATTTTAATGCAATTATTTTATTTAAATTATTACTGTAATTATTTTTGTATTTAATTATTTAATGTAAAAACATTTAGTTATTTAATTGTATTTTTCTGGAACATTTTTAGGATTTTAAATAGGATTACTGCTTCTTATTCCTATTGTTAATTGTGTAACAGAAAATCAAATATATTGGTTAAAATTTGTGTGAAAGGTTTCCAAGATAATACACACTTTCTGACCAGAAAGAGTCGGATTAAACATTTAAAGGTATGAAAGTAATATGATGCCATAAAGAATCGCATGCGCAGGGTAAGATTTGTGAAAGTGTACATAAGATTGCAAGCGTAAATAAAATTTGCGTGTGCAAGAGAAGATTTGTAAAGGTGTAAATTGCCTTTCAAGTGTAAGAAAAAAATATTTGCAGCACTTTACTGTTATTCGTAAGTGTAATAATGCATGTATTGCAAAACTGCAGATTCGCAAAATAAATGCTTACGCAAAATAAATATGATCTGTATTCTTCTGACTTCCATTTTTCCCGCAATAAAGTTCCCGAAATAAACAGATTTGTACAGTTGCTTCTTTCTTTTACCTGCACGATTCTCTCACTCACTGAGTTTTGCAAGCGCGAAGAGGAGGGCGGGTCCACCTTCATCATGTAGCCAATCAAATGAGCTTCTCGCTGACTCTCGATTTACTCTTATCTGATTGGTTCAATAAACACGCCAGTCGCCAGAACACATCTTAATTTGGCTCAGCATCGTTCTCGTTGCCGAAATTGTACTTTTAATGCACACATACATGGTACATAAATGAATACTGTTAATACTTAATTAATAGTTAATTTAGTTAATACTGAATTTCGAGCTGGTGTTAACGTTATTGGATTGAAATTGTATTTACGCTTGCAATCTTATGTACACTTTCACAAATCTTACCCTGCACATGTGATTCTTTATGACATTATATTACTTTCATAAGATTTCATTTAATGTGTCAGAACAAACAGGGAAGCTCGGTTGCGCGCGTAAACGTCACATCCTTTTGATTTTCCTGGTAAAAACGTCCCGACGAGTCCTCCACACAAAAACAAAATTAGCCTACGGGCTTTCATAGGCAACCTAGGAACGGAAGTCGAGGAAGGTCTTGTTGTTTAAGTTTAATTTCAAGCTGTTCACAGGTTGACAATAAAAAAGTGAGTAAAACATGAAAATTCTTATATAGCCCCTTTAACATTTTAATTGTGACTTAAAAGTATCCAAATAGACTACTTTGTGACCGTCTGTATTGTCCACAGCGACTATGCAGTTGTTAATGTTATTTCTGCAGGACCTGCTTTAGGACCAACATCACCAGGTGTCTGAGACGATAATTACAGATTAAGGTCAGGATGTTGTGTCTGAGATGGGTAAAACACACAAACCATGTTACTTCCATATTGTAATTGCTATAGTAGGCTGCAATAGTTACAAAATATATAACATAAACTGTAAAATATTTTTACTTTTTTTTTTTTATCGCAAAGCAATGATTGTGGTACCATCTGTAGCTACAGATGTATGTCAATGGAAAACCCCTAGTGAACGTGAACATGATACAGGGATGGGTCGGACTGTTGACAGGTTAAGTGTTTGTGTGTCATGATCTCTTTTGCACAGTTTGCTATGTACAGTTATTTGGGCCTCTCTCCATCTCTCTCGCATGTCTCCACCGCCATCCATCTCTTTCTGATCTCCTGTGTTGTTCCCCACCCGCCATAATGACTAAATGATGAGGTACTGTCACGAAGTAACCTATTTTTATCCACTCAAAGTTCTTGTTAAAATTATAAATTATGAAAATGACTTTGTTGAGCAGCTTAACATACCTGGAACAGGAAGGTATAATTTGTTGAGGGCTGAGGCCCTCAAGGACAATTCATCTAAATATTTTATAATCTTTTATAATTCATAATCTTCCAAACATGATTGCTGTAAAATGTATCGCTTGTCCATGTACAATAGTTTTGGCAGCCTATTCATTTTAAGTGTAATACCAATGCCCAGTGATATGCCATAAAGAATAGAATTCAATTGAACAACAAACAAAACACAACATAATAGAACAAATAGAATTAAACACAACTCAACAGATCCAAATACAACATAACACAACAATAGAATAGAATAGAATTTAATAGAATAAAATATAACGTTTACGTTATTGACCCTTTTTTTGATATTCTGTTTTTTCTCCGCTTTGATTACTGATTATATCCTTGTTTGTTTCTATGGTTACTTGTGATTTGCACCTGTCTCTCATTATGTTTGCCTTGTATTTATACTCCCTGTTTATTTTAGTCCCTTGGCGGTTCTCGTTTATGATTTATGTGGTTCGCGTTTATCCCTTCATGAGTTCCTGTGTTTCTCAATATTTTGGAATATAATAAAAACTGCCTACTTAAAGAATAAAACACAACTCAACAAAATAGAAGAGAACACAACAAAATAAAAAAGAATATAACTCAACCCACCACAGAACACCCAAAAAAAAACATAGAATAGAATTCAACAATATAATAAAACAAATAGATTTTTTTTTACCACACAGTAAATGAACAGACAAGAAAAGAACACAGAATCAAATAGAACTCAACTCATCACAGAAAAACAGAACAGAAAAAATAGAACAGATCTCAACAGAATAGAACAGCACATAGAATAGAACACAAGTCAACACAATATAACTCAACACACCACAGAATAACAGATAAGAACACAACTCAATTGAATAGGACAGGAGAATTAAACTGAACACAATACAATAGAACTCAACCCAACACACCACAAAACAACAAAACAGAACAGAGAATAGAATTTACCTCACCACAAAGGAAAATAATAGAAAAAAATACAACTCAACACACTAGAATAGAACACAATAGATAGAATAGAACTTAACAAACCATAAAACAGAATAGAAAAAAAGCAATAGAATAGAACTCAACACACCAAAAAGAACAAAATATAACAAAGCACAAAATGGAGCACAAAGAATAGCATAGAATGAAACTCAACAAAACAGACTAGAACACAACATAATAGAACTTATCACTCAAAAGAACAGAATATAATAAAAACAATAGAGTAGAGACCCAACACACCACAAAAAGAGCAGAACGCAGAATTGAATTTAACTACAAAATAATAGAATATAATAAAACAACACAATAAAATAGAACACAATAGCGCGCAACTTAACACACAAATGAACTAAATATAATAAAACATTATAGAACAGAATTTACCACACCATAAAATAACTAACTAGAAAAGAACACAATTAAATAGAACTCAACTCAAGAACAGCACAGAAAAAATAAAATAGAACAGAGATACCACAAAAGACCAGAAAAGAACAGCACATAGAGTAGGACACAAGTCAACACAACAGAACTCAACACACAAGCACAGATTAGAACAAAACTCAATAGAGTATGATAGGATAGAATTAAACTTAACACAATACAACAGAACTCAACACACCACAAAAGAACAAAACAGAAATGAATTTATAAGAAAAAGAATAGAATGAATGAAATACAATAAAACACAATAGAACAGAACTCAACACACCAGAAAATAACAAAATATAACAAAGCACAAAATTGAATTTAACTTGCCATAAAGAATAGCATAGAATAGAACTTAACACGCCATAAAAAACTGAATAGAATAATACAATAGAATAGAACAAAATAGAATAGAATATAGAATAGAAAACAACTCAGCACAATAGAATAGAACAGAATACAGCAACAGATCTGCCCTTTGTTAAATGAATGACACACACTCACACGTGTGTGTATAACACAGCATGCATTAAGAGATGAAAATATATAAGGTCATGGGCACGCAGGGGGTTGCATTTGATCTTCTGTTCCATGATCTACCAGGCATGTCTTTTCAGCTCACCCCCTCCCCTCCTCTCCTGCTACTACATGCTGGCTGTCAGCTGCCGGTCTCATGACCCGGACGGCACACACTGAGCATGCCCGAGCTGTCTTGTGTTGTCAGGGAGAAAGCAGACAGCGGAGACAGCGAGAAAACAAGCCATGAGTGGAGCCAGATGAGAGACAGTGACGCTAGACAATAGAGGTACTCATTTCTAATTAAGACTCTTTGTGTCAGACAACTCACTATTTATAACGTACACATGCTTCCTGGTGTAGAGCATTTTGGGATGTTTTGTTAAGGTTATGCCATACAAACCTCGTTTAAAGCATCTGCCTTGTCTTCAAGAGGTAAGACTGGAATTTTATTTTACAGTGCAGAACTACTGCAAATGTAATATGTTTAATATTTTATGGATTGTGCTCATATTATGTTGTATTCATTCATATTTTTGTTCATTCATTTATTGTTTAAAGAAAACATCAGAACATCCAACAGGTGAACAGGATAATTAACAAAGACAAATGACGTCTGTAAAGAACAGAAACAATGGACTTGTACAGGTCCACGTTATTGATTATTATAATTACTTTATTTAAAAATATTGTATTCGATATAAAATATATATATTAAAAATAAATCAATAAATGTAATCCTCCATATAAAATACTTACATGCAATCACATTTTAAGTGTTTTGTAATGTGCACCACACACAAAGTCAATATGTGGTGACACAAATGAACTCTAAATGGATGTTTAATGAATTACAACTCTTGAATTGTGCTGTCACAGACTGCCATGGAGATGACTTTGCTAATGGACCCCAATAAATGAGCACAGCCCTTCAGTCGGCTTTGTTCAATCTGCGTTGACTTCCCAAACAAATCCCAGCCTAGCCAAACCACACTTAGCTGGAATGGATGAATGTGGCAGAGGAAACTCACTAGAGCAGCATCTATGAACAGCATGGTAGGGAAAACAAACATGCTAACCATTATCTAACGCACTGTACGCAAATAACATGCCTTGACTTAACCAGACCAAGCGGATGATCTAAGATGTAGGCTCAGGCTGCCCTACTGACACACTCACCTCGTTGAGTAGATTACTGACTGACTGATAAGGGCTATTCAGTGTCTAATGAATGGGGGATGGGTAATGAATTAGTGCTTCACAGGGGAAATTAGCTGTGATTGACCCCTGATAACTTTTTCAGAGCATCGGTGAGCAATTCTGGAGCGACGAGGACTCGGATGGTGACAGCGATGGTGAGGATTTCATCTACGGCGCCCAGGTTAGCATATTACCAACCAATCTATTAGAAACTCATGCTAAACCTGAAGCTAATTAGCTAAATTAGTAAACAAAGCTAGTTTTGTTCATTTATTCATGTATTTTATAGATCTATCTTATCAATAATTTGTTCATTTTGCTCATCTACATACGTCAGTGGCTGAATGTAGAGTGCATTGGGGTTGCCAAAGTGCATTGTGGGGTTTTCAGGGGATTAGTGTAGGTTTAAAGGCGGCTCCCAAGTATGAGGAGCAGCAGATGGCTCCAGTTTTTCAGTAACTGTCCTCTCTTGATGAATAACAAATGAACGTATCGTTCGGGACATTATTTTCACTTGGTTGAGCTCCTAAAACAGTAAAATGACTTGGTTTTAGTTCAGCATCAATGTAACATAACTGCAAGCTAAATCATTAAACATAATTTTGATATTACAAATGAAAGAATAGTTTCCCTGTCAGATCTAGCCGTACACACTCTGATTAAGTGCTACACCTCAAATAACATGTATTTAAAGGTTTTTTTTTTTTTTTTTTTTTGTGTGCAAATATTCATGTGATATCCGCAGCACAGTCATTAAGGACAGGAACTTTTTTTCACCATAAATATGCCTTCAAGATGATTTCGGTAATGTTATGCAAAACTCCAACCTGTGTGGATAATGTAATAATAAAAACCAATCTATGGCAAACAATTCATTATCATCAGTGGACATAATTACATAGAGCCAGGACAGTATACGTTATCTAAGAATTGGCTCTACAGGTTTATAGGTCGCATAGTTGACAATTTCACCATTTTGACTCATAATTTCAATTGCAGGCCTTGTCTGGCCAACCACATGCTATTTTCTTGGTCAGGTTAACGTCATTTGAACATATATTTGAACTGAAATAAATATATATAACATAAATATATCGCAAACCATAACAATGTACCCAACATAGTTGATAGTTTATTAATATACTCCTTGACATGACGTTATTTTAGATACATTATTGGAATAAAACAAGAGGGCTCTTACAATAATGTATTTAAAATAACAGTTTTTCGTTCAGTACAGGGTTATTGTCGTTAAATAAAACTTTTTATTTGTATTACTTATATTTATTATCATCAATAGACATGAAATGTATCCTTGTACATTGTAGATGACTCTTATGCTAACGCAAGTTTCTATGCAGGGTCATTATGCCACTGACCTGAGTCGACACCCGCAGCTGGACATCGATGTTGGTGCAGTGAAGGACATCTATTCTGAAAGTGCCATTTTTGTCAGGTACATTTTGACCCACGAAGCTTCAACAAGTCCCATGAACTGCTAACATGGGAATAAAAGGAAATCAACTAAGCTTGTATATGAGGATCATGTCATTTCTACTGTGTTTGAGGTCATTGTTCATGATTATTTTATTATATTATTACACTGTAAAAAATGATTGCTGTGATTAAGAAATAATGCGCTGTTTCAACTTTAAAAAGTATGTGTTCATGCTTGACTTAAAATATTAAGTTTAGTTAACTTTAGTTTAGTTTAGTTAAGTTGGATATTTAAGTTATCTCAACAAAGTTTAAGTTGTTATAACTAATTGCAGCCACATTTTTTACAGTGCTTGGTTTGGGAAGCCTCTGTCCACAAAATGTTCACCATCAATGTAACGGTGGCGTTTTTACATGCTCTCTTTATTTCAGGGAGTATGAGACCATTGACGATGTGGACATTGACCTCCACATTAATGTCAGCTTCCTGGATGTAAGAGCTTTTGGAACTTACTTTAATAATTTCCATATTTAACATATTCCAAATGAGCCATTTGAAAAAGGGCAGAAATGCACCATCACGTAGGAAAAAGTTCACATCCCCTACTCAGGGCTATTACAGTTAACTTTAACTAAAACTAAAACCATAAAAATTACTTTTGTTACTTGAAATAAAATAAATATAAAAAATATTGTGTATTTCATTAAAGCTAGTTCCCAATGCAACATTTTCATTGAGCTTAGCTTGATGTACTAAAATAATTCAAATTAAAACTGAAATAATAATAAATAAAAAAAACACTATACTAAAATACTAAAATTTTAACTCAAAATGAAAATGGAAAATAAAAAAATGAAAATAAAAAATTCAACATATAAAAAAATCTATAATAGTATCTCAATGCTACTAAAATAATGTTTGCATTCTGCAGGAGGAGGTGGCGTCAGCATGGAAGGTCAGTAGAACAGAGCCAATCATTTTACGCCTTCGTTTCTCCCTCTCCCAGTATCTGGATGGACCAGGTGAGTAACTATTTTAGTTACAAAAGACAGGAAGTGACTCAACTTAAATCCGCTGACAGCATCTCCACCTCTTTAAGAACCCACTGTGGAGGTGTTCCAGCCAACTTGTAAAGATGGTTTCTGCCTTGGGGTGCAGCTTAAAAGGTGAGCTGTGTTTCTATTCTATTTTGTCCAAACTGACATAATGCATATCATGCCTCGGTAATGAATACACCAACAAATATTGATGTCTTCTCCCAGAATTCTCAGCACTTTTGTATCTAATCAATGGAGACATCTCAGCAACGAGTTCCTGAACGCACAACAGAGAAAGAGACACAGCTGGTTTAAGGCTGGAGGAACCATCAAGAAGTTCAGAGCTGGACTCAGCATCTTCTCACCAATAACCAAGTAAGATAAGATCCAATCTAGAGCAGTGGTTCTCAACGCGGGGGGGCTCGGCCCACTAGCCTCAGTGATCATCCAAGGGGAACCGCGAGATAATATTTAATAAAGAGTTCACAAGCTACCTTGTAACCAGTTACGTCTACGTGTGATCGACAACGAGCGGATCTCTGAGCTGGTGTGAGTGAGTGGAGACGGGACTAATTTGCATATTCATAGAACTGCTTGCAGTATTGATTTGGAGAAGAAGGGGGACCTTGGAGTAAAAAAGGTTGAGAACCACTGATCTAAGAGAGTAAAAAATATGTGCCAAATATCCTAATAGTAATATTAACAGTGTTACATGTTAACGGCTATTTTCCCCCCCAGGTGCTCCAGTGTTCCTCTAATTCAGGGCCCTGGGGTGAAAGCAAGGCCAGCAGGACAAGAGTTGAGAGTGACCCGCTTGATGAGCCGCTCCATGTCCTGCACCAAAGGAGATCTGCACACCTCCAACCCAATTGGACAAGTGCGTTTAAACATGCCTACATACAGTATAATAATGTAATCTATATGTATCCTGATATCACACATGCCCTTCAGAAATCAAGAAACATTTTTAGAAAACAATTGTTAATATTAATATTAATACTTCATATTTTTGTGGAAACTGTGATGCATTTATTTCAGGATTCTTTGATCAATAGAAAGTTCAGAAGACCAGCTTTTATTTGAACTATAAATCTATTATATTGTCGTCACTTTTGACCAACTTAATGCATCCTTGCTGAATAAAAGTATCACTTTCTCTTACTGACCCCAAACGGTACTGTATGTGTGTGTGTGTATATATATATATATATATATATATATATATATATATATATATATATACACTCACCTAAAGGATTATTAGGAACACCTGTTCAATTTCTCATTAATGCAATTATCTAATCAACCAATCACATGGCAGTTGCTTCAATGCATTTAGGGGTGTGGTCCTGGTCAAGACAATCTCCTGAACTCCAAACTGAATGTCAGAATGGGAAAGAAAGGTGATTTAATTTTGAGCGTGGCATGGTTGTTGGTGCCAGACGGGCCGGTCTGAGTATTTCACAATCTGCTCAGTTACTGGGATTTTCACGCACAACCATTTCTAGGGTTTACAAAGAATGGTGTGAAAAGGGAAAAACATCCAGTATGCGGCAGTCCTGTGGGCGAAAATGCCTTGTTGATGCTAGAGGTCAGAGGAGAATGGGCCGACTGATTCAAGCTGATAGAAGAGCAACTTTGACTGAAATAACCACTCGTTACAACCGAGGTATGCAGCAAAGCATTTGTGAAGCCACAACACGCACAACCTTGAGGCGGATGGGCTACAACAGCAGAAGACCCCACCGGGTACCACTCATCTCCACTACAAATAGGAAAAAGAGGCTACAATTTGCACGAGCTCACCAAAATTGGACAGTTGAAGACTGGAAAAATGTTGCCTGGTCTGATGAGTCTCGATTTCTGTTGAGACATTCAGATGGTAGAGTCAGAATTTGGCGTAAACAGAATGAGAACATGGAACCATCATGCCTTGTTACCACTGTGCAGGCTGGTGGTGGTGGTGTAATGGTGTGGGGGATGTTTTCTTGGCACACTTTAGGCCCCTTAGTGCCAATTGGGCATCGTTTAAATGCCACGGCCAACCTGAGCATTGTTTCTGACCATGTCCATCCCTTTATGACCACCATGTACCCATCCTCTGATGGCTACTTCCAGCAGGATAATGCACCATGTCACAAAGCTCGAATCATTTCAAATTGGTTTCTTGAACATGACAATGAGTTCACTGTACTAAAATGGCCCCCACAGTCACCAGATCTCAACCCAATAGAGCATCTTTGGGATGTGGTGGAACGGGAGCTTCGTGCCCTGGATGTGCATCCCACAAATCTCCATCAACTGCAAGATGCTATCCTATCAATATGGGCCAACATTTCTAAAGAATGCTTTCAGCACCTTGTTGAATCAATGCCACGTAGAATTAAGGCAGTTCTGAAGGCGAAAGGGGGTCAAACACAGTATTAGTATGGTGTTCCTAATAATCCTTTAGGTGAGTGTATATATATATATATATATATATACATATATATATATATATATATACACACACACACACACACACACACACACACACTGTCTCTTTTTATATATTAATCTATTAAACAATTTATGTCAAATGATTGACGCAGTGCTTTTTTAACAGACTGTGGCCGTCCCAGGCTCAAGATCCACAGTGCACATCACCACCAGGCAGCTCATTCAACTCTTCTTCTCCTCACAAGCGCTCATGCACTGCAAGAGCATCCCGACCCTGGAGTACGGCTTCCTCGTTCAGGTAAACCTCAACATTATTCAATGCATTCTATGTTTAAATGTAAAACACTTTTAATATTTGCATAATGAATTGCAATTGGTCTTATTTCTTGTATTCTTTCTTGCTGTTTTATTCATACAACTATTTAACCTGATTATCCAACTTTCCTAATTATTCTTTTTTGTCCTCTAGGTTTTGAAGTACTCAGAACAAAGGATCCCAACTCTGAACGATTATTGTGTGGTCTGTGATGAACAGCATGTCTTTCAGAACGGCTCCATGCTCAAGGTACAACACATACTTGGAAATCTCCATTGAAATACACCGGTACGTCCATGCCACTATCATCACAATCTATTTTCTCGTTGTGTCGTTCAGCCTGCTGTTTGTACGAGAGAACTGTGCGTGTTCTCCTTCAACACTCTGGGCGTCATGTCAGGAGCTGCGGAAGATGTAGCCACAGGAGCTGAGGTATCACACACACTTCACTTAGCTAAATCAAGCCATACCATACCATAGACTTCTATTGTTGTTATATAAGATGGTTTTATATCAAATTTATATACACTACCGGTCAAAAGTTTGGTATAATTAAGATTTTTTTATGTTTGTTGAAAGAAGTCTCTCTTATGCTCACCAAGGCTGCATTTATTTGATCAAAATACAGGAAAACAGTGATTCTGTCAAATATTATTACAGTTTAAAATAACTATTTTCTGTTTGAATAGATTTTAAAATGTTATTTATTATTTTGATGTCAAAGCTGAATTTTCAGCATCATTACTCCAGTCTTTAGTGTCACATGATCATTCAGAAATCATTCTAATATGCGGATTTGGAGCTTATGGTGCTTTATTTTTTTAAAATAAGAAATTAATAATTTTATTCAGCAAGGATTCATTACATTTATCAAAGGTGACAGTAAAGACATTTATAAGTTTACAAAAGATTTCTATTTAAAATAAAAGTTGTTCTTTTGAATTTTCTATCACTTATCAAGTATCACGGTTTCCACAAAAATATTAAGCAGCACTGTTTTCAACAATCATAATAATAAAAACAATTATTAAAAACTGAGCACCAAATCAGCTTATTAGACTGATTTCCGAAGGATCATGTGACACTGAAGACTGGAGTAATGATGCTGAAAATCCAGCTTTGATCACAGGAATAAATTACATTTAGTGTATATTTACCAGTAAATAGAAAATAGTTATTCTGAATTCTAATAATATTTCACAATATTACTGTTTTATACAGGTAGTGGACCTGCTGGTGGCAATGTGTCGTGCTGCACTTGAATCTGCCCGTAAAAGCATTATCTTTGACCCTTACCCCTCTGTCGTTGACCCTCATGACCCCAAGTCTCTGGCCTTCAACCCGAAGGTAGCTTCTTTACCAAACAAAACGTTTCTAATTTCATTTTTAGAATTCTGGAATTTCCTGTTTAGAATGACTGTGTGACTTTCTTCGTTCATTTTCCGCTTATAGAAAAGAAGTTACGAGCGGCTGCAGAGAGCATTAGACAGCATCACGTCAATACGAGAAATAACACAAGTGAGTCATTTGTAAAATGGCAACATTATTTGAGATATGCAATTTTACATTATCCGTGACATTATTCTAACCAAGTTTGAAGCAATTTTGTTAAATATTAGCGGATGATTTCAAAGCCTGTTGTTGTGACACACTTCCTTCTGCCAGTTGGTGGCGCTATGACTGTGACTCACAATTGCTACATCAACATTCACATTTTATAGACCGTCCATAGTCCTTGTTAAGGAAATGAGTGACACCTAAACTAATATATTACAGGGCCCTTATGTTGAAATAAAGAAACAGATGGACAAAATGGACCCGCTTGCACATCCTCTGCTACAGTGGTGAGTGAAGCTGTGTTTCCTCAGACATTTTCCTGTCATTGTAATGACCCTTAATCTTCTTTTTCTTCTCAGGATTATATCCAGCAACAGGTCTCACTTTGTCAAGCTCCCCTCCAGCAGGGTAAGGGCGTTTGATCACATTTTCTCTCAAATAAACAGCGTGACTAAACCTTTATTTCCTCTTGTCTCACTCCTCCGTTTTTGTGCTTCCAGCAACTGAAGTTCATGCACACCTCCCATCAGTTCCTGCTCCTCAGCAGTCCTCCTGCCAAAGAGGCCCGCTTTCGCACCGCCCGAAAACTCCACGGCAGCACGTTCGCTTTTCAGTGAGCTTCAGTTTAGTATGAGATCATATCATGATCGCTAACATAAACCAGCCTGGAGCAACATGAAAATCTTTACTTTTGTGACTAATCCCTGGTTTTCTATCTTCAGTGGTTCTCATATTGAAAACTGGCACTCCATTCTACGAAATGGACTTGTAAACGCCTCCTACACGAAACTGCAGGTACCACGGTTACCCCTAATGTAGTGTGTTACCCTACCACAGATTTCCTACTTAGCATATTGGGCCTTGGCCAATATTTCTTCCTGTTCTCTTTGACACAAGCTGCATGGGGCAGCCTATGGGAAGGGCATCTACCTCAGCCCCATCTCCAGCATCTCATTTGGATACTCAGGTATGAGTCTTTGGTGCTACATTTTTTTTAAAATATGTATCGAAAAGTTAATCGTTTTGGACATTTTGAGAGACAGAGACATTTTGGACATATTTTGACAATTTGGGACAGGGACCATGGTAATACCATGATTTTCTAGACATGCACCATGATAATACCAGTTAGGTCTTCGGGGTTTTCAAACAAGGGTCCAGGAACTTTCCAGGGCTGCAAGGCGGTCCACAGAAAATTTGAGAGAAAGAAAACCATATTCAAATGTATTTTAGGTTTTTCAAGGTTATTGTGTTAACCCAAGATATTCATTAAATATATTTAATGCAATAATTTAACATTTTCGATTTATCATTTTCTAAAAACTGGTCAGATATTATTGGTCATATTAATTACCATAAATATAAATTATTTATACAAAATTTGAGTTTAATCACAATATATCTATAATTTTTTTTCTACAAACATATCAGATTGAGATTAATCAAAATAAATTTTATATTTATAATATATATATATATTTAGAATTTAAAAACTGGTCAGACATTATGAGATTAATCACAATAAATATAAATTATTTGTATTTTCTGTAGAAACTGGTCAGATTATGAGATTAATCACAATAAATATAAATTTGTATTTTCTGTAGAAACTGGTCAGATTATGAGATAAATCACAATAAATTTAAATTATTTGTATTTTCTATAGAAACTGGTCAGACATTATGAGATTAATCACAATAAATATAAATTATTTGTATTTTCTGTAGAAACTGGTCAGACATGAGATTAATCACAATAAATATAAATGATTTGTATTTTCGTAGAAACTGGTCAGATTATGAGATTAATCACAATAAATTTAAATTATTTGTATTTTCTATAGAAACTGGTCAGATTATGAGATTAATCACAATAAATATAAATTATTTGTATTTTCTGAAGAAACTGGTCAGATTATGAGATTAATCACAATAAATTTTAATTATTTGTATTTTCTATAGAAACTGGTCAGATTATGAGATTAATCACAATAAATATAAATTATTTGTATTTTCTGTAGAAACTGGTCAGATTATGAGATTAATCACAATAAATATAAATTATTTGTATTTTCTGAAGAAACTGGTCAGATTATGAGATTAATCACAATAAATTTTAATTATTTGTATTTTCTATAGAAACTGGTCAGATTATGAGATTAATCACAATAAATATAAATTATTTGTATTTTCTGTAGAAACTGGTCAGATTATGAGATTAATCACAATAAATGTAAATTATTTGTATTTTCTGTAGAAACTGGTCAGATTATGAGATTAATCACAATAAATGTAAATTATTTGTATTTTCTGTAGAAACTGGTCAGACATTATGAGATTAATCACAATAAATGTAAATTATTTGTATTTTCTGTAGAAACTGGTCAGATTATGAGATAAATCACAATAAATTTAAATTATTTGTATTTTCTATAGAAACTGGTCAGGCATTATGAGATTAATCACAATAAATATAAATTATTTGTATTTTCTGAAGAAACTGGTCAGATTATGAGATTAATCACAATAAATGTAAATTATTTGTATTTTCTGTAGAAACTGGTCAGATTATGAGATTAATCACAATAAATGTAAATTATTTGTATTTTCTGTAGAAACTGGTCAGACATTATGAGATTAATCACAATAAATGTAAATTATTTGTATTTTCTGTAGAAACTGGTCAGATTATGAGATAAATCACAATAAATTTAAATTATTTGTATTTTCTATAGAAACTGGTCAGGCATTATGAGATTAATCACAATAAATATAAATTATTTGTATTTTCTGAAGAAACTGGTCAGATTATGAGATTAATCACAATAAATGTAAATTATTTGTATTTTCTGTAGAAACTGGTCAGATTATGAGATTAATCACAATAAATGTAAATTATTTGTATTTTCTGTAGAAACTGGTCAGACATTATGAGATTAATCACAATAAATGTAAATTGTATTTTCTGTAGAAACTGGTCAGATTATGAGATAAATCACAATAAATTTAAATTATTTGTATTTTCTATAGAAACTGGTCAGGCATTATGAGATTAATCACAATAAATATAAATTATTTGTATTTTCTGAAGAAACTGGTCAGATTATGAGATTAATCACAATAAATGTAAATTATTTGTATTTTCTGTAGAAACTGGTCAGATTATGAGATTAATCACAATAAATGTAAATTATTTGTATTTTCTGTAGAAACTGGTCAGACATTATGAGATTAATCACAATAAATGTAAATTATTTGTATTTTCTGTAGAAACTGGTCAGATTATGAGATAAATCACAATCAATTTAAATTATTTGTATTTTCTATAGAAACTGGTCAGGCATTATGAGATTAATCACAATAAATATAAATTATTTGTATTTTCTGAAGAAACTGGTCAGATTATGAGATTAATCACAATAAATTTTAATTATTTGTATTTTCTATAGAAACTGGTCAGATTATGAGATTAATCACAATAAATATAAATTATTTGTATTTTCTGTAGAAACTGGTCAGATTATGAGATTAATCACAATAAATATAAATTTGTATTTTCTGTAGAAACTGGTCAGATTATGAGATTAATCACAATAAATGTAAATTATTTGTATTTTCTGTAGAAACTGGTCAGACATTATGAGATTAATCACAATAAATATAAATTATTTGTATTTTCTGTAGAAACTGGTCAGATTATGAGATAAATCACAATAAATATAAATTATTTGTATTTTCTGTAGAAACTGGTCAGATTATGAGATTAATCACAATATATATAAATTAATCATTTACTTTTATTTTTATTTTTTTAACAGGTCAGAGAAACTAATTATAAATAATTTATATTAATTTGGGATTAAAGTAATTTAGAAAACAACATGTTTTTTGTATTATAGACACTTTATAGTATCATAATAAATGGTTTTCTCACATAAATGTATCTTCATGTATTAAAATATACAGCTGCCTTTATATTCTAAGGAGGAGGCCCCTCGCAAAAGTATCATACGTTTTGAGGGTCCTTGGCATCAAAAACTTTGAAACAAACACCCTTATAAATACCTTAATATTTGAATATGATAATCATTCTGTACTATGATTTATATCCAAGTACCATCAATATCACTGCCAAATTATGTTTTTGAGGAAACTTTTCTGAAGTGTTTGAAATAATTTTGAATGTTTTACTGCAGTGTTAATTAATGCTGCTGCATTTGTGTGCAGGAATGGGAAAAGGACAGCACCACATGCCTACTAAAGAGGAATTAGTACAGCACTACAACCGGGTCAACACTGTCTTACAGGTATTAACTCTATCTGTGGAGATTGGACTGATACGGATGTATTACAGGTGCAATCTGTAGTTAATCGTACTAGGTGAGTCGAACCTGATTGGAAACAATATAAGCAGAGTCATATAAGTGTTATTTGTTCACTTTTGGGATTGCACTCACATTGCTAGTTTATCAGCTACAAGATAGACACTTCTTACTTTCTTGTATTGTATGTATCACTGTTAAATGTGTCATTTTTCTTTTGCAGTGTCGACCCGTACATTCAAGGTTTCTTCAGAGTCGGAATCTGAACTGCGTTGCTCTGTGTGAGGGTATGATGTTAATAATACCTGGAAATACAAATTATGTCATTCAAATCATTGTAGAGATTTTTTACTAATAGTAAACATTTTAAAAGTGCCTTTTTCATTTTTGTTCAACAGTAATAACATCCAAAGATCTACAGAAACATGGAAATATTTGGGTCTGCCCGATTTCTGATCACGTCTGCACACGGTTCTTTTTTGTGTGAGTATATTCCCGGCTAACAGGGGAGGTTAACTTTTATGATTAAACAAAATTGTCCATTTTGATTTCAAACATTTGTTCAAAGTTATCTGGTCTTATTAAAGTTCTCAAAACATTAGCACAAAAAAACATAATTTATAGAACATTCATGGAACGTTTCTACCTGAAACGTTTAGTTGAACATTTCTAAAATTTTACTACTTGTTTAAGAAAGTTCAGAGAACATTAAAAAGTAATAATCCCATAAATGATAAAAGTGAAGAAAGAAGAAGAAAATGAAGGGGGAAAAAAAGCGTTTTTAAAACATTTAAATATGTGGATATTTTTAACGTTCAGAGAACATTCAGATATAATGTTTTTAAATATTAATGTGAACATTAAAAAAACAATCATAAAACATATTTTTGTTTGCTGGGTCTACGCTTTAGCATGTTCTTTGTCTGTCATTCCTCAGGTACGAGGACGGTCAGGTAGGAGATGCTAACATAAACACACAGGACGTCCGGATACAGAAGGAGATATTGCGGGTGATTGGAGGACAATCGACCTGACTGACCCGTTTCACCACTGTGACGCTTTGAGAAACTCTACAAGGGAACATATCAACTGAAAATGGGAAAGAATTACCTCAAACTAGGTGTTTTTGGTGACGCTAACCTCCAGTCAAGTTTGTATTTACATGGAAAGAACGGAAACCCCTTTTGTAACTTTTTTGATAAAACATTTTCTTGATTTTTAATTTAGGTCATGTTCGCTTTACATTTTTTCTACATCATGAGAAGTGCTGTTAATAAGCATTGAATTTACAGCAGTTGGAAAAAAAAATGTATTCCCATTTTGCCCACTGGGGGTCTCTATTGCCTAAAGAGAAGCATAAAAATAACTTGGAAATGAAGTAGGAAAGGCTTCTAATTCTATAAACCTGCCATTTTGAAGTGTTTACATCTATTTACATCTACCACTAGACTAGAGATTACAGGTCCTGTTTAATGTATGTTTACTAGTGAAATGCAGCATATCCGTCAGTTGATTGAGTTTATTTTCATGAGAATGTTGTGATGCCACTTGTTATATGGGTCTTAAACCTCTTACATGAAATGTTCACGTTTGGTGCTGTGCACTATAAAGGCATCGTGTTCTCATTCACTCTTCAGAGAGCTTCGAGTGGAGAAGACTGACAATAAACTACACGTAATGACACATTACAGACGAAAAAGGTATGATTTTTTGTCGATGTCAAACTTAAGAAGACGCTAACCTAATCTGAGGGTCATGCTTTCAAACGGCCCGTTTTTGTATGTCAGCTCATTTTCAATAAATTTAGAGCATGTAACGACAACATACCAACATTCTTCAAAATATTTTATTTTGTGTTCAGCAGAACAAAGAAACAACATGATGGTGACGAGTAAATCATGATAGAATTTTAATTTTTGGGTGAACTATCCCTTTAAGACCTCTCAAATTCCCTAACAATGAAAACGGTTTATAAACGGTCTGAATAATGTCTAAAGGCTAAAACGTTTCTGCAAACTGTTGGTGTACAGTCTATAAATATAACTTTGTAAAAACAATAGATGCCAATGGAAAGTCCCCATAATGGTAGAAATAAATAGGCTAGGTCTGTTGTCATACTGTTATCTGTCATTAGTCACGACCCCTAAAAAAATTAATAGTGTGTTGCATCGCGCCAAAGTCCCAAAGGACATTTTGACTTCTCGGTTTAGCCAGCGGGTCTGTTCTCCTCTGAAGCAGAAACACATAATAATTCATAACAGTGCACTACATCCACATGAGCCCCGCATCTGCTCCGAGACCCCATACCCAAAGAATATTACACGTGTGTGTGTGTGTGTGAGAGAGAGAGAGAGAGAGAGATTTACTTATAATTATGTATTATATTTAATTTAATTGTATTTATATATGATTTATTATATGAATAAAAAACGTGATATAACATTTTAATAATAATACAATGTTAAGTTAACTTTACTGTTTAATATTCATCCCATATTAAAATGCATTTAGCAAAATTATAATGTGCAATTATAAAGCCATTCAAATAATTATTATTGTTATTATATTAACAAAGTATGTATTTTATGTTGTAAATATGTTACATTAAGGTCCTATACAAAAATGTTATAGGCCAGGCTTAAAAACAGTCATTATTATGTAACTGGATGTCCAACACAATCTCTCTATTTTGAAGATACCTATGTCATATAAAACACAATTGTTCTCTCTTCTTATTTTAGAATAACAAAATTGAAAAAAATCTTGTTTTTGTCACCTGCTTTAATTTGTCCTAATTATCCACTTTGACTAAATTGCCTCTTCTTTGGCTAAATTATGTTTTGACTTCCGAAAACTGCTTTGTATGATAATGTGCACATGATTTTTCTTTACCATTTACTCTAAAGTTTTCTTTTAGTCGACAGGACCTCTGCAAAATGGATTGATGTTTTTAGCACATCTTTCATTAAATTACACTGTAAAAAAATGTTGTTTCCACTTAAAAGTAAGTGTTCGTGCTGCCTTAAAACTTGAAATGTGAAGTTGTACTAAGTGACAACTTGGATATTTGAGTTGACTAAACATAAATTTTTTAAGCCAGCACGAACACTTTTTTAAGTTGAAACAACAATTTTTTCCCCAGTGCAGACATCACTACTGACACATCCCGATGTTAGTTTAAATGATCCACTTTTTATTCTGTTAGTCCTTCTGTTCCCGTTTCTTTTACACTCTACCTTTCACAGAGTGTGGTTATTATCTTTCACGGGACACATTTGAATGCTTTGACCCTCGCAAATGTTGTACAAGTGCAGATCACGGCTGAACACACCTCGATACAATCCAGCTCGAGTAGATCTGACACCCTCAGCAAAACGTGTTCAAAAAGCACTTGGACTGAGCCGTGAGGGAGAACTGTTCCAGAATGGAAGTGAGGCATGAAGGAGCCCTTTTCCATTTTTTCATCAGCGAGAAAATTACCCGGGCAGTTTTCAAGCTTGCATATTTCTCGCTACAGAGGAACTTGCTGTTACAGTTTGTTTTTGAAACGCTCTTGACTGGCGCCCAATTTCTCCTTCCACACCAGCGGACGTGAAGTAAAAAGCGAATCTTTAATATTCCTCTCATCCCTTTGTAAGAGAGATTGCCTCTTTAACCAAAGTTCTCACTGAAGCCCCACTCAGTCGCCTCACACCATTAAACAAACTTCATTCTGACTTCATTTCCCTGGGGGTGTTGCAATCTGCAGTGCTCCTCTTTGAGACCTAATTTCCCTTTAATTAAATTAGTAAGACTTCCAAAGAAATCCGCTAGAGAGGCCCCGCGGCTTGGTTTCTGTTGTCGGGCAGATAACGGCTGTGAGTGTGTGTCGTCTATGGAGATTGATAAAGTAATTGAAACAGTAATTGTCAACATGTTCGCTTTTATCTGTTCTGGGAGCTTACTAAAATAAGACCGTCTGGTTGGCAGTGCACTTGAAAGGCCCAGTTTTACCACCAGCATATCTGTAACTGGTCCTTTAAAGACACTCACTGAAATGTGTCCATTATTTTTTACACTGTAAAATAGCATTCATTTGGTGGGAAACAATGTAAAAATGCTACAGCAAAAATCTTTACCTAACCAAATATGCAAGATAAACATATAAATAATTTTAAAAAATACACACAAATGAAATAAAATTATAAAACAAAAACATTATATATATAAAAGTATAAATAATAAGTAAGTCATAATTTGTGCTTTGTAAAAGACAAAATGTATCATTTTATTTATTTTATCATCTTTTAAAACCTTATATTTAACTCTAAATGGTAAAGTACTATTTAGTAACAGATTTTTAATAATTAAATAAATATTAAGTTATTAATAATAACATTTTATAGTTTTGCTATAGAATATTGATAAAACAGTTTCTTACAAGTAAACATTATAAATAATTTTATTTGAAATTGTTATATTTTAAAATACAATATATATATATATATATATATATATATATATATATATATATATATATATATATATATATATATATATATACTTTTAAAGTAAAAAAAATTAAAATATATTTTTAAATTATAAATCGTATTATAATTTTAGAGAAAAACATCAACCATCACATTTATATAGATTTTTTAAAAGGTTTTTCTCTTATTATTATTGCTATTATTGTGTACATTTAATGTTGTATTGCATTTTAAAGTAGCATATTAATAAACATTTTAATAATTTAATACATATTAAATTATTAATAAAAAAAACCTGTCAAGTAATTTCTCTGTGTAATATTGTTAAAACAGTTTCTTTAAAGAAAAAAAATATTATTTCATATGAAAATATTATATTTTAAAAATACAGTATATTTACCATTATAGCACAATATTTTTGAAATTGTATTTTTTTAATTATGGAGAAATACATCACTGCATGAACAATCACAATTGTATCGAATTCTTTATAGTTATATTTCTTATTATTTTTGTTATCGGTTATGTACAATGGAGTGTTTAATGTTGTTTAATTTTACATTAATTTTTACTGCATTATTTTAGTGTTGGTGTTGTGTCTATATGTTAGTACTGACCATAGTTACAGGAAAAGCAACTTATGATAAACTTTAAGACCCTCCATTAATCTAACTGCATATAAAATATATTTTACTGTACATTTTACAGTGTATAATTGTGCTTTTTACTCTTTCCACGCTTCGTCTCATTGAACAGAAAGCTTGCCTTTCCTTCTGTCAACCCAGTTTCTAGAATGTTGGATGCTCCCCTTCAGGATACAGACTGTGTATTTTGTCAAGCAGAACCGTGTGGCCCTCTTCTCTGATTGAAATCACAGCCTCGGGGCTCTAACACTTTTGAGAGCGTTCAGCAGCCACAGTGGGAATAGATGCAGAAATGGAACTGACGAAACAGCCACCTTCGGACATTAATGTTCACCGTGAATCCTCACTTGGTAAATGGCAGTTTGTTGTTGCTATATCAATTTAGCATTAGTTTTTTTATATACAAACATAATTTCATCATTTAAGTTTGGTCCAAAGCCACATTTAAAAGCAGATTCCTGGCATAAGTCAACTGTGCTTATATAGATAATTGTTTACTGGCTGGATTGTGCCGTCATGCATGGGAGGATGTGTTTTTAAACTCTGTCTTAATCAGTCACGCATGTTAATCAGCCACAGACACGCGCTGATTGACAGGACTTCATTAACACTGAGGATTTTAAACGGGGAACTCGGGGAAGCATTTGCCAGGATGAAATTTTCAATTCTACACGGAGCACTTGCCAGACTCAGTTACTGTGTCTTTAAGAGATATTTTGCCTCTCCGCCCTCCTCCCTCTCTATGTCCCTCACAACCTCTCAGATTGGGTCTTCAGTACATTCTGGAGTGTGGCAGTCACCACTTAAGAGTAAATATGTGAAAGGTCTCAGATTATGACCAGGCGTCAAGGGTGAAACGCGGTGACAGATGCAGAACTTCACCTTACAGTGGACGTTTATGAGAGTTCTAAGAGCAAAAAGGTAAATGCATCACTAGATGTTTTCTTCTAAATCAATTCAACGTTAATTTGTTCTTGTTCCATAAAGTTATTGTATTTGTGTGTAATTGCATGTTTAAATACACTTGACTTTTATATTATTATTATTTTATTTATTAAATTACATTTTTATTATATACACATTTTAGTTTAATTGCATGTAATTGTATTAACTAAATACAATTGCCTTTATTATTATTTATTTTTATTTCTTATATGAGTCAAAATCTGCTAAGGGGTAATTTAATGTAACAAATCATGTTCAAAATGTATCATCTTTTATTGGAAATTTAAACAACATTTGATCAGACTTTGATTATTGCCTACAACTGAGAGGATAGTGATCAAACTACATTTTATAAAAATTACCTGTCAAATTTATATTACATCAGCATATGAGAGTCAAATTGGAAGACTACAGGGACTCATTTCAAGATCAACGCATTGGACGTGTTCACAAACCCGATGAGGTTTTTCAATTGGATTGGCATTTATTCTCTTTAGCATGGAGTGGGAAGCATTTCACTCACTTCCCTGATCATTCAAATTTATACTCGTGTGCGTTATGTATTATGTATGTTACCGTCTCTGACAGACAGCAGCTGGGTCCGAAATCACATACTCTCTTGAGTAGGTACTTATTTTGAATAAGTAATTACTTCACGACTGCTAAAAAAGTATGTTCTATATAGTATGAATGTGTATAGTATGAATGTAATCTGGATGTACTACATTCGCCATGTTGTCATTATCATCTGACCTACCAGTGTCAGTTACGTCGCTTCACTGCCATTCACAAATCATCTCCCGTGGCCTCATGGTATAGTAAAGTGTCCATCGTATGCACACTTCAGAGTCTCGCCAGAAGAAGTAGGGTAGGTCATACGGGTACTTTTTGCCTACTCTTTTATGAGTTAACAGAGTTAACATAAACAGTCACATACTGTTTTTCACCTACTATATAGTAGAGAAGTATGAGATTTCAGATGCAGCCCGAAAGTCACTCAGGCCGCCATTTTCTTCCTCTTCTCAGAAAGCAATGACGTGTCCAGGAAATGCGTGTACTTGCTGGACTTCTGCTTCTCGTAAATACTACTGTCTTGTGCATGTTATTTTTTGACAGACTTTGATGTCGTGATATTCAAATTATGTGGATGAAAAAAAATTATGGATCCTACGGTAATAATAATTTATTTATTAGCCAGCAAGTATTCAGTGAAGTGATTGATGCCCATGAGTGTGTTTATGTCGATGTTTTTAGTTCCAATATTCCAACAGCCAACCTAGGTTTTTGACGGACGTGATCACGTGCATAAGGGTTGAACTATGTTTGATTTTTGGGCAATTCTAAAATGTACTGGAGACATTCTGTGTAGTTCATTATACTTATTTTATGAAATAAAGTTTATTTTGTATAGCTTAAATTACATGTAACGCAGAGACTGACATGTTTGGCTTATCAAAAGTGTTACATTCAGCTGTCGCAAATTCGTTGACTTTTGAAAATCAAGTTCATTTTTTAACCAGGAAAGGAGTGGTTTTGATGCACAGTTGTTTCTATTGTCTCTGATAACAAAAATATTTTAATATTTCCTGCAGATCCTGTTGCAAATAATAGTGGAAAATCACTTTTTAAAACTGTTGTTCCATTATTACCACTTAGCAGATTTTGTCTCATATATGTATATTATTATTTATGTGTTCTTATTTTATTTGTGTAATACATTTATTTTGAATACATTTGTTTATACTGTCCATGGTATCATCCATAAACTACAAGCTGAAAACTTTGATGCAATATTTGAAAGTTTGGATAAAAATTACATTATGCCCAAAATGAGCTAGTTAAATTTTAAATGTGGTTTTGCCTCTGAATTAATCTTGTTTTCCCCTTGTTTGGTTACAGCTCCCCTCTAACGGAGGCTGAAATATGCTTCAAAGGTAGTGACTGAGAAATTGCTGATACTCAGCACTTTCAGCTTTGATGAATTTTCCTTTTCTTCATGTCAACTGCCTTGTCATTCAGTTCAGAGCTTTGGGAATAACAGAACATTAGCATTTCATATAATTTGGTTTCCCTCACGCTTGTGCAATTTCTTTTATGTTGGAACAGAATAGTGCTAGGACTCAGTTCTGGGAAATATTATCAAGTGGTACTAAATTTTGCAGCCTCAAGAACATATAAATAACCTATAAATATGTTTATGCCGGGCAGAGAGCTTCATGATAACACACAATCTACCTGTACCACATCTATCCAACCCTCTAAACTGAATCCCACAAACTTTACTGGATCTCCTAACAAACCAAAGCCAGAAGGATTCAGGAAGGTCTGTTCCACTGGAGAACCAATCCCATGTCCAATCCCAGGACTGTCATCTGAGGTGCTGGAAATGCGTGTGAAGGAAGGAAGCAAGATCAGGAACCTTTTGGGTTTTGCCATGTCTCGGTTTCAAGGCGACGGGCACGCGGCTCCAACGTCGCAGGTTCTGTTCAGTGGGACGGGACGGGCTGTGACCAAAACCATCACCTGTGCGGAGATTATGAAACGGAAAGTGCAGGGCTTACACCAGGTGTCAAAGCTCCAGTACAGGACAGTGACTGAGGTGTGGGAGAGCCAGGAGAGCGGCCCGGTTCAGATGACCATACACAGAACGCTTCCTTCCATTTGTATTCTTCTGTCCAAAGAACCGCTGGACCAGCAGGAGCCGGGATATCAGCCTCCAGTCGAGACTCTCTCGGAGGAAAGCAAATGGGCAGATGGACCGCAAGGGAATGGAAAGCCAGAAAAAAGACCACCGAGTCCTTGTTCTCATGATCTTCCCAGTCTTAAAAGAGCTGCTCTGGAACCAGTTAAAAAATGTTAATATAAAAGTATATTTTGTGTATAACTTGCTATATGCTTATAACTGTCATACAACTTGGCCATATCAGGATGCAATAAATATGAATGTGTAATTTGAATGATAAAATGCATGAAGTAATTTTGTTAGTTTTACCACATGGTCTGTGTTTAAATTACATCCAAAATATAAAACCAAATAATTTATTGTTGGCTAGTTCCCTTACTCATTCACTTTCATCTTGCCTGCTCGATGTTATTCATATTTATATTCATTTGGTAACACTTTGGAATACTGTTCCATCATTAATTAATAACTGTGAACAAATGAGTAACGCAATATTAACACCTTAACTGACAAGAAACTTAGTAATAGTGCTCAGTTGAATGTGGTAGTTCTCTATTAGCTAGCCACTACTTCCCAGAACTACCTTACAGGTTCATAATTAATGTGAATAATGCATAAAGTATCATTCATTTTAAAGTGAGGATCATGATAACCCACTAGTAATGACTCAAGTATTACCAAATCCTTCAGAAGGAATTACTGATTATTTAGAACAGTATTCTAAAGTGAAAAGCATGATAACTCTAGTAATGACTGAAGACTCAAATGTTACAACATCCTTCTAAAGGAGTAACCAGTGTTGGGGGTAACGCATTACAAGTAACGCAAGTTACATAATATGATTACTTTTTTCAAATAACTATTAAAGTAACTCATTACTTTTAAATTTACAACAAAATATCTGCGTTACTTTTTCAAATAAGTAACGCAAGTTACTTTGTATTCCCATTTATAAACTGACAGCTCTCCTGTCCACATGTTGAGAGAAATCATAGGTAAGTGCGGAAGCGTTGTGTTCGCTGTGTGAACAAGATGTTATTGTAGTTCTAGACTAAATATGAGCATGCATTTACTCATCTCACTTGAACAAATACATTCAGCATTCCTCAAAATGAATGAAAACAGTGAAATGCAAACTCAGAATATTACACAAACCTGCAATAAATATGTTAACACAAATACACTATATCTCACTTTACTTCTGTCTTTGCTGCTGACCTTCCAATGATCCAATTCAAGCTGGGACGATACACCTATTTCCCGAATTGATACTATCACGATTGGGTGCCGATATGTATTGCGATTCGATTTTGCAATATATTGCAATTTTTTTTAACACTAGACCATCGGGAAAAGTTAAATCATACACTTAAACAGACTACATGATGTATAAGATGAGTCATATTTACAAAAACAAATCATCACATCTTTCTGACTTTTATTTCAGAAGTATTAGGCTACTACATTCTCTTGAATAAATGGTTCAATAACAAATACATTTTTTAACAGTCACTTGTCGCCACTTAGTGGCGAAACAATGTAGGCCTAATCGATAAATGCGTTATTTTAAGCACCAAGTTTCTATCAAAAGCTGATTTTGATCGCTATCGTAGACATCAGTGTTCATATTCATATCTTCAGCCTGAGGCTTATTCATTTCACTTTTGGTCTGAAAGGGCCTTTATATTTGCCAAAAAATAAAAAATTTGTTATAAACAAACAAGCAAGCCCAGCAGGTGAGAAAACAGTAACACAAAAGTAACGTAACAGATTACTTTTTTTAGGGAGTAACGCAAAATTGTAATGTATTACTTTTAAAAGTAACTTTCCCCAACAATGGGAATCACAAATTAGTATGCTAAAGTGAAGATCATGGTAACCATGACTCAAGGTTTTCCAAATCCGTCAGAAAGAATTACTATCCAAAATCTTACAAAAACCTCAAAAGCGTATGACTTCAGTCATTAGGTAGTTATCATGCTTTTCACTTTAGACTACTGTTCCAAATAATTAGTCATTCCTTCTGAAAGATTTGGTAATACTTGAGTCATTCATTACTAGTGGGTTACCATGATCTTCAGTTTAGAATTAATTATACATTATGCATTATTCACATTAATTATGAACCATATACTAGTTCTTAGTAATCCTCTGGGAGGTATGTAGTTACTAATTAGCTTAACTGGCGCATTCAACTAAGCGCTATTACTTACTAATTTGTTAATCAGAGTTTCTTGTATATAATTCAGTATATTCACCCAAAATTTTGGTCATAATTAACTAACCTTCAAATTTTTCCAAACCTGTATGAATTTCTGATAACACTTTATTTTGATGCTCCCCCAACAGCAAGTACATGTCAACTCATTTAACTAACCCTAATCCCTTACTAACACTAACCCTACCTCTTACAGTCGACTAATACTCTGAGAGCTAGTTGACATGTAGGTGCAGCGTTACTTTTAGTCAACAGAATGTTTAAAGGGGACCATCACAATAAAGTGTAACCGAATTTCTTTCTTCTGCTGAACACAAAAGAAGATATTTTGAAGAATGTTGGTAATCAAACAATTGATGGGCCCCATTGACTTCCATAGTATTTTTTTATTTTTTTCATACTATGGAAAGTCAATGGGGTCCATCAACTGTTTGTTTCACAATATTCTTCAAAATATCATCTTTTGAAATTCATACAGCTTTGGAACAACTTGAGGGTGAATAAATGATTCATATATATATATATATATATATATATATATATATATATATATATATATAAAGTAACAATAATGTTTTTACCTATTGTTTAGTTTTAACTATACCTGGGTTTTACATTCTGAAATGTAATACTGCCCCCTGCTGATGAGAACAACTATTTTGGAAACACAGATGCTTCTATAATGTAAAATCTATAAATGTAATGAAACTTAACTATGTTGATCAAAAAAATAAAAAATAATCTTTGATAATAATGCCATAATATAGCACAAAAAAGTTTACTAATGACGGCATATAATATCATTTAAATTATAAATATGTAGCCTAATGAAAAATTGCTTCTATATGCAATAAATGCAGAATATTGCAGCTGCTGTACGTTTTTGTTTAATTTAGATGTTTTTTTGTGTTATCCATTATTCAATATGAATTAAAATATTAATAAACATATTAAATAACAAAATAATATAAATTTATTGAATCAAACATTGCTTTCATACTGCACAAGACATGGGTTTAAATTTATTACTGTGTTCATACTAGATACAGCTCATAGAGAGACGTGGTGATTGTACACAGTATAGAAATGTATCTTTTGTCCTTCATGCTTTTTCATAATCCTCTTTAGCAAACCCCCTCACTACCATAAACTGAGTCCATACGCTGCTTTATTGCCAAAGAAGTGCGCATGCGCAGTGACGTGACAGTCGCGTGTTAGCAGGTCCGCTATCTGAAGTAGCCTCAGCAGCGCGAGCCCGTGTATCGTTCTTCAAGTTCGAGCAGCGCTTGCCGGTGATCAGCACAATGTTCAGAGCCGCCCTTCGAGCCTCAGTCTCCGGTGCTCGGAGTTTAACAAGGGCACGGCCACAATATACAGGTAAATGCAGATTTTGCCCTATTATTTATGAAAACTTTAATAGAAAAAACTACAATAAGAGGCAGAGTTAACTGAAACACCTTGAACGTAGCTTAGCATATGAGCTAACCGAAGCCGCACCGGTGCCTTGCTTGAAAGGTTATACCTTTTAGAGGTTATTATCACGCGCTCATTTATCCCTTTTATTTAAGCATTTCCATTTCATAATCGTGTTTTTCCCTGTAATTTATTAAATCCTGTAGTTGTTTTCTCACAGTGTCCTTGTAATGACCCACTAGAGCAAGGCTTCGGCCCAGCGCGCGGAGGAAACGCCACACTCAAACTGAAAGCTTCCTAGATTGACACATTATTCTGAGCTTTCGTTGAAACAGGAAGTCTAATAGCTAAATACTCGAAGTTTGAAAGATCACTCTGCATTTTAAACATAGCAAACAGGCTGTGTGGTTTATACTTTTTGCTTTGAAGCAGTTTAATCATATAGTCAGTGGCTACGTGCAAGACTTGCATCTTAAGATGAAGAATAACGTTACGCATACATTCACTTAGCGTCAGTGAAAACCGCACTTTCCATTAGATACAATACACTGACCTCTGTGCGAACTCACACCTCAGATCATAATAGATGCAAGTATAGTATCATCAGAATATAGACCACATCATATAACATCTAGTTTGCATCTTATTTTTAGCATATCAGTTGGATTTATTGCATGACCTTCTTTAGCAAACAGTTAGGACAAAACTCACTTAGCTCAAATCATCCTTCCCCATCGGACAAGGTAACATAGGTCAAACTAGAACTGGACCAGTTCCAGCTGGAACAAGGCCTGTATGCAAAATCTCACTGCACTATTAAAAATTGTTCGCAATCATTGATACATAGACTAAATTATTAGAGCATTATTATGAGAATTATGGCCCTTTTACATCTACACCATTGGCCATGACGGCAATGTTTTTATTGTCTGGATGTCATTCTCTTACTAACTTATTTAGTGTATCAGGTCTCTTCTGATCTGATCGTCTCTGGTGTTTTACTTTCACAGCTTCGGTAGCTGCTCGTTCTTATTCCCATGGCAAACAGGAGACCGATGAAGAGTTTGATGCCCGCTGGGTCACTTACTTCAGCAAGCCGGACATCGATGCTTGGGAGCTGAGGAAAGGTGGGTGACTGAGGCGCTTCGACCTCATTGAATCAGCAGTTCATTCGACTGCTGAGCTTGTAAAGCGAGGATTTACTCTCATAAACATTTTTAATGGCCTTAAGTTCAATCTAAAATCCTCTTTCATTTGAATGCTGCTCTTTATGATTGCCGTATTTTAGAAAGTGAATTACGTAGCAAGTTATGTCCCTGAAATATTTTTGTTGCTCGCTCCCCATTTTTATATATATATATATATATACACACACACACACACAGACACACAGTACCGGTCAAAAGTGTGGAAACATTACTGTTTTTGAAAAGTCTCTTATGCTTATCAAGCCTGCATTTCTTTAATCAAAAATACAGAAAATTTTTTAATAATGTGAAATATTATTATAACATAAAATAATGGTTTTCTGTTTGAATATACTTTAAAACATAATTTATTCCAGTGATGCAAAGCTGAATTTTCAGCATCATTACTCCAGACTAAAGTGTCACATGATCCTTAAGAAATCATTATAATATGCTGTATTTATTATCAATGTTGGAAACAGTTGTGCTGCTTAATATTTTTATATAACCTGTGATACTTTTTTCAGGATTCTTTGATAAATAAAAAGAACAGCATTTATTTCAAATAGAAGTCTTTTGTAACAATATGCACTACCATTCAACCATTTGGGGTTAGTATTTTTTTTAAGAAATTAATACTTTTTGAAAAGATTTCTCTTTTGAATAAATGCTGTATCACTCTGTAACTATAATACACCATTATACAAGTAGGTTTCCATAATTAAACATAACAAATGGATCTATGTTGTTACAGCCTGTCATTTTTGTTTGCTTTTTAATGTTTACTAACCTGTAAAGCTGGTTTAGTTTGATCCGTTGGAATAAAAAAATTATGACCGTCTATTTATCTTTAACCTAGAAAATCTTTGGAACAAGGAAGTGTAAGTTGTAAGGAAGACAATGTCAACAGAATGACGCCCATCTGGTGTCTGTGGAGTAAATGTCTGAAAATGTTTTTTTTTTGCTTCAGGAATGAACACTTTGATCGGTTACGACTTGGTACCTGAGCCAAAGATCCTGGAGGCAGCCCTGAAAGCCTGTCGGAGGCTCGACGATTTAGCCAGTGCCATCCGCATTCTCGAGGCAGTCAAGGTCATTCAATCTCTCTGAACAACTGCAAAATACACCACAGAGACATTATTCACTTCATCTCTTGAAGCTGTGTTTAATGTGATTTTCTGAAAATAATACAAAAAAATAATTTTTACAAATTTAAATAAAATTGTACTCGTATGCATTACTTTTTCTTTTACACAGGACAAATCTGGGCCACACAAAGAGATCTACCCCTATGTTCTCCAAGAGCTGCAGCCTACCCTCAGTGAGCTTGGTATCCCTACACCAGAGGAACTTGGCATTGACAAAGCATAGATGTCTGCGATTGTGGTGAGTATTAGCATGCAGGATGTATTGTTCCTCTATGAAAGTGCAAGGTGTTTCCTTATTTGATTGAACATGTCCATTGTATCTTTCCTTTTCACCTACAGTCTTCCAGAGGACTGCTGCTCTTGTCTGGACCGAGTAGACCACTGTACTTGAAGTCTTTGCCTCGTGTCATGGTGTTTGTGTTATATTTAATTGGCCTTTATTATGTTCTTTTGCTTGTAAAATATGGATGGACCTAATAAAGGGAGATTTATCTTTACTCAATCTTGTTGTGTGTTTATCTGATGCCTCACAGACTTTGCTCCAGACTTGCTGTAACTGTTAACTTAAAGGGACAGTTCGCCCAAAAATTAAAATTGTCATTTACTCACCCTCAAGTTGTTCCAACCCTGTATGAATTTCTTTCTTTTGCTGAACACAAAATACATTTTAAAGAATGTCAGTAACCAAAAGTTGTGGCATTTACTTCCATAGTATTAAGGAAAAAAAAAATACTATGGAAGTCAATGGGGCCATCAACTGTTTGGTTATAAACATTCTTCAAAATATCGTCTTTTATGTTCCACATAACAGAAACTCATACAGGTTTGGAACAACATGAGGGTAAGTAGATGACAGAATTTTCATTTTTGGGAGAACTATCCCTTTAAATGTAGTTTTGTTTGTTTGTGTCTTTAAATCGTAATAATCAATCACAAAAGTGAAAAATTATCCACAAGTCTCTGTTAAATGTTACTTAATTTTTAAATTTAATGAACTCATTTACGGTGAATGTGCAAGACTTCCGATTCATTAGCCGCCATAGGTAAACAACTAGAAGAATAACAAAGCGCAGTAAACGGTAAAACAATTTGCGCTACAAACCAGTGTTTATGAATATCATATGATAATACATTTAAAATAATATTATAAAAAGTACCAGTTTCCAACAACAATCAGCATAACGAACAATTCGTACCTAAAATAACAGGAAGCGGCCGTTACCGGAAGCCTCGCACATTCGAGGTAAACATGAACGCGTCCGCCCTTACGTTAAACATAAGGTGGCTAGTAAACAGTTTTTGTTTTTCTGCCTGACACCACCACCATAAACTATAGTTATAATATAGTAAACGTTATAGCAGTTTTGAATCAGTAGAGGGCGCAGCAGGTATGCTTTCAACTTTAAATCATATCAAAAGTCAAAATTACAATCAAAACTTGTGGTGTAGCCTATATACTTAAAAAGCCTTTGGGTATAACGTACTTTTTCCATCGGAATTTTTTTAATTTTGGTCTTCAATAAATAGTATGCTCATACGTAGCTAAGCTGGGGTCAGAATTTCGAGTCTAAAATGAAAAATGACAGCCTAATATTAGATCCATGAAATAGCCACGTAAGTGTATGTTAAGTCCTATCGGTTTTGTGCTATAAATATTTTACTTGGCTGCTTGCATAGGGGAAACGTAAGTACGTAGAGTAACTTGTTGCACGAGCCAGTGGGGCGGGATTTAAATGTGCGTGAATGTGCGGGGGGATTGGCTCCGGCTGGAGGAGGAAAAGTCGAGGGGACTGTGGGAGTCCCTGAGCGCGCAGTTCGGGAGGTGAGGTCAGGCGTTTCCCCTTTGGCTGGCCCCAGTGTCGAGTGTTTTTTTCCCTCCCTCTGCGAACACCGAGAGGTTTATTACCGATTTATCAGAGGGGATATTAAACGTCCGGGTGGATGCACACGTACTCGGTGCGCTGAGCAAAACACGCACAGTGGTTTATCTAGGAAAAGAGTGATGGTGGACAATTCCAGTAGCAGCAAAGCGCAAGTGGTGAGTTCCGTCCTGTTGGCACAGAGCCCTGTTGAATGTATTGATAAGCTACTGTAATATTTCATCAGCCGATCTCGAGCGAATAAAATATTGTATCATGTATACATTTATGATTTTCTAACATAGTCGCAATGAATCAACATGTATTTAAATTACCTTCGTGTGAGTGATCAAGCTATTAAATGTAGCGAAAATCCACATTGTACACGTCATGATATCAGGATTTTTTTTTTTGATGATAGCCTACTACTCGTGCTGTTTATTTGTTTTTAAAGTTTCAGTTCGCGCGCTGCCGAATTCGAATTCGTCTAAAACATCTCCGTTTGTTTCCATTAGAACGCGATACTTTGTTGCGTCGTGTGTTCGTACTCTCTTTTAATAGCTTAATTGTTTTTGGAAGAGCGCCATACTTTTTGGCAGCCATGATTCGACTGTGCTCTGGATATCTTCTGTAACTGCGCGCACTTATCAAACTATGCTTTGATTAGTTATAAAGTAAAAGCATAACTCGACTGGATTTGGCTAAATATTAATTATTTAACAAAGTGTAAAGCGAGACGCCGTTTTTGCCGGACATCCGGTCGTTCCACAATCTAGACTGGTCGCCTGTATTGGGGGGGGGGGGTCAAAGGTAGGTTGTCCTACTGGGTAATAGGCGAGCTGCGGAATGCGACTTTAATCCTTTTGTGACATGAATACTGTTAACACTAATTAAAATACTTGTAAACATTAATTCGAAATTTCGAAGGCTGACCGGGCCACGTTCATTGTGAAGATTTGCTTACACGTATTTGTTCCATTTAAATTAAATTAAATTGAATTTCTTTTTACTGTCGTTTGTGCTTATTTGTTTACGCATTTTTTTAATCGAATTTATTAGCCAACTCCGTTTACGTATTTATTTGTACTTAATTCGAACTCTAATGCGTTTCTATTAAGCAAATATTGTTAATTCGAATTAAAATAATTGAAGTTGCAAAAAAAAAAGTAGAATGTGATTGTTTACAAATTAGTTGTGTTACGTGACAACGTTTGAAAGTGAGTTATTCAGTTGTTTATTATTATATATTTGAGTTAAATTACAGTACTGGTCAAAATTTGGAAACACAACTATTTTTAATGTTTTTGAAAGAAGCCTCTTATGCTCATCGAGCCTGCATTTATTTGATTAAAAAAATACAGAAAAAACAGTAATATTGTGAAATATTATTACAATTAAAAATAATGATTTTCTATTTGTATATACTTTCAACTGTAATTTATTTCTGGGATGCAAAGCTGAATTTTCATCAGTCTTCAGTGTCACATGATTCTTCAGAAATCATTCTAATATGCTTATTCTCAATGTTGGAAACAGTTGTGCTGCTTAATTTTTCTTTACAATCTGTGATACTTTTTTCAGGATTCTTTGATGAATAAACAATTACAGCATTTATTTAAAATAGAAATCTTTTGTGTGTGTGTTTTTATATATATATATATATATATATATATATATATATATATATATATATATATATATATATATATAATGACAAGAAATTGACAAAGTATTTGTGTACAGAATGAATGAATTTACTTATTTTCTTCTGTCCGCAATCCAGCCCAGCTTGTCTCAAGACAGCAGTCTGGCTAGTGCATTTTCCCAGGCGGCTTTCGGAAGTGCGGCTGGCGTCAAACTGGAGGCAGTTATGGAGCAGCTCCAGAGACAACAACAAGCTAAACTGGAGATGGAGCGCAAGGAGAGACAATTCAGGGAAGCCCACATTCTGTACGCCCAACAGCTGGCTGCACAGCAAGCCATCATGGCCTCCGCTAGGGCCCAGGGCACCCCATTAACCCCTGATTTTTACAGCAAAAACTCCAGAGACAGAGCACTGAAAGGCAGCCAGGGGCCTCCAGCTGCCAGGGGGCCCATAAAAACCAGCTCTGACCTAGTACACGAGGAGGACGCCGCTGATGAGATGGACAGGGGAAGAGGCTCCGAGGGGGACGAAGATGACGATGACGAGATGATGATGGATGGAGAAGACGGCAGTGAAGAGGAGGAAAGCGAAGGCTTGGAGTTCCTCAGGAGGCAAAGCCTTGCTCTTCAGCAAGGGGCTGTCGGAGTCCCTCCATATCCGTACGCCGTCTACGCCGCCTCGCCCTCCGCTGCTAAAAAACGTGCCCTGTCACCAACCACTAAGGTGAAAGATGAACCCGAAGACTCCCTCAACGACCAACAATCGTTCAACACACCAAACGGACTGGGCGATTGGAGCCTCGATGACTCATTGAAACAGGTTTGCGTTTATATTTCTATCTCTTGTCATTGTGTTCTCTACCACTCTATCACCATTGACCTACAAAAGCAGCAATACAGCATATTTTCATTCAGCACTGCATTATTTGAGTAGAGTCAGATCATAAGATGAATTGTAAAGAGTCTTTACATGTTCAAAAACTGTGAAACCACTAAAATCAACTGAAATGTTTTCGGCTCTGAATAGGACATTTAATCAAGTTTTCTTGAGCACATCAGGAATGTGTGTTCTAAAAGTGTACAAAAGAATTTGGTTGTTACTTAGAGGTAAGGGTTTAGTGAAAGATTATAGCGTCATACAACAATGTTGAGTGTAATTTAGGGAGGAGATTTTCACAAAATCAGTCAAGAAAATGTCAGAAGAAATAAAAAAATATTGTTTGTTTGTTATAAAAAAGTTTTTAAGAATTTTTATTGCCATAATGTTATTAAATCAAGTTGGTTGTACTTTGGTATACTGCCCTTAATTTATGCTAATTTTAATACAATTTAAGTAAAAAAATTAATTACAAAGCAGCGATAATGGGAATCATCGTTGGAAATATTAAAAGAAAATATCAAATGCATTATGGTAATGAGAATTAAGAGATTCAATTCCAATTCCAGTTTTCTTGAACGCAAAAGGAACATGCATTCTCCCAAGTGTACAAAAGAAATTGTGCCTCTTTTTTTCCTCTTCTTATTGCGTTCTCCTTCTTTCTGAAGCTATTGTCTTCCTCTTCCCTTATCGTCAATAGTGTCCTGCTGTGAGCCAAGCTGTACCCTCAGACATGGTCCTTCGACTCTGTCAGTTAATTTCTCCGTTTGTTCAGCCCGAGTCTTTAGGGAATTCTGTCCTGACATAAGGCCTTTGTCCCTGGATATCCCTGAAGTGTGGCGTTCTGGCAGGCGGCCCAACAGGAGAGCGCTTTCATTCTTGCCGTCTCACTTTCCTCTGTCATTCCCCCTACTGCTGGTGTTTCTTGAGAACAAGCTCTTGGCAGTAATGCTGTCTTGGCCTGTGACCAGAGAGGCGCGCTGTCAAGTTGCAATACAAGTGGGAGAATGTCAGAGAGGCGCATGCTGTTGGAGAGCCGCCCTGACAGTTAACACGTGTAGATTTTGCAGTATTTAGATCTTCTAAACTAGACAATTGCATGTGGGACTCTTAAATAAGTGCATTTAAAGAGATTATTCATCAGAAATAAAATAAAAAATCAGACGTCATTTACTCACCCTCATGTTGTTCCAAACCTATGATGAACATGGGTATTTTGAGAAATGAATTTTTGCCCATACAATGAAAGTCAATGGGGTCCAAAGTTGGACATTGGACATTCTTCAAAATATCCTTTTTTGATCCACAGAAGAAAGTAAGTCAATACATGTTTGGAACTACATGAGAAGACTTTGGCATTCGTAAACGTAAACGTAAACGTAATTTCATGCTTTTAAAGCACTCGCGTCAATCATGATAGGATGAAGCCGTCTTTCAGAAGACCGTCTCGGTGGGTTTAATATGGAGTGAGACATTTCCCTGTAGTGCTGTCATCCATTTTAGTGGCCTCGGGTCTGAGCTCTTTGTTTGCTCAGCTGCGCTTGAGTGATCGATCAATCAGGGAAAAATGGATTGCTCTAATTTCAGACGCTCACTCTTATGGCTTCTTGAGCCCTTGATATTTGCATGCTTTCAATCAAAGCCCATTTACCCTTCTTTATTATACTACGTTGAATAACACACATACATATTTATATATATCGAAATCCCCAAAGCAGCATTTAGTAGTAGTACATCCATTTTAATTCTGTAAGTGTTGCTATCTTTGATGTTATGACCGCGTGTTTTTACGCTAAACATCCAACATGGTTTTATTGACAGTTACTGACATCAAGCACGTTCAAAGCGGTTTTATTTGCGGTATATCAGTAACAACAAGCACAAGTTGGTAAAACTATAGTGATGGTTGGGAAGGTTGTGTGTTGACAGGGAGCTCTGTGATGTTTTCATCACACCCATGTCATTATATATGTATTTATAGAGGGTAGTGGTCTGAGGGCTTGTACACTGCTTTTCAAATATAGGCTTGTCCACGTGTATAGGAAACAATAGGAGATTCAGTGCTCTGAAAAGGCTGATGGTTGGACTTATACCTCATTACTAAGAGGGAAAGGTTTAGTGAATGAGCTTTATAGAGTCACTTCATGCTTAGTGCATTTTTAAGGGTGGGGTTTTCACAAAGAAATCTGTCAAGAAAATGTCCAGGTCACTCCAAAATCAAAAGTTAGCATCTAGAAATTATTATTTTTTCTTCTTTAATATAAAGCTCTTTTAACAACCATTAAGATTTTCTGCATTTTTACATTATTTCTATAAAAATTAAGCAGTTTCATTACCGTAATGTAAAGAATTGAATATTTTTAGAATTTAATATTAAATTAAAATATGTATAAATGATGGTAATATAGCTCTTAATTTATGCTAATTAAACTTTTTTTTTTTTTTTTTTAAATACTACATTGTGGTAATGAGAAACATCAATAAAAATAATGGAAATAGTAAAAGTAAAATGTCAAATGCATTACGGTAATGAGAAATAGGAGGTGAAATGTGCCAAATTGTCCTAAAAAATAATAATTATTGATCCTACATGTGTCAGTTGTCTCCTTAAGTTTAATGTACTTTTAAGTATATATTCTAATAATTAAGTATAAATTCTTTTTTTATCCATACGTTTTTGAGATGACCCAGACATTTGTATTTTTGGTCACATTTTAGTGCACGCAAAAAAGAGCTTGTTTTAGAGCTTGAGGGTTTCAATCCCATCCCCACCCTCTTTTTTTGGTCCCACCCGTCTTTATTTCTGTCCTTTAGTATTTAATGATGCTCTCTGTGGTAACAGTATCAGATTGCATGGTGGGGGGGATGTGAAGAGACTGGTTTGATGGCACTGACTACACAAAAGAGAACAGATGCCACAAATGGCGTTTCTAAATGAGGGTGGGGGGTTGTCTTTTTGAAGCTTTTCACACTTAAATGGATAAGCCTTAGTCAATCAGTAAACGCCTTTAATAAAAGCGCAGTGGTTGGGTGTAAAGTTGGCAGTAGCGTTTACTCATAATCTTAGCAAACGGGGGAGTTAATTGGCAGTTTGTAGATAAAGGAAGTTCACGCCAGCTTTGTTTAATATCGCCAAAGGGGAAGACTTTGCAGGTTTTTCAGGGAAGCTCATGGATGTTACTATCGTAATTTCTACTTCCTGTGCTTTGTTGTTGCTGATTTTGTTTTTCAGGTTTACTAGCGTTGAATTCAATAAATCATCTCCAAGTCAGTGAGGGGGTCAAATGGCTGCCATTAAACTTTTCATTGAACACATGGCTGAGGCTAGTCCAGATAGCTCGGCGCCCTTTAAACCTAGCGTTTTTAGCGGTAGCTGACACAATGCCCCTTTTAGGGAGCTCGGCATGGTAATCTTGGGTGATTAATGGAGTTTTAATCAGGCTCAGTTGACGTCGGAGCGCGCATGTGCCTTGAGTTACGGCCTCCCATTTGGTGAGTATGATGACCATATCAAAGGCATCGGGTCAATAGAAACACCCCCGCTACTTTGATTCTGCGTTTGTCAGGAGAAATATATGGCAGCAATTAGCAAAATCTTTTAACCAAGTACCTGTTTATTATTTTAGGGGCCGAAATATTCCCTTCCAAGTCTTACTTTGAAGCTTCCAATTGCATTTTCGCTCCCCAACATGTACTGGGATACATTGTCTTCCTAGGGGTTACTATGGTAAAAGTGATGTGTATGGATAAACAAAAAGACAGCAGTGCTTTAGATTGCACACTCTTGACGTTCTCCCTTCCCCCAAAAGCGTTTTTCTAAACTAACAACAGGAAATTTGTCCTTGGGTTCGGGGGACAATCTTGTTTGTCGAACTGTTGCATTATTTAACTGTCAGCGTCACCTTGACAACATGTCACCCCCATGCTCGCGATACAATCCAGCCGGTTGCAATCAATTCTTATTATATTGCTGTCGCAGTGGAATGATTTTCCATATAAATTCTCAATGACCTGATGGCCTCACACTTGTACGTTCCCTCTAAATGTTAGCACGTACATCTGGTGTACATTATTAGCACGGCGTAGCTTATTTCTCTAACGCGTTACGGGCATTAATGCGCTCACGAGGTCTGCCAGTCTTTCTCTGGTAGCTTTGACGGCGGTCCATCTTGATGGAGAAGTTTCAGTTGGACGGCCCTCCTGGGTCCTATGATGTTGTGATCGCTGGCGTCAGCCCATCTGTGTGATAGATCAGCGGCGATTCAATTAGCCCTTAAGATTATCAGCCCGATTCTGTGATAATTCCGTGGTTTATTTGAGTAAGAGCTGTCAGATGGATGTTTTATAGCTGTGTTTTGGTGCCATTTCACCCTTCCTGTTCCAGTGTGAAGTATCTGGTAGGGTGGTAACTCTAACCCTTGAATAGGAGGCATTTGATAGTAAAAATCTTTAAAGGCCAGAGGCAAGAATGTGAGTGTAGTTGAGGGTCTGGTGTCTGCGTCTAGTTTGTCCAGCCCCACCCAGAGGAAACATTCCAAGTGGAATTAGAGTTTCTTTTCTTCAAATGGTGAGAATTCCCATTAGGGGCCTGTGCATAAAGCGAGAATAGAGGGAGTGTCTTTGTCGCAGCCGTCCTATGATTTGTGACCTTTTCTAGTCCATTTCACCAAGTGTAACAGAAGCAAGTAATGGAGGGGGGAATGGTAATCAACCAGAAAGGTATATGGTGAAGGGAGGGTGTGTTTTCTTATTTGTCCGTCCATTTCCTTTCCCTCTTAACAAGTGTAGAATGTTTGTCCCCAACCCCCCTCAAAACGTGTCCCAACTCGCCAGAGGTTTTCGCCGCTTTCGTTCTACCAAAAGCACCTTAGGGCTTTATCATCACACAGTATCTATTTATCAGTGTCACTAGAATGTGGAATTTCAAGCACACCTAGGAAGTGCTAAAGAAATGCATACCTTCGTAAAAAGTTTTGTCGGACTGGCACAGATGTTTTTGCTTAAAATTGTTAGCCAGCGGGGTTAAAAGTAAGGTTTTTGTGTCATCGACGAAAACTGTATTTGGGTTTAAAAGTACATTTTGGTTTATATCACAATATAGTTCATTTTGATGGGGAAAAAAAGACAAAAGGGCAATTTTCTAATTATTTCTTCTACTTAGTATTATCCATTATTATTATCTTATGTAATTGACCTTTATTTATTGTTGATTTAGTTAGTTTTTTTCTTAATTTTATCTATTTGTGCTAAAACCAAAGGATGTTTTGTTTTTCTCTTTTTTTTTTTTTTTCGGTTAAAAATGTAGGTTAACTTTCTCTAAAATTCTTTTCAAATAACATCTTTTGAAAAAGGTGGACTGCATCTATAGTTTTGGGTTCAAGTTGTTATTCCCATTTGACTAAATTAATGAATGTGTTTTGCAGGTGTAGACATGATGCAAGAATTGCAAAGTATTATAAACAGTAAATGCAAATATCATGATTTTCTGAATCCTGAAAAGCCCCGAATCTCATTCTTGAGGGATTATTGATGTTTTTAAATTCTTAACCTTGGTTTCACAGACAAGGCTTAATCTTAAATGTAAAAGAAACGTTCCCCCTGGCATATCTTAAAATATGTCAGTGCCATTGTTTTGTCTCAAGATGACGCCAGTAATGTTTTTTCTAAGACCCATTTATAAAAGCTACTTAGATCTCCTAATTGAACTATGACCTAATCCTAGCTTAATCCAAGCCTTGTCTGTGAAACCAGGCCTTAAAGTTAGTAGAAGAGCCACAGAGGACAGGTAAGCTTCTGGGAAATGATGTCCTCCTAAAGTTCCTTCCTATACAAATTTCCAAAAGGCACAATACTGGGATTGGACCACGGTGGACCGAAATGTTCACACCTGTGTCCATTTGTGTGAAAGACAATCTCTTTTCTCATGTAGCACCCAGTCAGGACGAAGATAATGGATGTGAACTCTGCCTCAGGCCTTTGCAGGATGTTCAAGGATTTGGACAAGCAGTTACAGGCCCTGGCTTTGGGCCTTTTGTCTCTCTTTTCGGCTCTTGTCAACTATGTGCCATTTGTATTGTTCAAAGGACCATATCAGCAATAAGGGCTAATAAAGCTGCTTTGTTTTTGTTTTTTACCCCGCCTCCTTATATAGTAAACTTTACATTTTGGTTGTCAGTGCCCTTGCATACTTTACACTGCACATTTTACAGACCTTTTCCCCCATAATTTTTCCCACGTCATCTTACTGTGGGATACTGGACAGCCGCACATCTTACAATATCACTTAGCGTAGTGCTGCATACAGCCACGAATTGATCTTAATGGATCCATTACAAATTCCCAGGGATAGATGTGCCCAATCTACTCCCTCCCCCGGCCTCCCCCGCCTCTACTGCTCCTGGCACAGCAAGGAGCCAAATAAGTGATACTGTGACTTTTGGCAGTGGAGAACCAGTTATTTGATTTGGATTAAAAGATCCAGGCCACCCCATATGGTGCTGCTCTATGCTGTTGCCCATGGAGCAGCTGCAGCGGTGATGATAATCTATGGCACTGGGACATAAGTTCAGTCAGAGAAAGTTTCCCTGATCTATGTCTTTTTCTTTTAATGATCATTGTAAAGTAAAGTTCATTTATTTCTCTTTTTAGTTTTTGCGTTTTGTTTTTATTTTGGGAAATTACATTTATTTATTTATTTATTTTTGGAACTTTCTTTGGTTCATTTTTTTAACTTATTTTTTGTTTGTTTTTCCAGTTTTAATTTTTAGTTTTTATTTGAGTCGTCAAATTTATTTATATAGCACTTTTTACAATACACATTGTTTCAAAGCACCTTTACAGAAAATCATGATGTTAATGTTTATATTATCTTAATATCTTCCTGCCGTAGTCACATTTAGCAGATTAGAGCTGTGCAGTAATATACATTTTACATTTTGTAAAGTATACAGTCAATAAAGCTGTTGAGATTTGCTATATAGTAAATTATAGCATGTATTATGTATGTATGCAAATAAAGTACTTGAAAATCTAACTTTATATAAAGAGCTGGGCAATAATAGTTACATTTTGTGACAAAAAGATAATAATAAAAGGCTATATTTGTTTTGTTTTTGTTATTTTTTTTACTTATTTGGTTCATTTATTTAATTTTTTATATTCTTTATTTATTTATTTATTTATTTTATTTATTTTTATTTTTCTAAAAAAAAAATTAAAGTGCCTACTTGAGTGCCTTTGTCTCTTCTCATTTATTTATTTTTAATTTTTTGTGTTATTTTGAGAACTACTTTGCTTTTTTCTTGTTTTGTGTTTTGGTTCATTTTTATTTTTATATTTGGGAAACTCGAGTGCCTTTCTGTTTTTCCCATTTATTTCATCTTTTTTTTTTTTTTTTTTTTTTTGGGAAACAGCCATACCACAGATCAGTTGTATATGGCTTCGTGTTGCAGTGTTACTCAGCAACTGTGTACAACCTACATTTAAACTGGATGCATGTGACGCATCAAATCAAAATTATAATCAACTAACCTGTCCACACTGGAAGTTCATATACAGTATAGCAGAATCTCTACACCGTCATAAAGCCCAACCCTATTGTAAAAGAATGGTTTAAGAAAGAAAATCAAACAACCAAATCAAAGTGCCTCAACTTAATGCTGACTCCCAGTGAGTGTTAAACTTATCAAAATACAATTACCACCCATTCCTATCAGCATACTAGTATATTTGCATTACCACCCCGAGAGGTCTGCTTGATAGGGGAGGTTACTGTTTCATCTCAGTTGAACAATCCCGTCTAGGTGTTGATAGCACTTTGGGAAGCCCATTCTGCTATAGCATCACTGCCTGTTGACTTAATGTCTCTCACCACACTGGTTTCTCAATGGTAGACTGTATTCACATTAGAAGATCTTCGCTTGAGCCCTTCTGTAAGGACGCCACTTATCTAGAAGACTCATGCTGTGGTTTCCACCCACATTAATGTTGTTGTTTTTTTACTAAAATCAAATGTTTTTCATCAGCTAGAGCTTTATTTTAGAATTTTGTGCTCGTCCCTTCAGCCCAAGTAATTATTTGCCGCATTCAGATGTGACAAACACTGGACAACACCATGTGTTTGTTCCTTCTACCCAAGTAATTATTTGCCATGGTCAGCTAGTGTAGTGGTTTCTGTTGAATTAATATGGGGGAAGGGGCTGTCATTTCCTTTGGGTGACCCAGATGGTCATCTGCTTCCTCTCTTCTCAGCTAATTTGGACACTAGCCAATCAGTTCTCCCTTAATATGATTAGTAAGGCCAAAGCTTGACCTGTAATCCTGATAACAGCTTGCACGGTTCGTAAATGTCTTCGATGTAGGATAATGTTTTGCGTTCGGATCTCGTGTCGACGCCATTTGGCTTGGCATGTGCACCGGACAAAATTCGTTGAGGTCTGCGAAGCCTGAGATTTCTCGTAATCCTTTTAGATTGGAATTCAATATACAAGTGCTTGTTGTTTTCAGATCCGCTCGAAGTTATACAGTAGATACTCTACTAATTTCTCTACTAATCTTTAATATATAAAATACATAGGGGTCTGTAAAGTTTGAGATTTCTCGTAATCCTTTTATAATGTAATTCATTATACAAGTGGTTGTTTTCAGATTCCCTCAAGGTTATACAGTAGATGCTCATTCACTTGACACATCACAATAGCACACAGCATGGATGCCCACCGCTGTTGATTGACTTGATTCCCTACCGGGTTCCCGGCCGCTCTTGGGCCCAGCTGGTGTGTGTTTGCTGTAAACGTGAAGAGGGCCAGGCTGTAGACCGCTCTCTTCCCCAGCTGTGATTCACTTAGCATATTAAAGAGTAGGGTGGTGGATGAGTCCTGTAAACTGCTTTATTGCCACTCTGCCTTTTCCTTTCAGACTTTGTGTAAATGAATACTGGAGCCACAGTGGATAACTTGTAATCAAGCACAGGGCATGTGCACAGAGGGACTATTAGATTTTATAACTGTTTTGTGGTCATGGCTCCTGGGTAACAACGGTGACGTGGTGCTAAAACTAATTGCCTTCAAGCATATGAGCTAAAAAGATTGCATCAATGTTATTACTAGAGATATATCAATTTATCTGTAACATATCAGTTATTGGCTGGTATAACAGATTTTAAATTTAACATTATCAATCCACATTAGATGGATATCAGATTTTGTTTTAATATTAGTATTGGTTGATTTCGGATATTTTTCAAGCTTGTTTCTCCAGTCTTATCGATCCTCACCCCACCCCACCCGATATCAGTCCATATTGGTGTATTTGGATGATTATTAGAGTTTTTAGTACTATTAGTTTATATTAAATATTTAATTATTTATGCTTCTTTCCTCTATTTTACACTTAGATTCACTTAAGGCCGTTCACACCAAGGACAATAACAATTCAGAACTTTTTTTTCCATCTGATGAATGATAAAAACATTGGCAGCCAATCAGAATCCAGCCTCCTTTAAAGAGCTCAAGCATTTAAAGCGGCAGGCGACAACTGTACGGCACGCTTATAATAATCAGAACGATATCGTCCGCTGTTGTGGACGCTAATATAGTTATCTTTAGATATTCTTCTTGGTTTGAACTGGCCTTTAGATGATGGCCAAGGTAATTAAAAACTATTTAGTAATTTAATAACCGTGTAAAATGTAATCTTTAACTAATATCAAAATTAATATACATTTTTCGCACTATACTTTATAATTTTGTGATGCCTAAATTCCCTTTTGCTTTTAAAAATTAAAAATGATATTTGATCAAATATATTTATTTTTTATAATTATTTTTTGACAAAATTGTATATAATTTTAATATTGGCCATTTATTGTTTTTTGGTCATTACAGGAAAATAATTATCAGCCAGAATTTGTACTTTCCCTTGCTGTAGCTTCTGTCCACTGCCAGCCAGCCATCAGCTCCATACCCCTTCATGTTAGCTTGAGGAAGACCCTTGGAGTTCAAAGGTTAGCGCTAAAGAAGGCCTTCCTGACATGAAGAGAGGAGCCTGTTTGTGCATCTTGACTCCCGACACCCAATAACTCACTTTCTTGCTTGTTCTTTCAAACAGTGGCCCCCAATGTCATCCCCTCCCATCACTTTTTTTTTTGCTAATTGTTTCTCTTTCTTTTCTCGTAGAATGGAAATTCAAGTTGGAATGAGGAAGGGGATGGTGGGAGAAGCCGAGGAGAGGCCTCCAGAGACTTTGCCAAGGTAAACATTGCTTTTGTTAGCCACAGCTAGTCATTACACATTTTGTCAGTGACACACTAACACAATTTTGCTGGGTTATTTAACCTTATACCAGTGTGTTAAAGAACTACTTTTTAGTGATTATGTCAGTTTTTCCATCACAATTAATAAAATATTTGTAGTTAACTCATTCAGTTCATTTTTAAGGAAAAAAAATAACTGTATAATTATTGGGTTCTGAGATCATTTTTTCTGACACTATTTTACAAAAATGCAGTGAAAACTGTAATATTGTGAAATATTGTTACAATTAAAAAAAAAAAAAATTCTATTTGAATATATTGTAAAATGTAATTTATTCCTGTGATCAAAGCTGAATTTTCTGCATCATTACTCCAGTCTTCAGTGTCACATGATCCTTCAGAAGTCATTCTAATATGATGATTTGCTGCTTAAGAAACATTTATGATTATCAATGTTGAAAACAGTTGTGCTACTTAATATTTTTGTGGAAATGGTGATGCATGTTTTTTTCAGGACTTGATTGATTAATAGAAAGTTCAAAAGAACAGCATTTAACATTATACATGTCTTTACTGTCAATTTTGATCGTCTTAGTGCATCCTTGCTTAATAAAAATCATACTGACCCCAAACTTTTGAACGGTAGTGTATGTATCTAAATAAAGACACTTGACAGAGGTGCACTAAAAACATTCTGCATTTTCTTTTTCTTTTTATAATTGTTTTTTTTTTTAAGTGCAAACTGAATAATTCCATTTTGAAATAACTTTTCCCACACTTTATGGGCATCATTTTAATTAGAATTGAGATTGATATTGCTTGAAAATTTAAGGATTTAAGAAGTGCAAGTTACTCTTATTAAACATCCCATCTGGATTTGATTTTTTATTTATATATATATATATATATATATATATATATATATATATATATATATATATATATATATATATATATATATATATATATAAATATAAATATAAATATATAATATATTATATATTATATATATATATATATAATATATATATATATATATATATATATATATATATATATATATATAATATATGAGAGAGAGAGAGAGCTATCATTCAATTCGTCTGAAGTTTCCGATTAGTAAAAATCACACAGAACAAAATAAAACGGTTATAATGTCAAATATAATGATTGCGTTAGCATATTTACAGTATTATATGTAAGGGATAATTCACGGCTAGCTGTGCAATAAACTATTTTAATGCACGATGTGGAGGCAAAGAACCACTTGACGCGAAACGTTGCCTCTATGGATTGCATTCAAATCGGTTAATGCACAGCTAGCTGTGGATTATCCCATTTATACAATGGTCATTTTCTGCATTGACAAGTTAAGGCCCAATATTCTCACGGCAAAGGAGCAGCGGTATACTGTCAGCAAACATCCCGATGCCGCCCACACTGCTAAAGAGTGATGTTTAAATGAACATGTAAATATGTGCTTCGCGCTTTCCTTTCAAATAACAACAGAAGTGACATCTGATCATTGAGATACAGATGTTTGCAAGAGCTTTGCAATTCAGCACTTCAGTAAAGTCACACCACGTTTATTTATATACCACTTGAAAAATGAAACAAAAAAACCCAATGAAAACAGCGCATTAATATAAAACAGTGATTAAACTGACTGGAACTACTTGTGCATTAAACTGTTGTAATGCATACCTTCTGGCCAATCAGAATCGAGTTTTCAGACAGACCATGGTGTAAATGTATTTATTCGCATACATTTACGAAATTTGACAGACTTTATATTGGTTAAATGAATTCTGTATTTTATCAAACAAGTAAACAAACAAGGACTTGTCCAACAGTACTAACTAGCTTTTTGTCTAAAGGATTCCGGTTCCAAAAGGATTTCAGAATAATAAACTTAACTTAATTGTTCATAATTTTTACTTTCAGCTTTATGAACTGGACAACGACCCAAAACGGAAGGAATTCCTTGACGACCTCTTCACGTACATGCAGAAACGAGGTAGGACAGTCTCTTATGATCCCATTTCAAACATCAATTTTAAAGAACTACATCTCATACAGGGCAAGTCTCCATAAAAATAATTGAAATCCACTTTAGCTTCACTCTTTGGCGATGTGCGATTTCATCTGACACCTATACCTAGCATGGAGACGGCCCCCTTAGTTAAGTGGAATCATATGTCCCTGGTCTCAGATTAGCATACTGTGACAGAAAGATGGGCCTGACGGCATCATCCGACTAAGACTAGGCTCTCAGCGACACAGCTTGACGGGGCTATTAACCCCATACCACGGAGTTAAACTCAACCAGATGGAGAGCTGTTTGTGTTGGTCTACCATCACACCCCCTGCACCACCTACCAGTGTGCGTAAGTGGGGTTGTCAGCTGAGACTTCATAATAGGCGGGGGATGGGAAAATTGTGATCTTGCCAAATGTCCGTCATGGAGGTCCTCGCAGCCATGATTAATGATGTTTTTTTGACTGATGGAGTGTGTGAAAATGACTTCTGTGGGTGACTGTTGTGTGTTATTCAAAGGATCCATCCTGAAAGTGTTTCAGCGTGCGCCTCGTCTAATTTTCTAAGCCTGTGGTGGTTATCTTGTCAGTCGTTTTGCATATCACAATGCAAATATCTATTTTAACCGTGACATTCAGCTCAGTGACCAAGACTAGTAGATGGTTTTGTACAGATTGTGTCCTGTTTCCACTCCGCAGCTTTGAAAAGCAAACAAAGCTTTCTTGTTTTGTTGATTCGGTTGTCTGGTGGTGTTCTGAAGGGTCTCTAGCTAACTATCATCTCTCATTCTACTTCAGTTTATTCTAGTGGTCGACCGATAAGGATTTTTTTTTTTTTTTTTTGCCGATATATTAGAGAGCAAGTGGCCTATATATATATATACCTTGTTGTTTAATTGAATTTGCTGCAATAGATTTTGTATTAGGAAAATGAATCGGTATGGAACCAATTATTTGAAATTGATAAATCTTTAAAATAAACTTAAATTTATACTTTAGATTAATGTTTTTTTTTTTTTTTTTAATGTTTAGGTCTAATAGTACAGCCCCTGTGTCAAAAAAAGAGAGTTATTTGTGCAATCAAAATAAGTAAATTTCCAACACTTAACTGCCAAACAGAAAAACTTCTCGACCAAAGCTGAAAATTTGACCAAATATTAGCCAATATAGATCAATCAACCACTAGTTTATTTCAACACCACTTAAAACAACAGGATGCTGTGTAGCGTCTTTATTGGTGACCGTGTGCTTTAGACACATTTTGGTGTATTTGATGTCCAAAATAGGTTTGTTGGTGGCCTTTTTTGGTAAGATTAGAGGAGTATAAGTTCAATATAAGTTAAGCTCAATCAACAGCATTTGTGGTATAATGTTGATTACCAAAACTTGTCCCTCCTTTAAAAGAAAAAAAAAATTTGCAAAAATGTATGTTACAGTGAGACACTTAAAATAAAAGTGAATGGGGCCAATTTGTAAATGTTAAAATGTTCAATAGTACAGCCACAAGAGACAAACAATATGCGAGTTAAAATGAATTTAGTTTTGACAATGACAATGTAATGCCTAAACTCTAAAATGACCGTAAAAAGGATGAAAACCATTACAGCTCAAATCACAAACAGAATGATTAAAGGGATAGTTTACCCAAAAATGTAAATTTAAGATATTTTGATATTTTGTTAATAACCAAACAGTTTATGGGCCGCATTGACAAGTTGTTTGGAACAACTTGAGGGTTAGTAAATTATGATTGAATTTTCATTTTTGGTTGAACTATACCTTTAAAGTTTTATAAAATTATAAGCTTCTTATTTCTCCTTTTAAATCCTCCAAACATTTGCCCCAATCACTTCCATTGTAAGTGCCTTTTTTTCTTTTTTTTTGAAAACGAGGGATGAATCCAAATTATTTTAACTTTATTGGTAATCCACAACTGTTGTTGGCTGAGCTTCACTTGTGTTAAACCTGGAATATTCCTTTTAATGGCATACCCGCAGTATATATTTTTATGCTTTGATCTTTCTAACTTTGCACGCACTTCTATAAAAGTCGGCCTCTGCCCTGTGTATTGTCCACATCAGAGCCCTTGAAACTTGATAAGATGGGAGGAGGACAGGAGCAGTGGCTGCAGGGGAGTTTTGTGAGGGGATGTTCAGTGTGTGTGTGTGTGTTGATTGGGGGCTGTGAGGGGGGGGCGTCTTTTGCTCGGGGCCTGAGGGGATCAGATAGAGGGTGGGTGAGGTGGATTAAGGGGCCCCTGTCCCTCTCCTAAAGATTAATGAGACCCTAAAACTCAGGGCCCCACCTTTGATATTAGAAGAATGACAGACAGTAGAAAAGCAAAGACAATGCTGTGACTGCTGAATAACAGCGGGATGGGGAGGGGATTGCATGGATGAGAGGAAATGATGACAAGATGAGTAGAGAAAGAGAGGGCGCAATAAGTTATAAGAATGCTGAAAACCAGCTAGTGAAGTTGTGTGCCCATAGAGTTTCAAAATGGAGAAAATAAGCCAGAGTTGATTTGTTGTTTATGGAGAAGTGCAACTCTGTATGAATCTTACTAAAACATTAAGGGCATCGCAAAAAAACAATGTAAAATTATTTCAAAACAACCTAATTGTGACTTATGCAGGTAATAGCAATATAAATGAAGGTGCCAATATTCAACAGTTAAATATATTTATAATCATGATAATAAGACAATTCTTATGACAATAGTTTATTAGCCTAACAAAATGTTTGAATGTGTATATTTGCTGTTTTCAAATGTGACTCATCCAATCAGATCTTACAGCCAGAGCTATTTGCAAGTAATGTCAGTAAGAATGCACGAAATATTAGTACTATATCAGATTATATATACAGACAGTGTTATTTATTTATGTTAATTTATCGGTATTTGTTCATATTAGATGTAAATTGGCCAATATTGAGTATTTAATTGTACATTCTCATCCGTATTTTTACATTTTATTTATCTTTTGCTTAAGTTACATTTTAAATGCATGAATCATTTAATAATATTGTTATAAATCTATAAATTGCTATAAATTTTCAGTATGTACATAGTAATTTAGCATTTGGTAGCATTTATTTATTATTTGTATGTTTATTTAGACAATATTATATAGAATTTTAATGTCTGGCATTTATCAGAAATAACATGAAAATAATCAGTTTTTAACATGAAAATAATCAGTTTATCAGTATTGGTCAGAATTGTTCAGTGATCAGTGTTTGTTTTCTTTGTTTTTTTGCAATAATGAAATGTGTGGATGCAAAAAAAAAACTTTGACAAGTACCAAATGTTACTGTACCAAATATATATATAAATTGTATACATAGAAATACCAAGAAATATTATACATTATTTATACAAATGTATTTGATAGGGATGCACCGATATGAACATTTTGGCTGATGCCGATAACGATAATTCTTTATTTCAAAGCCGATAAGCGATATATTTGACCGATAAATCTAAATCCAAATTTTTATATAATTTTTTTTAGAGCCTGATTACAAAAACAAAAGTCTCACCATTAAAAGCAATGTCCCAAGCACACAATTATAATGTTATCATTATAATTTTATGTAGCCTATATGACAGACTTGCGCTGCACATGTTGCATTAACTGTATCTTCCTTTTCTGAATTCCAATCATATTTCAAGCTATTTAAAACCATCATGGCGAACAGTGCGTATCTGAAGTGTTTCAGCTGAAGGAAATAATCAGTTATTTATAGGCTTTAATATATTGGCCAAATTTTCTTATCGGGCTGAAAACGATAACGTTAAAAATGAACATATCGGCCGATACTAATATGGTGGCCGATATATCGTGCATCCCTAGTATTTGAGACTTATATATTTGAGGCTGTTGCAATTGACCAATCAGAATCAAGTATTCTATAGAGCCTCATAAACACATGTAATGTAGAACACGTTTCCAAATTCATCACGGTATCCTTTGTTGAATTATTTAACTGGCTCATTTTGTTGCCGTTTTAATGTTTGTAGCTTCTCAAGGACAGCTTTGAATTATGACTAAGAGCATTTGTTGCCCATTTTAATTTATCATTGACATACCGAACAGCTGCAATAGAAGCGCTGCTCGGTTTCCTACAGTCAGCAGGGAGGAGGTTATATGTGTGCACGGCCTCTATTGTGTGACTTCATAATAAGTGTGGCATGTCCTGTTTGGAGCATTTGTCTTGTCACTCCTGAGGCTTGTTACTCTCCTCAAGCATGTTTATGACATCCTGGGTTTGAAGTGGGCTGCTCGTTTCCCACCCGAGCGTCTCTGTCCTTTTATGACCACCGACTACAGATTTATCTTGTAAAGTCAGGAAGATCCCCAAAAAACTCTTTCCTTATCCCTTTCTCTTTGCGTCAATGTTCACTGTCCCCCAGGGAAACGTAGCCTTGTACTGAGCCCTCATTCGTTTGTTTTTATGGCTCAGTGGTATAGGGACGTGGCCCTCCTAAACCGGTAAACATGTTAAAGTCTTAATCAAATGCGCTAAATCAAACTCGACAGTAAATTCCTTCTTGTGCAGTGTCAAATCAACTGAATAATGACCCGTGTGCGTGTATATAATTAAGAATAAATACTAAAAATAAAATGTGTACATGCATTTATTATCAGCAATATGTCTTCTGCGTGTCTTGACATCATAAAAAAATTCGAACTAATCCTAATTAATGCCAATAATAATAGTTTTCTCTGCGAGTAAAGCAAGTAGCTTTATATGTGTAATCCTGCCTTAACCCACCTGAAATTAGCTCACCTAGAGCCAGGGCGGCGATATATATGTGGAGTGTCTCAGCCCAGTGGAAGATGGGTGTCGGAGGAAACATGAATATTTTATACAAGAACGGAAAGTGCTTGTTGCCATAGAAAATGAAAAATGACCCTCGCTCTCCCTGTTTGTTGCGATTTTTGTCAATTTCAAGGATGTTGTGGGTGAAAGAAAATCTCAGAAAATCTGTTTTTTGCATTGCATTGCAATAATTTGCAAGTATATTATATTTTAATGTAAATAAACATTATATACTTAAATCACTTTTGTAAAATGAACTAAATATGTTTGTAATAATTATTGCACTGCCTTTTTCTTATGCCATTTAAATAATGGTCGACTGATATTTTGCGAAGGCAGACATATCGGCCGATATTTGGCTTTTTTTAATCTGCATCAGCCGATACATTTTTCTGTTTCGCCAATGTCGGAAGTGGGACTTTTATTTTGACAGCGCTAAGAACGCCAACGCCTGAACACAAAGTGCTCCCATTTAACAGTTCTGTCTAATTAAACTGTTAAACAAATAAATGTAAGTGGTATAAAAAAAAAGAATTAAAACGTTTGCATTTACATTACTAATAGAAAGTCAAACACTATAATATTTTCTCATTAACCGTCAGCATTCAGCAAATACGCACATAAGTCTTTGAATATCTAATAAACATTTAATTTCACAAACTTTGCAGACTTAGTTGAATCCAGCTGTGAGGTCTTTTGAAATGTGTATTTGTAGACTGCATGAACCTATTTTACTCTGTGCAAATGAAATGAGGACAGGAGACTTTTATTTTTATTTTATTCATATTTTTAAACAATTTCTTGATTCTGTAATCCTATTACAGTGTTTTTCACAAATAAAGAAGTTGCCATCTGAAGTATAAGTTTATTTTACTTTTTTTTTTAAATTAATTTTCAAATAATTTCTAATTTATTGAATATTAAGTCAAATAAATATGTTACATATTATATCAGCCATCGGCCGCCCTGTTCTCTAAGATATCTGCATTGGCATCAGCAATCAAAAAAAGAGTATCACTCAAACTACACATTTAAAAATAAATAAGTTGTATTACAGTACAAGTTGTGTAAAGAGAATCTAATGAAACCATTACATTTATTTATTTTATATTAATTTATTAATTTATTTGGTCATTTGTGTCATAAATAATGTGCAAAAGACTTGAACAGCCCTAAAATGTACTTTAGTTTCTGTAAGCAAAACCTAATTTCTTTTTTTCTTTTGACTTGACTGGTGTGAAATGTGATCTGGCATTACCCTAACGGTTTTCAGGTTATCAAAACAAAAGATCTAACCACACAACATCATCCAGGATCTTTCGTTGGGTGCGAGACCATGCACTTCCTGTATGCCCCCTCACTTCCTCTCTGCAGCAGCCTTACAGTAAGAATGGCAATCATTGTTTTTCGGTCAGAGCGTGGAATTTCCTTCACCAGCCCGGCGTCTCGGAACGCCTTATTGGTTGGTCGCAGAACGGAGGCTTCTTAATGTGGGCAGCTGTTTCCTCCTATATTTAGGGCAGTGGTCAGATTCACTGACCTATTTTTTTCGAGCAAACGATTGGGGGAGGGGATGGAATTAGATGTGTAATTAAAAAAAAGAGAGATTAGTTAGAAATTGCCGATTTGACTTTGAACTCCAAGTCCAAACGGATAAAAAATTACAGCATTGTATCAGTTTATAATAGCTAAAGAACTAGTAAAGTGATGAAAGCCACAATGCTAGTAATGTGTCCTTTTCTGGAATCGAGTGTGGAACTGTCCTGCTTTTGTCTTATTTTTTGTCCTCACTGAACATTTCAGTTGATGTTAGTTAGAATTTGCTCTCTTTATAGATTTGTTTTGCGTTCATCCATTTGCATACCCTGCAACCTCATGCTTTTATTTCATTAGCCCCGTCTTGACGTGTCTCATTGCCCATTCCTTAAAACGTATGAAGGGAGACAACATGATATCAATTAGGAGTGCAGTGCTTCAGCATTAAACCCTTGCACAGCGTACATCAATCAATAATGAAGCCTCTTTAGCAGGAAAAGGCTTCCAATGACTTTTCCATTCTTGAGTTTGAGCTAAATTGGTTTTGCAGTTATGGAGCGTGTCACAAGGTCGCTCTCTAGACGATTTCCTGTGGACCTTTACCTGAATCTCCAGCTCGGTGACCTAGCGCTAACCTTTTGCTCGAATCTGAGCAGCGATTGTTTGATGAATGAGTAATGTCATTCCCAGCATTAAATAACTGCCTTTCAAAGGGAGCCCTTGCTCCGGACTCTCCGGGGGGTGCTGGGCCTTGTCTTGGAGGCCTGGGCTTCTAAATTACACTGGGTAAATGAACGCTTTATAGCTGTTTGCTGTGAGGAGTTTCAGGATGGAACATTCTGAACCCGATAATTCAAAAAGAACCACACAATAGAATCAGCCATTAGAACTAGTGTTTATTTGGAACTAGCGTGTGTGTGTGTGTGTGTGTGTGTGTGTGTGTGTATATATATGTATATATGTATGTGTATATGTAATATATGTATGTATATATTGTATGTTATATATTGTGTGTATGTGTGTGTATATATATATATAGATAGATAGATAGATAGATAGATAGATAGATAGATAGATAGATATAGATATAGATATATAGATATATGTAGATATGAAGAGTTCAGATGCAAAAGCCTCTAAGTGTCATCTGAAATTTTCTTCTAGAATGATCATTTTTATCAAGCTCATATATTTAAGTTCAGTAATTTCATTTAAATGACAATTAATTTTCCTTGCCATTACTGAACTTAAATATATGAGCTTGATAAAAATTATCATTCTAGAAGAAAATTTCAGATGACACTTAGAGGCTTTTGCATCTGAACTCTTCATATCTACATATATCTATATCTATATATATATATATATAGATATAGATATAGATATAGATATAGATATAGATATATAGATATATGTAGATTTTTTTTTTTTTTTTTTTTTTTTTTCATTAATTTTGAACAATACCCGTTCTTGTCTTAGGACAACTTTGAACTTTTTTTGATGAGTATATGAATGTGAGTGTATATAATAGATTTAAAGACAGAATTACATGCACATTTGTTAGCCACATAACTAGTGTTATTGGTTGATATTTGTTTAGTGCACAGGTGCCCATCTATGTGCATTTGAATCCATGTTAATGAGAATAGAGAATGGAGCTAAATTAGGGCGTAATCCTGACCTCAGGTCACCAGGACTATTCAACCCCCCCCACTTCTCACAAAGCACACACATACATTAATTGGTTTTATTCCAGAATAGGCCCAGCGTGGTATGTGGGGGGAGGATTTGAGCATGGCATTATGGGGGCTCAAAGCCCCTCCCCTCCTGTTCTGTGCACACTTTGGTAACTGTGCTAATAGAGCATGTGTGTGTGTGTTTTTAGTTGCCGCAATCCCTCCAAATGAGCTTCATTGCACTGGCCTACACACCGGCTTATTGCTCACAGATTAAAAACTCAATCACTTCAATCCCTGTTTTTCTGGAAGGGGTGGGCGGCACAGACACTCGTGAGCTTTTAATGCTACAGATTGGCTTCTGCTTGCATCTCTATTTCAGCCCATCACTTCCAAACATCAGCTTATCATTTAGCATAGCTACTGTTGACTGTACCATAGCTGCCCTTCATCAGCCTATATCTGACCATAGTTACTGTGTTGATTTACCCATCACTTTCCACAGTCCGCAGCTTTATCAACCCATCATACTTTCATTCGTTACGGTCTTAATAAATCCCATTACGTCCTACAGTACAGGGCCTATGAAATCCATTTTATTTTTCCCAAATTCCACCATTTTGCTTCTAGATTCTGTTTTCGTTCATTCTGTTTTAATGGTTTAATTCGATTTGAATGATCAAAAAGAATGGCAAATTAATAGAAATTATGAAACTATAACAACTATCTATTAAAAGTTTAAATAACATTTCTACAGACTCATTAAATCTGTTTTATTTTCCCCAAATTCTGTGTTTTCAGTTTTATTTTTTCTGGAGTCTGTTTTGTTGGTTTTATAAAAATTTTGTTATCCAAAAATGTCGAAGTAATAAAATTCATGAAATTCATTCATTTTAGGTGTTCATAAATTAATAATTTATTGTTACAATAATATGGCCATATTAAATGTTATATGAAATTAGTCTAAATTTAATTTCATACAAATGTATTATCAAAAACAGTGGTAATAAAATAAAGTAACAAATTGTACAATTTAATTAAGCTTTTAAAATGTGATCAAATGAAAATGTAACAATTAATTGTATTTTTTTTACTAACAAAATGCTGAACAACAGCAGTTTACTTTTAAAATTAAAACATTGAAAACAAATTGTGAATTATTCCTTAAAGTTTTAATCTTTTTTTTTATTAAATGTTTTTTTAATTGATCTCAGTTTACTTTGTACATTCTACTTTACAATAGCAAAAGATCACAATTTATTTAAGTTCAACCAAACATTTACCATCAGTGGCCCCTCTCTTCACATCTTCATCAGCCCTGTTAAGGCCCTTGCACACGGAGTCTTAAATCGCACGTTAAAAAATAAATACGACCTTACGTTATGTCAATCACGCTTGTACACTGCCTCCGAAACTTTCGTCCGTCAAAATAAATAATCGAATCAGGTTTGATTTTCTGCGTTTTTCGCATCCGTAGCAAGCATTTTGAATGGTGTTTTGACAATTCAGAGCCACCGAATCACGAAAGCGAAAAAACGCATGCGATAATTTCGGACTCAGTGTGCAAGGGCCTTTACTGTCTTGATGAGAACATAATTTTAGTTATTGTCTTACTTCCCATCAGTATGGCCCATCATTCCCGGCAGTTGCTGTCTTGATCAGCCCAGCGCACACACAAAGTGTGTATTAATTGTAAAGTTTAAATCAAGTTGAGACTAAACTATTCCTTTAAACAAATGTGATCCATCATGCAGAATATTTAAACAAAGGCTCCTGTCCGTTCTGTCTCCTCCAGGTACACCTGTGAATCGAATCCCCATCATGGCCAAGCAGGTGTTGGATCTGTACATGCTGTATAAGCTGGTGACTGAGAAGGGAGGTCTGGTGGAGGTGATAAACAAGAAGATCTGGAGAGAGATCACCAAAGGCCTGAACCTGCCCACCTCCATCACCAGCGCCGCCTTCACCCTCCGCACACAGTAAGATCTCCTGACGTTTTCCATATACACGGCCTACACACCCTCAAGGTCTCTAACATCTCTAAAGTCACGTACATGCTGACAGTTTTTGATCTTCTGTGGCAGGTATATGAAGTACCTGTATCCATACGAGTGCGACAAGAAGGGTCTGAGCTCCCCTGGAGAGCTGCAGGCGGCCATCGACAGTAACCGCAGGGAGGGCCGTCGCCCCGGGTACAGCAACAGCCTGTATCGCTTTTCCCCTTCTCCCAGTGCCTCAGCCCCTCACCTCCTCTCTCCTCTCAAAATGCACCTGCCCGCCACGGGACACAACGGACTGCAGGCCACCCCCAGCCCCGCCCTGAAGAAAGCCACAGGTGTGCAGTCTTCTTAATAAGATCATTGAAATTTGGTTTTTGTTGACCTGAGCTGGAATGATTATCCGTTTAGTCCAAGGAAAATATTACACATCAACATAAACATTTGGTTTATTTGCACACACCAGTGGTGAGAAGGAGAATCACGTTCTTATTGAATGTCACTAGGTGCGTTTATGTGCACCCAAATAATCTTTTTATAATCATATTCATGGATCAATTGGAGTGAAAAGCCTTCATGTAAACACCTCAGGTCAGATTGAGCTCGATCCCAATTAACCCGTTTGAATCCAACCACATTTACATTTATTCATGTAGCAGATCAATTGGATTCAAAAATGAGTATGAAAATTTATGGAAGTTTAAATTTACTGTAAATCAATATATTTTTATTTTTTTTTACTAAATTTTTACTATGAAATAAAAAGCTATATATCTAACCAAGTTGTGTTCCAATTTTGAAGTTGATATCACAAAGATTGAAGTTCCTATGAGATTATGTTCAGGCGCTGTACCAAAAATAACACGCATTCCATTGATTTTTTTTTCCATTTTTTTATGCATTCTCCTGTAACAAATTAATACATTTCTGTCCAAATTTCACTTCTATCACAAAATAGTCAAGAAATATGGAACCAACTCAGCTATGACGACTTCCGCTTCGGAGAACCTGGGAATGTGAAAAGGGTCCATAGGAAAATATTAAGCATGTAAAAGCTTAAATCTGACGACATTTATTCATTTGGCAGATCAATTGTATTTTGTGCACATGCGCAGTGCCGTGATGTGTATGTTTTCATACGTTTTCCGTCTTACGAACGTGCGTATGTTTATCCACATCTGAATATTGACTAAATATTTGCTAAAAAAGCTCTTTTGGAATATGTTAGATTTATTTTTAGTTACGTCGTTGATGTAAAAATGGCGGTAGTGCCAGTGACACTGGGCACTGTGCGTGCGCTGAAGTTTTGAAGAAAAAAAAAAGAATATTGGACTACAACATTTAGGGTTCATATAAATGGAAGTTTCAGAATCTGAATGTATTCTGAATATTGGATTCATTCAGATTCACTACTAATATTCTATAGCCTAGAAATCTAGACGCACCCTAGCGGCAGCAAAACTCTCCATTGATTTTCGAGCTGCAAAAACCTAAATTGGGTCGGGCCAATCACGTCGTGTATAGAGTAGGCGGGGGCGGGCTTAACATAATGACGACAGAGTTGCGACGGTTCCCTGGCTTGGAAACAAAGAATGGCTGTTTCGAATCGGCTTTGGCCACGACTCTGGAGGACTTGGAGTTAAGTTTTTCTTTGAGAAAAGAGCAAAGAACGGCACTTAAGTCATTCTTAAAAAAGGAAGATGTGTTCGTTGTTTTGCCGGCCAGATATGGCAAAAGTTGAATCTATTATCAACTAACGTTAGCTCCGCTGTTGGGAAAACGCTCTGGTTGGTTGTAGCGCTGTCCTATTGCGTGCAGAGGGAATTTGAAAGACAGCCGTTTATCCCGCCCCTCGGATTGAGCCGCGTCTATGGTGAGTTGCCAGACCTAACATCTTGATGTAGGTCTGGCTTGCCAGGCTAAATATTCTAGTCATACAGTGAAATTTTAATTTAATTGGTTTTGCTGTTGACCGAAATGCATTTCATTGCATTCTATTCTTCAATCTCCACACCTTTACATAATGCCACCTCGATGTGGAATTGAAACAAACTCAAGCAGGAAGTGTTTGTAGGAAATGGAGCAGGTTTCCTGGCCTGATTGGGGAAATGATCGGCCATAAAGGGGCTGTGTTTTCCTGTGAGGGTCTACTGACATAGACGAACCTCAGGGGCCGCATTAAATGAAGCGCTTGCCTTGATGTGTAATGCAGGGACCGATGTTCATGTCAAAACATCCTGCTTCATAACTTCCAGCTGGCTGATGAAAAGTTCCCAAAAACTTACCAAATATTTAAAGTTTGAGTTGCCTTTTTTTTTTTTTTTTTTTTTTTTCACCTATTTGATATTGTTAGTCAATAGTGAATTCCCCATTTAGGCGTCCTAGCAAGTAGCATTTTAGCAACCTAGCATTCAGGTCTGGCTCAATTGAGTGCTACTACAGTCATGGTCTGGAAGGAAAATCCAATTCATTTTCTCCAATTCATTTTAAACAATAACTTATAAAACGTTTAAAGACAGACCAACAATGAGCTTCAAGGTTGTTAATCGATGGTATCTGCTTTCGTGGAAGTCATCGGCCAGCATTATTTAAACTTACCTTTCTTGACAGTGGAATTCCAGGTGGAAAAACTACATTACCCATGATTCTGCAAAGAAATATCCACCAATCAGCGAATCAAAACAAGCAAATTGTGCAGATGGATGGATGGATGGATGGATGGATGGATAGATGGATAGATAGATAGATAGATAGATAGATAGATAGATAGATAGATAGATAGATAGATAGATAGATAGATAGATAGATAGATAGATAGATAGATAGATAGATAGATAGATAGATAGATAGATAGATATCTGCATATATATCTGCATCCCACTATGGAAGTACAATGCATTTCATGTTGGTGTGAACATGCACAGGATTATATCATCTTGATTAACATTATGGATGTGATATAGTAACAGATCGAGTTCAACATTTTTGTGGCCTCTCCTCAGTCCCAGAGGACGGTCCAGCCTCCATGTTGCCAGGTCGTCTGGCGCTGGCTCTCGGGCATCAGCAGCAGCTGGCACGTGCCGCCACACTGGAGCAGCTGAGGGAGAGGCTGGAGACCGGCATGGGTGTCGGAGTGGTGAGCGCAGGGCCCGCCGCGGTGGAGGGGCCCGAGAGGAAGATGGCCCGTCTGGCAGAGGAACAGCAGAGGCTACTGCAGCAGGCTTTCCAGCAAAACCTGCTGGCCATGGCGTCACAGGTGAACCCAGCCCACCTGCGGATGAACAACACCAGCACCCGCGGTGAGTACATCAGCGTTTTCATCCAAAATATCTACAGTGACTTACAAAGTGTGTCACTGACATTTGTATCTTGTTTTCAGAGGACAAACAGGACCTGTCTCTCAGCATTTCTTCTAATGGCTCTGCTAGCATTACTGTGTCTGTGGAGGTCAACGGGGTTATTTACTCAGGTGTGTATTATTGTATTTATACACGTGTGGGATTGTCCAATATTGTTAAAGGCACTTAACCTCGGGTTACTCCAAGACCCCCTTTCCACTGATTGGGCCGGCTCCTGAGAAAATCCTTTGTATTAGAATTTTTTTTTACATTCTGATTGTTACTAGCATACTCGGGTTACAAATTTAATATTTTAAAACGCTTGTAGATCTTGGCTGTTTAATTATTTATTTATTTATTTATACTTGCCTTGAGGATATTTCCATGAATATTTCCTTAAGGATCCACAAAGTTACAAAAAGCCTACAAGTATTTTAGATCATAAAAGTATTATATTGTAGTACTAATGTTCGTTTTATATAGCTCATTATACACTTATTTGAAGCAATATATTAAAAAAAAAAATCAGTAAAATAATTGAAAATCTGAACTTTTGGGATTTCAGTGAAAGGCCACCCTAACTTTGCTTTTATCCAAAGTTGCTTTAAATAAGTGTCTGCTAAATGTAAATTTACCTAAATTTAAAATAAAAAATAGAGGTATTTTTAATTTTCTAATTTAATAGAATAGAGGTAATATAATAGAGTTTAAAAGTTTTTGAATAATGTTTTTGAAAGAAATTTCTTGTTCACCAAGGCTGTATTTATTTAATTAAAAATACAGTAAAACAGTAATATTGTGAAATTTTATTACATACATTTTTTTTTTTTTAAATACATTTTATTTCTGTGATGCAAAGCTGAATTTTCAGCATCATTACTCCAGTCTTCAGTGTCACATGATCCTTCAGAAATCATTCGAATATGATGATTTGATGCTTAAGAAACATTTGTGATTTTTTTTTTTTTTGTGATACATTTTTTTCCAGGATTCTTTGAATAGAAAGTTAAAAAAGAACAGCATTTATCTGAAAACAAAATCTTTTGTAACATTAAAATTATTCATTTTTTTCACAAAAAAAATGTTAATGACCCCCAACTTTGAAACAGTAATGTATAATACTGAAGTATTCCTGTATGAAGTAAATTGCTAAATGCAGTTTTTTTTAATACTCTGTACAGGATCCTTATATGCCCAGAAGTCTGGAGCTGCTCCCACCGCTGTCACAGCCATGTTCCCAGGCCAGACCTCCACCCTCAGTCCCGGTATCCCCTCTTCCTCCTCCTCTTCCTCCTCAAAGGGTCCTGACTCCGTGGACCCGGCCACAGGCGGGTCACCCTAACCTAACCGTCAGCTCCCTGTACCAAACACCTCATCAGTCCACCCTAAACTAGTCTTTCCTCTGGAGCGGCATGAGTCGTTCTGCCCTCTAGAGGCGGTCTAGCGAATCACAGTCTGCCTCCTGCACAAGCTCGCAGCTGTGTTTTCCTTCCAGTGAAGGGAGGACCACACACATACACTTTTACAAACTCATCAGCTGTTAAAGCTCATCACGGACCCCACCTGCTCTTTTCCTCAAGATGTTTTCTCAGGACTGAGAAGGTTTTTAGACATGTTTGATTCAACAGAATACCTCAGCGTACACACTTCGGTGATCGCATAATCATGCCTTTCCACACCCATAGTCATTCTCTCACAAAGATCTGCAAAGCAATCATGGCATGATCAAATCTACTTCTGCCAAAGTCACATCTGTGAGGTTGTGGTTGACACTTTCTCTTTTTTGCTGTCTATTAATTCTCTTATTTAAAGTTTGCTGAATTTACCTCATCTGCAGTGAATTTAAAAGACTCAGGATCGATTATGATAATGCTGTGTTGTTGTTTTTTTGTCTAATTTGATGGATTTTAAAAGCAGGCTACAATCCCCATCTAGTGTTGCAAAGTTGTTTCAGTAAGAAAAGGGGTCACATATATTTTTTCTTTTTTAAAAATGTATTTACTTGATTTTATTGTTTTCTATTTCCGTTGTTTTTTTTAGCTTCTAGATAAAGAAATATTAATATGATTTGAAAAAGAGTTTTGAGTTTGATTGCATTTTACACTGTAAAAAGTGATCAGTTGACTTAATTTTAAGGCAACGGGTTTTCCTCCTTTTTTTTTAAGTTACACGTAATTGAAAAAATTAAGTTATGTGAACTTGACAATTCCACATAACTTAATTTTTTCAGTTATGCATGGTTTATTTACTTAATTTTAAGGGAAGGGGTTTCCTCCCTTTTTTAAGTCAAGTCAACTGATCACTTTTTACAGTGTGCGCAGCTGACAGGTTTTGGTTTTTTGTTATTATTAAGACATATTTACAGGCAACAGTTTGGTTGAAAGATTTTTCTCTACCTCAGACACAAGACAATGTATGGTTGAAAAGAAATGATGTCGACATGCACAGTTAGTGTCGCACATGTCAATCATTTCTGTGCGTTGGACGATCATGTACAGGCTCATAAATAAGGGCCCTGATTAATGTACTATTCTTCTACTCTGGTGCGCATACGAGTTCCTTTTAAAACAAACCAGGTCACAGAAAAGCAGGATAACATTCAAGTCAAAAGAAGATTTGATGTTTTTTTTTTTGTTTTTTTTTGTTTTTTATTGTTGAACTTCAGACCTCACATATCTTTCCATATTGGAAAGCGAGTTTCTCAGGAAATCTTTTTTTTTTTTTTTTTTTTCACAAATTTTAACTTCAGAACCTAAACGGTCTCATTTCTGAAACGAATGACACTAGATATAACTCGGTCAGTGTGGGACTGAAATAGCTACCTCAGTCAGGATTTACCTCGGATGTAGTTCAACTGCCTGCATCACTGAATTACCTCAGAAGTTCTGCTGATTTTAATGCAAAAAACATCTCAGGTAATGAATTAGCAAAATACCTCAGAAATGTAAAGATGGTGAAAGGCAGAACGTTAATACTGGAGTGTGAGATGAGATTATTAGAAGAGTTAGATCTCATATCCATGAAGTATTGATGATTATTGCATAAACTGTCTTTCCAACTGTTCTTCCAATAAACTTCCAGTAGCAATCGAGGCTTGTTGGCTGGTTATGGTCATGCACCCATGCTGATTTAGCCTCATTAACCATTAGCTTTTAAGCCGTTTAAAATCCTGCATTTGCTTGACCCTGGGACCTGCTGGGATACAGACACTTTTAGTTTCTTCTGTTTTAATTTCTATATTCTTCAGATAATTGCATAGCTGAAAACCAAAGACCATGTGTTTGTTATCCTCTTTGATGACCTCACTGTATAGACACATGCAACTTTACACAATGAAATTAAAGTCTGATCTGATGCAAGATTTTTGTGTTTTTGTGGTGAGTTTTTTCTTACTCTTTGTGTAGGATATTATTACTCTTTTTGGATTATCTGAAGTTAATCGCAATCATACATCATGGTCATATTAGTTTTATTTTATTTTGGTTTATTTTTGCGTATTTAAATGTAAACATTGCATTTACCCCAATTTTTATTCATACAGTCTATAAAAAGTAATCAAAATTAAAAAGTAAAGAAAAAAGTCAAACAAATTACTCTTGACAGAAGTTGTGAAAATAATGTAAAATTGCAAATAATGGTTCTTAAAGGCTTCATTTTCTTTATTAAATAAATGTATCACAATGCATGGTTGTACACATTGAAATCAGTTTTAAGGAAAGATGCAGTTCATGTCACAAGACACCAAGAGGCAGTACATTAGTATTATGCTTTTGAAATCAAACAGTTGTGTCCACAACTCACAAGTCTGATTTTATAGATCTGCCTTCGTAATCCTCATTAATGTCTGATAAGATTGACGAGTGGAAAGTGCATGTAATAATGAAATGTATATTTTCTTCTGTATCTGCTTAGAACAGCAATTGACATTAACTACGACATTTTCATTATGTGCAGAATTCGCAGTGGATGTGACAGATGCTGTTTTGTGGGGGTGGTAGGATGGGATTGTTTCGTTGATGCCTTTTTTAATAGGCACAGTGTGGGACACATGGCATGGTTGTCCTTGACCCGTCACCAGTATATTGTCTATCCCATCTCTGGCGTGTCCCGCCCCTGTCCTGAGCTGGACCACCCCTCTAAACTCATCTTAGTCTCTCACCACGGGAGTCAGTGGAGAGGATTACTGTCCTGGATATAACTAAAAGACAGATGTAGGAGAGGAAAGATCACAAGCAGAATCAATTGGATTTTATTTAGACTGAATGACAATTTGGAATTTAATCATATAGAAAATTGCTTCGGACAACTTGATGGATGGTATTATACACCTGATCTTGTTGCTTTAAACTGGGAAACAGGTTTAAGGTTCATCTTAAAGCATCTTGACAAAAGAAAGACTTGACAAAATTCGGTTCTGACTTCAATTTAGAAAAGGACATTAGTGTCTTGTAGAACATTTGACAGAAACCAGAGTTGTTCAACTCTAGAGATGCATACAGATGGAGTGGAGTTCACAGTTCTGAAGTCACCCCTGTGAAGATACGTGATGTTACTCCAGAAGGTGAAGATGCGGTGAGAAGCTGTGGCGTTCCTTGGTCATCATGCCTACTGAGGAGGAGGAGAACTCTGGGGAACCTGTGTGGCAGTCTGTGCTAATGTTTAGCTGTAAGGGAATGATCGAGGGAATCATTGTTCTCTTGTTTCTCTGGCTGCTGGTGCAGGTGCTTTTCACAAAGCAACTTGAAGGTATGGTAGACCTAACCTCTATGCAAACTATATAATACTTGGGTGTGTTTGCCAGGAAAGTTGTGAACAAGTAGTTGTCCATTCGGTCTGAGAAACCAACCATTATTTAGATTACTTAGATTTCAAATTTAAGTACTGCAGTTCATGTCTGGTTTGTTACTGAACACTGACTTTATGCGGATTAAATTGTTTCCGTTGTTTGCGGATTACGACGTAACAGTTGTTCTGTCATTTAGAATGATAGTTTCGGATTAAAATGCTGTTCTAACCAGCCTCTGTCTCTTCAGTCCACCTACAGATTCTGTTGAGTGTGGGCTTGGTGGTCCTGTGTTTATCCCTTATCCTGGGCTGCGTAATTTGTTGGTTAAAAACCAGACACAAACCACATAAAGACGAAAAGACTGTGAGGACCCCCCCTCCCCCTGATTCTGTGGATCATGTGACTGTGGCATTAAGTTCCTCCCCTTCATCTGGAACCACATTTTCCAAATTGCAGTATGAGCAGCTGGAAGGAGAGGTTCTAGACTACCCATCTGCTTTTGAGAGCTCTACACCATCAGATGAAGAGTTCACTGCTTTCTCGGAAGTTAACAAGCAGACGTCATGCTTCCAAATGAGACGACTCAGTTCTCCAGCTGTCTCCTCTTCTCCATACAAGCCCATGGCCAGTGGCCGCTCCTCTCTCCCCTCTTTACCAAGACGTAGTTTTCTCGCAAAGACCCGGAAGGTTCTGGAACACCACTGCACTGTGGCTGGGGATAGTTACTCATTCAGTGAACACAGAAGGCTCACTATTCCTAACCTACAATCACCTTGCACCCTCTCTCAACTTCAAACTCAAGGCCTACTACAGGAAGAACCTTTATTACCTAACTATGGTTCAAATTCTTGCAGCAAGACCTCAGATCCCTTCTTGCACTTCACCCTGACCTTCTCTTCAACACAGAACACACTCACTCTATCCTTAGTTGGTATTACTGGTGTAGTCCATCATCTAGAAGAAGTGACTATCCAGGTCAGGCTTCCCCCACTTTGCCCTGGACCTCTGGTTATATCTGCCCTAGATTACAACATTAGCTCTGGACTCTGTAAACAGAACTTGGTGGTCAATGTCGGATCTTTAGAAGGGCTTAAGAGTTGCATACTCAGACTGGCCGTCTTCACTCAGGATAATCCAAAGACATCCCTATTTGAGGAGCTGGAAGTTTGCTGCAGTAGTCTGGACTGGACACCAGACAGGCCTGTCACATGCGTTAGAGAACTAAGGCAAGTTGTGGACAAGACCAAGAAGGTCACTTCATAGCTCTTGTTACGAGACTAGACAAGTCTTAAACATCAACCCGGACATCTTAAATACCTACACCTCATTGTTCTCTTTCAAAGGAAAAGAGTGGCTCATATTTTATTCAGCATGCTCAAGATATGAACATTGATGTCCCTTAGAAAATGACATCTCAAGATTCAGAGAGGTCACAAGGTCTACGGTCAGCTCTTCATTTTGTTGCAGTACCAGTCCATCAGCTTAAAGTCCTGATCCTGAAACAGACAATTTTACCAACCAGACTCCAGGTGAAACTACAATACAATGTTCTCATTCTCTCCCAAATGGTACCCTCGGCCCAATATTAGTTATTCAAGTTTATAGATCATGTCGACCAGTGTTTCTCTCCCTAGGACCCACCTCCCAGAATGTTTTAGATGTCTCTCTAGTCTATTCTAAAGACTGATGAGCTGAATCAGGTGTTTTAATTAGTGAATTTTCTAAAACATTCTGTTAGGTTGGTCCCCAGAACTGGAGTTCAGAAACACTGGGTGCTTCTCAATACTCAAATTGATGCTTCCTCTTTTCCTCGGTCTTCTAGCCTGTGACCCAGAAATTGATTGGACTCAGCCATCTTGAACAGAGGTCTTCAATCCTGCTCCTGGAGGGCCACTGTCCTGCAAAGTTTAGTTCCAACCCTAATCAAACACACCTGAAGCAGGTTGGAACTAAACTCTGCAGGACAGTGGCCCTCCAGGAGCAGGATTGAAGACCTCTGATCTTGAAGGACATCTCAATTCTCAAATTGCACCATGAGGAGGTGAGGAACGAGGAGTGAGGAAGCTTCCTGAGGAGTCATGAGTGAGGATACACAGGTGTATCCTTCCCTCGCATCCTAAGGGGGTGAAGCTAAGATGCGAATAAAGAAAGTGAGGATGCACAAATAAGAAATGAGAAGCACCCACTGATGTAGACCACACTGAATTCCATACCAGTGAACCCCACCATTCTGAACCCTAAAAAGGGCTCTTCAACTCCAACACTAGAGGGCCAGTGTCCTGATGAGTTTAGCTCGAACCCTAACCAAATACACCTGAACAAGCTAATCAACGTGTTAAGAACTACTTGCACATTACAGACAGGTGGGTCAAATTGGAATTGGAACTAAAGTCTACAAGACACTTACCCTCCAGGACTAGAGTTGAAGACTGCCTAAAATTATAAATGGAATTCCTTTCAACAGGGGTAGCCAACTCTGCTTCTGGTGGGCTACCATCCTGCAGAGTTTAGCTCTAAACCTGATCAAACACAGCAAAAACCAACTAATCAAGGTGTTCAGAATTACTTGATAACAGGCTGGTGTGTTGGAACTTAAGTCTGCAGGAAGGTAGTCTTCAAGGAGTTGGGTTGCTTATCCCTGCCCAGACTCACAAACATTTTCCATCCCAAAAGGGGACAGAAATCATTTTATTATTCAGAAGTGTGCTATTATACCATCAATGTGCCCTTTTGCCAAGATTATACTGGTGCAGACTTTACAGCAGACGGCAGTCTTAGCAGAATCACCAAAGTGTGGACTTGGTGTAGAGATGAGGGTTGCATTTGGGACAAGGCCTTTTATAAGCAGTTTCAGTTTTGTGTTAGGGTGGGGCCAAAAAATGTGAGGTGAGCACATCTAAAGTGGTATATGCATCATAACTTTGTGATGGACAGATCTGGCATGAATTTATTGTGTGACTAGAGATGTCACCATCAGACGATGGATGCACAAAGGCTAACAATTCTGAAAAATTCCCTTTTCCATTGTTATTAAAAAATATGGAAGGACTTTTTTGTCCTGTGGAAGCAAACAATTTAGTCATACATAATCTCCTCACAAAACACACAACTTCCCTCTTCCGGTTTTAAATTCTACATTAACAAAAAAATTACAAAAAGCTTAAAATGTCAAGAGGTAACATATTGTCTAAAAACAATACAAAATAGTTCCCAGAAAATTGTTTAATGTCCTGGGAGCACATGAAAGCATATTGCACCACAAATCCCTCCTATCAGATAAATGAATATGTTTGTCATGATATGCATACGGCAAGTCCAGCTTACATGACTGTTATGTAAAAGCTAAAGGATTTATCCATCATAAACTAAGCCTAAATGTTTGCTTTTAATGTTCAGGATTAAATGCTTGTCTTACAGGATCCAAGATCCACAGGAGATCAGCCTATTTTAATGACATTGTAGTTTAATCCCCCCTCCCTCTTCAATCCTTCAGACGACAGTCCGATCCTTTTTATTACAGATCTGCTCAAACCTCAGCAATGGGAGTTCATGGCCATAAGGTCATTTACTTGTATAGCATTTATCCCCATAGATACCACAATGAAATCTCATGGCACGTCACATGTTCTATGACTACACATGAACATGGGCTTTGATATTTACAGTAGGTGTAGAGAATGATGAAAAGGCCTTTCTAAATCATTTTAATATGGATCATGTACATGTTTTTAATAGACTATCATGTGCACTATAATCTCCACCATAATGGTCTGGTGATTGGTTCTTTATAATGCATATTTTATTGAATATTTCACTTTTTTCTTTTGCCAGAGATGCACCTACTTCGTGTCATTGGGCATGTTTATATTGGTTTGGAGGCCGATGAAGAGGGACAGATTCACTGTAGCACGAATGAAGTGGATACTGTGCAACATCATGTTATATTCAACCATAAGTGCAAAATGAAAAGCTGACATGATGACCTCAAGTCTGACCCAACCATGGATAGATATTAATCACCTCGACCCTATGTTGGAAGACTTTTTTTATTATTGTTTTTAGAAATGAATCTCTTTAAATCATATTTAGAACTAAAAAAAATATTATGTTACTGTTGTATAGATTCAGTGCAAATGTATGTATCAGTGAAATCAAATATCTCTGAACATTGTCTTTAGAAAACAACCTGCAAATGGCATTCAAGACAATAAAAATTAGTATATATAGAAAAATTGATAATTGCAAATTTGATAAATCAAGTTTCATCGGACTTCATTGGTGTTTTGTGTCAAATTTTAAATGTGCCTCACAGTTGGTTCAAGCAGTACTGAACAACAACACTGAAAATTTGGCAACATCCTTATAAAAATTAGTTTCATTTTTAATAGCTTAACTGTACTGTATGGAAATGAAGGTGCATATAGATAAGTTGTCAGTGCAGTATGAATCTTTGTGATGGATTATTATCACTCCAGCAGTTTGCTCCCCTTTCCTTCTCCTCAAATGGATTATTCTGTATCCGAGTCACAAACCTCAACCTGCCTTGCTAGGAATGTTCCATCCTTGCAGCCCAGGGGGAAGTTTGAATGAGGAGATGTTACTTTAGCTGGACTAGCGAGACAGAAAGGAACACAATTACACTTATAATAATAAATTATTGATCTATGGATAACATTTAAATGTAACATTCAGATACAAATAATTACGACCCCACACAAATTTTCAAAACTTGGCCCCAATTTCAATATATGATTTTCCTTTTTATCTCTCACTGCTGACATCTGCCGGGGAAAGTAAGTGTAGGATATTTTAATGTTGTTTTTTTTAATTCACCATTTATTTTCATAATATCACACCACAGCATAAAAGCTATTATCCCCATTGTAATTCTTTTCTAACTATTGCAAGGATAAAACAACTATACAACATTATAAATCTCATTCAGTACAGGGTTTCTGTTGCGTTTTATCCCTGCTTCTGACCTCATCCTCTCTAGACGCCCTCCTGCAACCCTAAAAGCTGCTTATGTGCCCCTCCATCCCAGCATGCTCTTTGATTAAGATAAAATGTTAGATCAGGACACTTCAATTAGAGTCTATGGCCTGATGTGCTCTTGCATGGAGTTGTTTTGTTTGTAAAACTTCCTTCTCTAAGATATCACAGATTCCAGTCGGATAATTATGAATTAGTCTTCAGCTATACTAGAATTAGAACAGAACTAAAGTATGTTATTGAAATATTACTAGAGTTCTTAAGTAGATTCTCAACAATAATCTTTATCATAACATACCTGGGCCGTCTTGCTGAGGTGCTTCTGGTTGGTTGACTGTTTCTGCTCCTCCCCTCTCTCAGACCTCTTTGATTCCCCCTGAGAGACTGAAATCTGGGATGAAGACCCCTTTGCTGCCCCCTGCTGGAGTTGTTGCTCCAGTTTCTGTGTTTTTGTTCCCGGATGGTTTAATGTGTCAACAGCATTCCAGTTCTAAATGTGTCACACAGCTGTTATTAATTTCAGTATTAAAAGGTATCATGATTTATGGCCAAAAAACAAACTTACCACTTGAAAACGATGTGCTTACCTTAATACTTGGAGCATTTTGGACCCCGCTTTCAACCAAGCTAGGTCTTCTTGGGAACACTGGAGATCTTAATAGTACACAAGACATACGTAAACATTTTCTGTCAAACGTCAAAAAAAAAATGATTTATGGCCTCCTCTCCAGTTGGGTTTTTTCCAGTTCTCCTGTCAAACGTGAATTATGACACTGGGAAAATTCCAGCATTCCCACCCCCACTCCTTTCCCTGAGCCAGGATTCACGCATATATATTGAGTTAACGTTGGGAGCATTTATATGCTGTCAATTTAGAACTAAAGGATTTGATTAACAAACAAAGAAAACTAAGCAAGACAAAACAAACACCAGTCAAACTCCTTAAAACTTCAGGAAGTGTTTTACTTTCTTTTTTGAGTTCAAAAACTTGTGGTTTAAGGATTTCCTTCAATTCGATAAAAGCAGTGAGACACACCTTGACTGATCTTGTTCAGTGTGTCTCCCATTCAGTGTGTCTGTCCATCTATTTAAGCAGCTCACTCAGCGACTGATTTTTCCACAGATTTTCAGTTGGGAACAGGAGAAGGGGGATGGGAGAGTGCTGGGGCCTCTGAGTCTGGAATTTCCCCACTGTCTCATTTTTATATAGGAAGGAGTGGAAATAAACCCGCCTTTAGGGGGGAGATAATGAATCAAACTGATTGACAACTGACAGTGTGTTCATTGTTTACTACTGACCTTTCTCCATGTTGCTCTCTCTCTCTGAACAGACTTTTCAGCTGTAGCACAGAAATAGAAGCAAATAAGCACAGACAGGATGTTATAATAGTAAGTAGTATGATGAAGTGTTATATGCACACTGTATAGCACCTGCTCAGTGACTAGCCTCCTCTGTTGGTTGGGATCTACAAGGTCTGAACTAACAGGTTTCTGGGTTTTGTTCTCTGGTGGAGATTCTTTCTCTGCTTTACCCTATGGAAAGAAATTCACTTTAAAGAAGCTAAGTATCAATGAATAAACACTAGCACACATGTGCAAACAAACGGCAATCATTACCTGATAAGGTACAAGGCTGATACCTTGTAAGGCTTGGTCTCTCTCCTGCTCAAGCGTTTTAGCTCGCCTCTTGCTTTCTGGGGCCACAAAATAAACACAAGCAAAGCTTTAGGCCGAGAGCATAAACTCGGAGGTAACACATTCCTGTTGTACAAAATGTGCATTCTTGAGTTGTTTTGGTGGGAACACACCTCCAGTACACAAGGGGGCGATAGAGTCACCTACAAATGGCTGTGCTTTTTAACCTGCCTGAAGTGTACATGTTGAGTAGACTCGCTCCCTCGGTCAAAATTGAGTGACTGAGGGTCTGTCCAAATAAACTTCCTTCACCAACTTGACGAAGTTTAACCCACTTCAAAATGGCGGTGGGGATTCCCCCGAGGGGAAGTGCTAAGAGAAGTTCGCGAGTGTATGTCTAAAAGTGGAGTTAAACGCAATTCAACTCTGGCCCTCAAAATCCACTTTTTCCTGCAGAGTTTAGCTTCAACCTTGATCAAACTCACCTGCAACTTTCTAGTACTCCTGAAGACTTTGATTAGCTTGTTCAAGCGAAACTTTGCAGGAATGTCGATTTCAAAGGCCAAAACCCCGTTTTAAACAGTACGAGTTAGTATTCAGGTAGCTAGTGTAATGGAAATGTTTATTCTAGCCAGCTTATACCATACATGGTGTTAAAGAAACTGCAAGTTGCATATCATCTTCTTCTTTATAGCTGAAGACGAGTTCAAAAGGGCATTCGCAGAATAACAATTTGTTTTTCTCTAAAACGGATAAGCTCGCTTGCAAAGAGCAAATGTGTTGCATTGGAAAATATATATTCAATTGTTTTAATGACATATGTGTGTAAGTGTGTGCGTATAACCATGGGGTGTTAGAATAAGTGTGATGAGTTGTATATAAGCTGGGCAAAAAGGAGAAGTCAGTGCGCTTCTCATATCAGACTCTGACTGATGTGTGAACGGCCTTTCTTGCAAGAAATAAAGATTCTTATAACTTTTGAAATCTCCAGCTGTCTTCCAATTATTGATTAAAGTCTAGAAAGAATTTCCACGACACTAGCCATAACTTGTTTTAATTTAAAAGTGTTGCACCGCTTTTATAGCAGATGTGCTAATGCTAATGCGGTACAGAGCCCCATCTTGTGTAAATGCTATGCCTTCTTCCGTTGTGTTTTTGAATTCTGACACATTTCGGAACACAACAACGTGTGAAATCGAGCTTGTATAACTAGGAGCTTTTGTGTTCATGTAATTGCAACAAATTTGCAGGCTTTACTCATTTATAGCATGTGGAGATACCTTCTAGCAAGGCCTTCAGTGACTCAGGACTGCATTCACTGACCACTCCCTCTCTCGAATGAAGCCCTTTATGTCCAAAAATCTGCCCGAGGTAAGAGGCACAAAGATGTGGCATAATGAAACATCATTAGATTAATCTGTTCTGCTGTGAGAAACTTTTAAAGTCATGGTTGCCGTTCTACCTCCTGCTCCAGGGCGGATATCTTGATCTGAGCCTCTGCTTTCTCTGTTATCCTCTGTATCTCCAGGATCTTCAGATCTTGATCCCTGTGATAGAATGAAAAAGAGTTGATGACATGAAACATTAAAGGAACAATAGGCAACTGCTTCCAGTTTTACTTGTTTTTAATAGCACTGCATGGTCACATTACATGACCGTTAAACCCCCCACTGGAAATAAATGGGTTCCTTTGTCCTGATGAACTTGTCTAACTCCTTTAAACAGTCACATGATTTATTCATTTTCATAGGCCATAATCATCATTTTTTTGTCAGTCAGTATGTGAAAAAGAATTGCTAATATACACTACCGTTCAAAAGTTTGGGGTCAGTAAGATTTATAAGGTTTTAAAAGAAGTATCTTCTGCTCACCAAGGCTGCATTTATTTGATAAAAAACAATAAAAAAAACAGTAATATTGTGAAATATTATGCCAATTTAAAATGACTGTTTTCTATTTTAATATATTTTAAACTGTAATTTATTCCTGTGATCAAAGCTGAATTTTCTGCATCATTACTCCAGTCTTCAGTGTCACATGATCCTTCAGAAATCATTCTAATATGATGATTTGATGCTCAAGAAACATTCATGTTTCAATCAATGTTGAAAACAGTTGTGTACAATTTTTTTTTCAAAATTCTTTGATGAATAGAAAGTTCAAAAGAACAGCATTTATTTAAAATAGAATATTTTCTAACATTATAAATGTCTTTACTGTAACTTTTGATCAGTTTAACTCATCCTTGATGAATAAAAGTATTGATTTATTTTATTTATTTCCCCCAAAAATAAAAATAAAATTCTTACTGACCCCAAACTTTTGAATGGTAGTGTTTAATGTTACAAAAGCTTTAGATTTCAGATAAATGCTGTTCTTTTGAACTTTCTATTCATCAAAGAATTTTGAAAAAAAATTGTACACAACTGTTTTCAACATTGATTGAAACATGAATGTTTCTTGAGCATCAAATCTGAAGGATCATGTGACACTGAAGACTGAAGTAATAATGCTTAAAATTCAGCTTTGATCACAGGAATAAATTACACTTTACTGTTTATTCACAAAGAAAACAGCTGTTTTAAATTGGAATAATATTTCACAATATTACTGTTTTTGTTTGTATGTTTAATCAAATAAATGCAGCCTTGGTGAGCAGAAGATACTTCTTTTAAAAACATTAAAAATATTACTGACCCCAAACTTTTGAACGGTAGTGTATATTTTAAAATATATATATAAAAAAATGTATTTGCTCTAGTGCTGTCAAATCGATTAATCGTGATATAAAAGTTTGTGTGTGTAAATACAGTATGTTTATATATGTATATATACCGTAATATATACACATATATATATTTATGTGTGTGTATGTGTGTGTGCTGTAACAAATTAGTGCTGTCAATCGATTAAAAAAAGTTTGTAAATATAGAATCTATATATACAAACTTTTTTAATCGATTGACAGCGCTAATTTGTTTCTATATATTTGTGCCATTTTTATATATTATCAATCTAATATGAATATATATAGAAATGTATTGTCTTGCCCCTTGAAGTACAAATTGATTTTGGTCTTAGAAGGTTTAAATGAAATATATTTTCAATTAAAAAAATAAATTTCATTAAGCCATATACTTATATATATATATATATATATATATATATATATATATATATATATATATATATATCATATACTGTATATACTGTGTATATGTGTGTGTGTTTACTTTATCTGTATGGGAATGAATTATTAGTAAAATACATACTTCTTTTTAACTTCTTGATCTCTCTCTGCCAGTAGCTGCTCCAGCCTCTGGACTTCACCGCTCTGTTGTGACACCTGCACAGTATGAAAAATCATATCTCCATCCTCGCATTAAACCAACCAAGATTACACAGATTTCCGTGAGGTTTGCAGGCCCCACCTGAGTGCGAGCAGACTTCAGCTCCTGTAGCCGTTCCTCCAGCTCAGTGTCTCTGATCTTCAGCATGTCCCTCACCCTCAGCAGCTCCTGCACTAACTCTCCTTCCATGTCTTCTTCCATGTCTTCAAGAGACACCTTGGGAGGACATGACGTGAAAAAAAAAAAAAACTTGTTTGGCCTACAAATCAACATCACTAAATAGCTCTTTACATACATATTATATATTTAAAACTTTTAAAGATCATGTGGGAAATTTTGACTATGAGATCAGGATGGAAAGAAGAAAAACAAAGGACATACAGAGCTACCCATGAGTCTCTGGTGCCCATGGCTTCTGTCCGTCTCAGGCTCTTTCTGTTCCCTGCAGTCATCTAGTGGCACTGCCAAAACATCAGCCTCTCGCTGTAAGACAACATATAGATATACTAATCCTAGTGAAAAAAACCTATACCAAAATGTATTTAAAATAAATGTATTTCATATAAGTATACTACAAATCCATTACCATTTTTACTGACATATCGCTTGAGACTTACTGAACTTGATTTGGAGTACTTCTTTATTGCACAATGAACATTTCTTTATATTAAGCCTAAAATGTGTTTTAATATCACTATAAGTAAGGATAATATGATCTCTGTGTAATATCAGTCTTTAAATGCAAGAAATTTAAAGTGTACCTAAAGTATTCTTGCAATAGTTCCACTTTAGCACAGTCAAATATACTTAAGTATATCTTTAGTTGGACCTCAGCACTGTTTCTGGATAACTAAAGTACATAAAGTACAAAATTAGTTACAATTTAGCAGACTTTAAGTATACCAATTTAGTATACTAAAAGTACAACTGCAGGGCATTTATATTAAGTACATAAATATGTAATGGCATTTGTAGTATACTTAGCATAAAATAAATGTATTTCAAATACATTTTAGTATATTTATTTTTCACTAGGGAACACACCACAGTAACACTACACACTTGCCAAATGGTCAAATTAGACCAAAAAAAGGGGACCAAATATTAAAAACGAAAGTTACTTTGTCATTCTCACGCTGTTGACTCCTGAGCTCATCAAGTCCTTCCTGTGTCAAACATAACGTCATCGCCACATCCAGCCATCTCTCATTCCAGTGAGCGGCCACTTTCCTTAACTCCTCCTTCTCCCGCTCAAACTCCGCCCTCATACACTGATGCTCCTCCTCTTTTTGCTTATACTCCGCCTCCAAGATTTTGATTTTTTTTTCCAGGTCTTGACATTTTAATTGCAGAGTATGATTTTCTTGCTCCAAATTGCCCTGCAGTTCCCTTGATATATGAAAAGAATAATAAGGATTAGAGACATTTTAAAAAAAAACTCTACAATCAATATTAATATTCATTTTCAAACAATACTTTGATAATGGACAAGTTAAATAATGGACAGTGCTATCATACCTGTGTTGGTATCTCTCTCCCAGCACTCTAATCTTCTCGTGAAGTCCATCATCAAACGTTTTCCTCTGTTCCTCCTTCTCTCCAATCAGCTGCAAGCGCTCAGTCTCTAGTGCCGCAATCTGATTGGTTTGGATCAGTTTCTGTGCCTCCAGCTCATGTAGCTGGTTAAGGGTCACCTGCAGCCTCTCTGTAGCCTTGGTCAGATCCGACGACAGCTTTTCGTTCAACTAAATGTCCAAAGCATTAAGAAAAAGTTGTTTAGAGCAATTCAGAACATACTTGCTAAAATCCAAAAGTATTTCAATGAATGCCAATCTAATGATTGTGTTATATAATATTAATGCTATTATCTTCTCATGTTATTATTGTAAATGATCTGACTTTCCTGAATGTTTTTTACCAGATGAAATAAGTTATATGTATATTTACAGTGAGGAAAATAAGTATTTGAACACCCTGCTATTTTGCAAGTTCTCCCACTTGGAAATCATGGAGGGGTCTGAAATTGTCATCGTAGGTGCATGTCCACTGTGAGAGACATAATCTAAAAAAAAAAATCCAGAAATCACAATGTATGACTTTTTTTTAAACTATTTATTTGTATGATACAGCTGCAAATAAGTATTTGAACACCTGTCTATCAGCTAGAATTCTGACCCTCAAAGACCTGTTAGTCTGCCTTTAAAATGTCCACCTCCACTCCATTTATTATCCTAAATTAGATGCACCTGTTTGAGGTCGTTAGCTGCATAAAGACACCTGTCCACCCCATACAATCAGTAAGAATCCAACTACTAACATGGCCAAGACCAAAGAGCTGTCCAAAGACACTAGAGACAAAATTGTACACCTCCACAAGGGCTACGGGGAAATTGCCAAGCAGCTTGGTGAAAAAAGGTCCACTGTTGGAGCAATCATTAGAAAATGGAAGAAGCTAAACATGACTGTCAATCTCCCTCGGACTGGGGCTCCATGCAAGATCTCACCTCGTGGGGTCTCAATGATCCTAAGAAAGGTGAGAAATCAGCCCAGAACTACACGGGAGGAGCTGGTCAATGACCTGAAAAGAGCTGGGACCACCGTTCCCAAGGTTACTGTTGGTAATACACTAAGACGTCATGGTTTGAAATCATGCATGGCACGGAAGGTTCCCCTGCTTAAACCAGCACATGTCAAGGCCCGTCTTAAGTTTGCCAATGACCATTTGGATGATCCAGAGGAGTCATGGGAGAAAGTCATGTGGTCAGATGAGACCAAAATAGAACTTTTTGGTCATAATTCCACTAAATGTGTTTGGAGGAAGAAGAATGATGAGTACCATCCCAAGAACACCATCCCTACTGTGAAGCATGGGGGTGGTAGCATCATGCTTTGGGAGTGTTTTTCTGCACATGGGACAGGGCGACTGCACTGTATTAAGGAGAGGATGACCGGGGCCATGTATTGCGAGATTTTGGGGAACAACCTCCTTCCCTCAGTTAGAGCATTGAAGATGGGTCGAGGCTGGGTCTTCCAACATGACAATGACCCGAAGCACACAGCCAGGATAACCAAGGAGTGGCTCTGTAAGAAACATATCAAGGTTCTGGCGTGGCCTAGCCAGTCTCCAGACCTAAACCCAATAGAGAATCTTTGGAGGGAGCTCAAACTCCGTGTTTCTCAGCGACAGCCCAGAAACCTGACTGATCTAGAGAAGATCTGTGTGGAGGAGTGGGCCAAAATCCCTCCTGCAGTGTGTGCAAACCTGGTGAAAAACTACAGGAAACGTTTGACCTCTGTAATTGCAAACAAAGGCTACTGTACCAAATATTAACATTGATTTTCTCAGGTGTTCAAATACTTATTTGCAGCTGTATCATACAAATAAATAGTTAAAAAATCATACATTGTGATTTCTGGATTTTTTTTTTTAGATTATGTCTCTCACAGTGGACATGCACCTACGATGACAATTTCAGACCCCTCCATGATTTCTAAGTGGGAGAACTTGCAAAATAGCAGGGTGTTCAAATACTTATTTTCCTCACTGTATTTATAACTTTTTACTATTTATAACATTACTCCAGTCTTCAGTGTCACATGATCCTTCAGAAATCATTCTAATATGCTGATTTGCTGCTCAAGAAACATTTATGATTAATATTAATGCTGAAAAAGGTTGTGCTGCTTTATATTTTTGTGTAAACGGTGACCTCTTTAATGGAAAGCAACTCCTCCTTCATCAGCATGGTTTCTATCTTCTGTTTGTTGGCCTGGCTCTTAGCTTGAGATATCTCAGAATGGAGCTCACACACTTGCTCATTGAAGCCCTGTTTGCTCCTCTGTTCCCTCTGCAACTGCAGATCCAGAGTCTGAATCCTCTGATGAAGCTCTGCCTTCTCCTTTACAGACAATCATACACAGAAGGGTCATCGTATTTAACTAACTAATTTAAATCAGTGGTACTCAACTGGTGGGTTATCACCCAGAAATGGTCAAGTACAGCAGGGGGAATCAATGGTAAATTCATATGATAAATGTAATGTGTGATTAAAAAAAATGATATTGTGTTGAGTCACCACTTAATGTCCAATGAAAGTAATATCAGACCTGGACAAGACGGTCTTTGTCCATTAAAGCTCCAGAAAGTTTGACCTTTAAGTCATTCAGATTGTCTTCTAGTCTCTGTGTCTTAGTGGTAAACAGGTCTTTTTCCTGAGGAAGAGAGATAATAGTTAATCTGGCAGTATTGGGTCATGTCATAATGAAAAATTAGAGAGTGTAGCACAGCTTTTTGGCTTGTACCAGCTCCATTTGCCCCAAGCGGCTGCGGGACTCGTTCAGCCGGTCCTCTAGCTCTGCCTGGGTCTGGACGGAGATGCTCAGTCTTTGTTCCAACTCTTCTGCTTGCTTTATTGCCTCTTGCATACCCTAAGTGAATGTTTGCATACTTTTTAGATCTAATCTTAATAACATTTCTGTGCATTTATGTTAACTTAATAATGTTATGGTTCTTTATTAAACTTTAACTCCTGATTATGGATAAAATATTATTAAAAATTGAATTATAAAATGTTATCATCTGACTGGATCTCCTCATTGCGTCAGTGTTCTATGTAAGAAAGTCAGACAAGTTTGGAACGACATGAGAGTGAGTAAATGATGACAGAGTTTTCATTTTTGGGTGAACTAACCCTTTAACAAACTTTGAATGAATGTTATACCTCTTCAGAGGAATGGAGCCGTCTCAATGCACTGTCTTTCTCGTATTCCAGGTCGCCTGTTTTCTCCTCTGCCGTTCTGAGAGCTTCTCTGAGCTTCTTTATCTCATTCTCAACCTGCTTCTGTCCCTGAAGGAAGCAGCATCATACAAAACCATAGTTGATTGAGATGGAATTTTCTCATTTTCTTTTTCAATTGTTATTGTGATCCTGTAAAATGTTAGGGTTTTTTGTCACACATAATGAGCTCTACCTCTCCGAGGGCTTCGTCTTTTGTAGCAGGCAGAGTTCTGTTGAGTGGGTTTGGGGATGTGGGTGGAGTCCTTCTCTCTAGGTTCGATCTCATCTTCAAAATGTCCAACTCAAGCTGCACAACTCTTAGTTTACATAGAGTAAATCAACATATCAATGCAGAAATATGCAGCGTGGTCTACATTTGTCACATTTATAGGGACACTGTGTAACTTTTTTTTTGTTGTTCAAAGTCAATGCATCATCAATCCATCTTCCAAAACGTGCTTTTGTCTTACACTGATTCACTATGGTAAGCCTATTAAAAGTGTTTATATTGTAGACCTGTCGGGATGGTTTTCGCAGGAAATTGCATACATACATCAGTCATATCCGTAAAAAGAGAAAAGGAGTGGCATACGGTTAGTTGACACAACGAGCGAGAAAGTTTGACATGAAGCACGTTAATCTCAAACCTCCAGGGAATCGCCCATTTTAAACAAGCGGCGAACAGAGGAGAGTCTGCTGGCAAAAAAGAAAACACGGCAAAGCTCGTAATAAAACGAGAATCAACATTGGCTTTTCAGAAGTGGCTGAGGGATTTGAAATGTTGTAAAAGCGACGCGGTGATGGTGTTTTTATTACTCAACAGGTGAGTACGGTATTTTATTGAACAGATAGATTTCCATATGTAGCCCTCTAACAGAGTTTATTGTAAAGCATAATCTATTGTGAAGGGTCACTACATTATGTTTGTTGTTGTGCTGGAATTTATCTTTAAGGAAGTGTCATGTCTATTAATGGGTATAGTGACAGTAACATCTTCAGCTAGTTATCTTGAGATCCTTTCCATCTAAACTGGTTATATCTCTTAAGCTATCAATTTTAATAAGAAGTAGGATCACCATATTCATCAGCACAGTCACACAGAGCCGAAGCACAACCAAAACAATGTTCTTCGGCAGAATGCATGCATCTGTTTTTTAACCGCTAGAGGGCCAAAAGTTACATAGTGTACCTTTAATTGACAAATGTTTATTGAAATTTATACTATCGGCATAGCAATGAGTGAAAAGTTAATTAAAAATTAGCGTCCGTACAAAGCTGCATGATCAATTAATGTCGCAAATGTGTGACCAAGAAATAGTGCAGAATTCTCCATACTTATTTTCAATTAAACATTATGCTTTTTTTTTTTTTTAAATCCTTCCACATCTTAAAAATGTGTTTATTTCCAGGTTTAAGGGGAGACAAATCCAGAATTTTCAATGCAATCTCAGACTTTTGGACCACACAGTACAGTCCAAAATTAGTTTTTTGTTTTTTTGAAAACAAATAATACTTTTATTCAGCCAGTATATGCATTAAATTGTTCAAAGTGACAGTAAAGACATTTATAATCTTACAAAATATATCTATTTTAAATAAATGCTGTTCTTTTGAAGTACCCTAAAAGTAAATTTGCAAAAATACAGCATATTAGAATGATTTCTGAAGGATTATGTGACTGGAGTAATGATGCTGAAAATTCAGCTTTGTATCACAGGAATAAATTACATTTTAAAATATATTAAGACAGAAAACAGTTTTTTTTAAATTGTAATAATATTTCGCAATATTACTCTTTTTTTATTTTATTTTTGATCAAATAAATGCAGCTTTGGTGAGCATAAGAGACTTCTTTTAAAAACATTAAATAAATCTTACCAACCCTAACCTTTTGAATGGTAAATGTTGTGTGCATAAATTAAATACTTTGTAGTGCTAAGTAGTAATGCATGTTTAATATTAGTTTAGTGTACTTGTTACATCATGTATGGATTCCATTCATAGTGCAAAGACTGTATAACTCACTTGTCGTGTAATTCCCCTCGGCGACGGCTCTCCTCAAAGCGACTCAGTTCTGCAGCTTCCTTGTCTTGTTCAAGAGCACTCACTGCTTCAGACAACTGCTGCGAGGGAGGAAAATCAACAGGGATGAGTGTTCCTTCAATACAACAGCAGACTTTGATATCTCTTTCCTTTTTTCAGCCAATCAAACCAATATCAAACAAAACACAAAAGTCAGTTGATTTCAAACTGCTTCAGTTGGTGAGGAAGCAAGACATCTATACCTTGTGCTTGATCTCCAGAATGTTTGAAATGCTCTGGTTTTGTTGAAGCTGAGACCCTTTGGTTTTCAGAAGGTCTGTCTGAGTGTCCAAGTGACCTTTGGCCTCTCGGAGCCTCTGGATGAGCTCTGCCCTCCTCATGCTGCTTTCCTCCAGGGCAGCTCTGAGCTCGAAGTCCTCAGAAGAAGAGTGAGATGGTGGAGCTCCTTCTGGAGCCAAGCGAGATGCAGACGACCATCTCGTCGTGCCCAAAGAGCCCTTTTGCTTCTCACTGCCAAGAGTGCTGATACAGAGAGAACACTAAGTATGTGACAAAAGTAAGGGATAATTTTTTAATCACCTACCTTCATAATCTTTAATCAAAATAACTTCCCCTCCCTCTTGCAGCGTCTTCTCTTCTCTGATGACGTGTTTACTGGCGTGAGGGCGGGGACAACCTGTCACTCACATGAGATCCACCAATAGTAAACCACAACCATCCAATCAATTCCCAATGGACAAAATCAAGTCCTGACCTACAATCTTTCATGTTCGAGAAGCCGTTTCACTATACATTACACGCTTTATACATCACAATAGGTAAGAAAAGACAATTGCAACTTCAATTTCATGCCATTTTTTGAATGACAGCAATTTGTAGGTAACTATTGCCCCCTTGTGTACTGGAGGTTTGTTCCCACCATTGAAATGTCCATTTTATGCCAACTTTAAGACATAATGTACAGTCGTATCACTTATTAGACAGCTTTTCACCACATAAATAAGGACGGAGACATGAAACGTTGATTTGAGAAAAAAACATTTCAAAATCTTACCTGTTTATTATCTTTTAAGTACAAAACAATCATTCTAGCAACAAGCCAAACAGTTCAACAAAATTACTTTAGGCCTAATATTACTATGTTTTTCAATTTACAGTAAATACAGTCGAATAACTGAGGCACAAGATGGCACCAGCTGCGTTTGAATGAAACCCTCATGCCAGTAAACACGTCATCAGAGAAGAGAAGAGATGACGCTGCACAAGGAAGAAGTTATTTTGATTAAAGATTATGAATAAAAGAAATGATTTGTACAGATAAATCATTTATAACAAATACTGCAATATTCCATAAAAATAAGAACTGTCCATTTTGATTTCATGGTGACTTTGAAGCACTAACCTGGTGCTGATTTTTGGGCGGAGAGTCGATCCAGGTAAGCCCATACAGCTCCATGCTGGAGATTTCTGAAGGAAGGGAAATGTTTGTTAAAATTACATAAAAGAAGAATATGGGGGGGAAAAAAATATTTTCATCCCCACAGCTTCAGTTTGTACATACCCGAGCTTTAAAAAGAGATCTACTATCCCAAAAGTCAAGATCCGAGAGAGCGAGGGGACTTAGAGACCTAAGAGTGTGCCGGAAAGATCTACGGCCCAGGTCAGCGTCCCATTCCTGGCCATTCCAGAAATCTGAAGGTGAAAGGCTTCGTCTTTCTCCTCTCCAATTGGCCATATTCATGAGAGCTCTGGAAAGTGAGTTGAGATACTGTGTACTCAACTGCAGATTGTCCTGCCCTTATACAAAACAATTTCACACGAACCAGAGAGTTTGAACGGAGCACGTCAGAGTGGCACAGCAACATGGAAACAATGTTGTATGTTTATTTGTTGCTATAATCTTCATTCAGACTTGGTTACTTGACAGCCTCTGTTGCAGAAAGGGTTATGTAGTGTTTACTCTTTCATAATTTGCATGTTTTAAGAGTAAGTATTCATAGCAGCCTGCTATTAATTGAGATGAATGTACCACTAATGCTGTCTATTATTAATTTACAAGTACATAATCATCAGAACAGAATAACATACCTTTTTTATCCTTGGTTAAGGTTGTTTTTCCTCCTTGTTTTTTCGATATGCACACTCAGTACTTTCCTGCTGAAAGAAAGCTTGGCAGCAGGTATCTATGGTGACTGTCATAATACAGGACACAGAGAGTGTGTGTGTCCAACCCACCTCTTCAGTGAATAATCATTTGTTGAGCTCATGAGGCTATTTCTGGAAGGTAAGATGATAAACATTTACCATGGCATGTACCTGTCAAAAAACTGTAACCAGTCAACAACGATGACATATATATTTAAGAGTCATAATCGACATAATCTATTTATATTAGGGCTGTTAAGCATTTACATTTTAGTTTTTTTAATTGAAGTTTTTTTATTGCTTCTTTTGGAAGGTTGATAGGTGACAGGAGTACAACAGAGCTGCCAACTCTCATGCATTGAGCGTGAGACTCACGCAATTGACACTTTTCACACGCTCTCACGCCACACATCCATTTTCTCACGCACAGAAAAATTGCGGAGCAAAGAGGTACTTTTAATATTAAATTAATTCTCAGCTCTTAGATTCCGTCAATTTTTTTACGAAATTCAGACAAAAATACGTTTGGCGCTTGTAAATGTGACGTGACAGATCGCTGAGTGCACGTGAACCGATCATCTGTTACAGGGTTCGAAATGACTTAGGACTCTTGGGGGGTCCCCTAAAATTTAATTATTAAATTATTAAAAATTTTGAAGACTACCTTGCTACACTATATACTGTAGGCAAAATTATATGGACCAATGTTGAAGGTGGGATAATGGTCTTGGGATGTTTTTCATGGTTTGGGCTAGGCCCAAGTCAAGTCAAGTCAAGTCAAGTGTATTTATATAGCGCTTTTCACAATACAGATTACATCAAAGCAGCTTCACAGCATTAAACCAAAATAACACAACAAGGTTGTTTCTAGTGTAAATTTATTGATTGATAAAATTAATTAATTTAATTGCCCAGTATTGTAGTGGTGTCTGGAGAAGTGGCTATAATCTAACAGGTAAACCTCTAACTCTGGAGCAACAAAGTTACAAGTTATTTTTCTCTCCATGATGCAGGATTCTAAATTAAGAAAAATAATATTAGCTTCCTAGATAGCTTACCAAGCTCTCATGTATACTCATTCATGCTCAAATCACATTCACTTTAATCAACTCACAGACCTGGTTATCTTTCGTAATCACTGACTGGAAAAGTAGGTTGTTATGCTAGCTTTGAATAACTAGTCTAGCTGCTAGGTCTTCTATGGAAGCTTGTTTCCGCCACAGAATAAAACATTTTAAAAGAAAATTGCGACTTTTTATCTCACAATTGCGAGTTTGCAATTCTGAGAAATAAAGTCAGAATTGCGTGTTATAAAGTCAGAATTGTGAGATATAAAGTCAGAATTGCGTGAAATAAAGTCGCAATTGCGTGTTATAAAGTCAGAATTCTGACTTTTTTTCTCGCAATTGCGACTTTAGGCTATATCACGCAATTCTGATTTTATAACACATAATTGCGAGTTTATATCTCGCAATTCTGACATCTTTTCTCAGAATTGTGAGATATAAACTAACAATTGTGATATATATAAAGTCCAATTCTAAGGAAAAAAGGACTTTTTTTTATTATTATTTTTTTTACCTCAGAATAGTTTATATCTCACAATTCTGACTTTATAACACGCAATTCCGACTTTATATCATGCAATTCTGACTTTATATCTCCCAATTGCGTATTATAAAGTCAGAATTGTGAGATATAAACTGAAAAAAAGTCCGAATTTCAAGTATATTTCTCGCAATTGCGGGTTTATATCTTATAACACGCAATTGCGACTTTATATCACGCAATTTTGACTTAATAACACACAATTGCAACTTTATATCACACAATTCTGACTTTATAACCTGCAATTGTGACTTTATATCTCGTAATTCTGAGATAAAAAGTCAGAATTGTAAGATGTAAACTCGCAATTGTGAGGAAAAAAAAGAGTCAGAATTGTGAGATTAAAAAGTCGCAATAACCTTTTTTATTTTTCACTCTGTGGCGGAAGCTTCCATAGTCTGCTGTTAGCTGGCAGATCATTTGGCTTCATACACATAACGTTACAGCTAGCAAGAAACGTTGACAAACGTACTCTTCTAATCATTACACTGGGTATCTAGTTAATGCAACTTTTGATATAGGAACTCGAACTCCTAATATTTTACTATACGCAATTATGGAGATATAAATATAATCGAAGCACTTACAGGATTTTCATTCAGGATTTCACTCTTTGTTTCGTTTTGCCGCGTTCAGCTACAGTGCGTGTCTGCGGGAGCACCACAACAACAATCTGTGACGCTGTATAGGAACTCACTCGGCTAATAGCTGCCCTGATTGCTGCCTCGCGCTAGGAAATAAATTAATTACTGTTATAAATATAAAACGCCACTAAAGACCTAGAATTTTCACAATCATTTTTAATGTTAAAATATATTTGTCGGGGACCCCCCAAAATCCAAAAATAAATACTTATGGGGGGTCCCTAATGACTTATGGAGGGTCCGGGACCCCCCCAGACCCCCCTCATTTCGAACCCTGATCTGTTACTTTTTTATTTAAAGATGCAGTACAACTTACCGAAAGTATACATAATATCGACCAATTAGTGTTTTTCAACCACGGAAAGAGGTCAATATAACAGCAGGAGAACAATTATGTCACATAACGTTACATTTACCTCACGAAAGCCATAGCATGTTAATTGAATAGAAAAAATAGCTAGAGATATTTTGCTGAGCACTATATTACATATTTATTATATATTTACTTATGTCATTAAATAATTGTTAAAATAAACATGTATCCAAATTAGTCAATATTGAATCAAAATCGGAATCAAATCACAAGAATGGAATTGAAATCTTGACATTTTTGTCAAGCAATAATAAAAACTGTATCCTACCAGTCATTGTACAAACATTGTAACATGTTGTCACTAAACTTCATAACATTCTATTTAGTTACCAAATGTTTTGACAATCACAATTACACTTATTGTGATGCAATATTTGTTTTTACATACTTGCCATTGTGTAATACATAGGCATAATAACAGAAAATACACGTTTTGAAACATTAGGTATTTGAGACTTGTCACCTAATAGACACAGTTTAGGAGTTAAAGATATTTTGGAGCAATACTGAAGCAACTAAAAAAATGGTTCCAGAATGGTTTAAAAAGACTACATTCCCAAATACTGTGTAGAAAGGTACCTATTTCCAGCTGGTGTTTCCAACATAAATTGTCTTACATCTGTTTCATCCTGAAAAATCGTATGGTAGTATCTGTGGAGAATCTTATTTTGAGTGAACTTCCCCCTTGCTTCTTTTATATATAGGCTACCACACCACACCAAAATGCTAGACCATTTGTCTGAGTCAATTTCAACGTCCCTCTGCCATATGGAAGCGTTTAAATGTAATAAATCGAATTAATTACACGATGTGGCGATTCATTATTTGCACATCAAATTTGGCTGAGGAATTGCCCCCCAAAAGATAAAATAATAAGTCATTGTTGTTAGCGATTGAGCAAATGAACTTTTGTAGAATGTGTATATGTATTTTTATTTTACGCAAAAACATTCTAATATACCTTTATGAAAAATAAATAATTATATATATAGTTTTGCAGTATTTTTCAAGTAGTGCTCAAGTAGGCGGGATCAGCTCAGTGACGTCTCACAAGTGTCAAGCGCGTCTGCGCATGCGTGACAGACATGTGGATGGAAGAAATGTAAACATTACGAGGATATTTGACTAGTTTCAGCATTAACAACATGTACAGAGGACTAATCATGTGGTTCCGCGGTCAGGACACTGCATTTCAAAGAGGAATGTGTTGTTTAATGCGTCTATACGTGAGCAACGTCAGATCAGAGGACGATATAAAGAACTTCATTATAGACAACACAGAAGTAATAAGCAGCCAAAGTTTAACCCCAGAGATTTCTTTAAGACTTTTCACACCCACCTGCCGGTTTTGGACGGAGAAACCTGAATTGTGGCCTTTCCCTGACCCGTACTGGGCAATATATTGGCCCGGTGGACAGGCGCTGGCTAGGTAACAGTGTTAATTAACAAGTCATTAGTAATAATGAACGCTACTGTAAGATACGCTCAGTCTACCTGCATTCTTTTGCCGTTGTTTATTGATGATGCTGCTGTGAACTGTTTTGTCAGGTATCTCTTGAATAACCCCGAGGTGTGTGGAGGCAGGAAGGTGCTGGATCTCGGCTGTGGTTGTGGAGCATCAGCCATCGCTGCCAGACTCAGTGGAGCTTCCCATGTGGTGGCCAACGACATTGATCCAAGTGAGATTTGTGTTTCTGCACCTCATACCTAAAAAGAAGAAGAGCTATTCACATTGTGATTTGTGGAATTCAACCCGACTTAGAGCACCTTTAGAGATGTACATTCTAGTAGAGTTAGTCATTTTCAAACAAAGCCAAAGCAAATATATATTGTGGTGGCAAGCAATTTTCTATTACTGAATAAGAGACAAACGTGTATCAATTGTCTTTAAAGATTATTTATTCCCTTGCAAGGAAAGGTCAGCATTCATACAGTCATACAAAGTGGCTGCAGAGTGTGACAACGAGAGGAGGGCATCCGTCATTCTTTATAGTCTTGGCTCCCCCAAGGTTATTTCTCGAGGCTGAACTGAAGATATGTCTCAGCCATAACTAACACATTGTTTAGATTTGTCTATCATATTATACCCTTGAATAGTGACCCTCTGTCTCGCTCATACACTTAGTCACACATTTAACTTTTTGGCACGTATACGAGGTCATACACAAACATACATTCATAAGGGTTAATAACAGTCCTTTGCTCTATTAATGTGGCAGAGAATCATGGGACTGCACATACAATTCTCGTGCATTTTATTACCTTAATCTAATTACTATCATGTTTCTAAGATTCTATGAATATAAGAAAATGCAAACATATAGAACATATTCAATTTCTTCCACAATACACACACACACACACACACATATACAGTCATAATTATTTTTGATTTAATGTTTTTTTTTGTCACATGCCTTACACAGCATGTTGGTTACACCACACTGACTGACATACAAAAGTTCTATAATATTAAATATGAATAAATAAGTGCTTTATTTTGTTATTGCAGTTGCTGCCATTGCCACAAAAATGAATTGTGAACTGAACAACGTGGAGCCTTTACCTTGTGTGACAGACAACATGATCGGTTCAAAGCCTGAGGCCTGGGATCTCATTCTTCTAGGAGACATGTTCTATGATGAAGGTCTGGCTGATCATCTGCAGAAGTGGCTCCAGACGTGTATAAGCACACATGGAACACGAGTGCTCATTGGTGACCCAGGACGGGCTCAATTTGAAAGCCATGACATTAGAAAATTGTTACATCAGCTGGCTTACTTTGAGCTACCAGACTCAGTTAAAGAGGAGAATTATGGACTAACAAGTAGCACAGTGTGGTGCTACAACTACAAACCCGATCTTTAACAGCTAATGCATTCATGTGTATGTAAACCATGTACATAATTAAATCAACTAAAAAAAAAAATGTGCACGTTTCTATATATGTGCAAATTCAGCTACCCCTCCCTTCTCTGTTACTTGCAAAGCAAATTTAGTTCTACCCAAGTCATGGGGTTATTAGTTCTTTGATTACTCAATGTCACGGGTTATTATTTTTAGAAATCTGTCTAGCCATGCCGTTGTTTCCCTTATTTCAACACACTTTGGCTAAAGTGTTGGTACATTTTGTTCTAAAAAACATACAAATATTAAACCTGCAAGACAAAGAAATGCTATTTATGATTAATTAAAACAATCCTTTCACATACTCATTAACAAGTGGGTCTTTATTGGAGAGTGACTTGTGGAAAAAAAATGTCCACTGCCATTTTCTGTCAATATCATACAAAATTCTTTTTTTTCTTCCTCTCATTTCTATTCTTTATGTATGATATATAATGAATTTCAAAATCATTAGCCAATTCATCTTTTCTACCCGGAAAACACTCAGCCCACTTTTAACCATCACAATGTATCTCATGCATCTGGCTCAACAATAACTCAGGCCAGGAAAGCTAACCAAATTCATCCATGACCATTATTTTATGGAGCATGTCGTGGAAATTTCTTTATCCTAAGACTTTATCAAATAAGAGACACAGCGATACTTCTCAAAAGTGAATAAGCAATGCTTTATTTCTTGCAAGAAAGGCGTTCTACAGGCGTTCTAGTATGAGAAGACAGTGTCCTCCTCTTTTCAAAGTTAATATAGTACTTCAGCATCCACACCCTTCCTTAACACCTCTCGTCTTATTTGCTATTGGTGTATTCATGTTCAATTCTGCTGATCCTGCTCTTATGCGTGCACAGAAAAAAACAAAGTTTGATATGAAAAACATAGAGTAATTATTCATTAGAACACAGCACACTTCCTTTCCTTTATGTGGGAACACAGCCCACTAGGGACAAGATATCCCACCATGTTTCACTCAAGCCTTCGTGCGTTATGCAGCTTATATCCATCAATGCATTCAAGATAAGCAAGAATAAAGTTTCCATTACAAAAGCATGAGTAAGAATAAAATTTCCATTACAAACATAATCCAATTTGTGTACCTGCTTAAATTTGGATACAGCTGTTCATATTACAACATCATGTATTCATAATCCCTGATAATTTGGAGTTATTACTTAGATTTAGCCCTAAAAAATATCTATTAACCAACATGGAGTGACCGATATCATAGATTTACCATTCACATTTTGTTCTTGGACACTTTATGTCCCTCTTTGTCCTCTCTTTTTTTGTTTTCTTTTTTTTAAGAGAACTCTGTAACAAATGGAAGCTTGTTTCTGCCACAGAATTTAAAAGATAATTGCAACTTTTTTTCTCACAATTGCGAGTTTCTTAGAATCTTAGAATTAGCCATTGCAAGTAAACTCCTCATCCAGTGCATTGTGTCCGTCAGTCTGTGATGAGAATCTGGTGGGGGGCATCAGTGTTTTGACTCTGGATGCAGTTGTGTTTCTCTGCCTCTCATGGCAGCTTGTTTCCATTGTTGTTTTTGCAGTCTTTATAAATGCCTGCAGCCCCTCAAAAAGATCAGCTTCCTCTTGCAGGGGTGGAGCTGAAGGTCCATTCGTCTTCTCTCTACAGCCATGCTTTCGTCTCTCTCCCTCACTCGTTGCAGAGTGTAGTCGCTGGCCATGGTCTGGTTTCATCTTAAAAAAATAAAACACTCAAGAGAACCGAATGAATCAAACTGAACCCATATAAATTCTGACCACAATTGTATATGAGCAGTCTGGTATGGTTTTCAATCACCTCTTTCAATTGTCTTATGTGGTTGACAGTAGCAGTTCCTCATTTTATTTGAATAAATCACGTTCTTCTTTGCAGAACTTAATTAAATAATCCTCTCAGATACATCAGCATAATGTATTTTGTCAAATTCAGACTTCAATCTCATTCTAGTAATAGTAAATAAAAGTTGACAACCAACATCAAATGGTTGGTTTACAATTTATTTTACAATCAGTAAACAAAACATTCTTACATAATAATTATATACTTATGTTAAATACAGTAAGTTAACATTTACAATGCAAACGTTGTAAAACATAGATTTTTTTTTTTTACCTCAAACATTGACAATTTAGTCAGTTTGAAAAGCATGATGTTTGTCTTCCTGGATGAGTGCATTACATGTATGACAATAGAGTTGGTGTGCTGTAGTTCAGTTCATCACATCAGTACACAGTCCAAGAAACTTGTTGGATCTTGTCGGGGCCAATAAGGTTTTGTAGTGCCTCCCTTGACTCATCTAAAACAGACACATAGCAGGTATGAATGCACTGAAATTTCATATTTGGGCAACACTATATATGTTGTGTTTTATGTCAGGTACCATGTGACTACCTGTCATCAGGGGACATCCATGGAAATTGAAAATTCTGATGTTTGTGCAGTTTGCAAGAACAGCAGTCACAGCCAGATCAGTCAAATTGCGACATCGTACCATCTGTAACTCCTGTGATTATAAATAAGTTATTAATAAATAATAGTAAAAAATGTAAATGGTCTTAATGAAAAAATTAAAATCAGTATGCAATACCTTAAGGCTAAGTGAACAAACTCCTGTCGCAAGTCCAATCACCCCTTGATCAGTTACCTTTAAATAGAATTTACAAGTAGTAAGTATTTGGTGAAAACAATAAACATCAATGTACAAGCAAAATGTCAGAGTTGCTTTTTGATTTTGGTGTATGCTATATACTTACACTGATGAGCCAAAACATTATGAGAAGTCACAGGTGAAGTGAATATCGTTGATCATCTCCTAACAAGGCCACATTTTAAGGTCTGGGTAGATTAGATGGTAACAAACAATCAGTTCTCATAATCAACATGTTGGATGCAGGAGAAATGAGCAGGAATAAAGATCCGAGCGACTTTGACAAGGGCCAAATTGTTATGGCAAGTCGACTGGGTCAGAGTATCTCTGAAACGGCAAGGCTTGTGGGTTTCTCCCGGTCAGCAGTGCTGAGAATTTACCAACAGTGTCCGAGGAGGGATGAACCACAGGGTGTTGGACGCCAAAGGCTAATCAATGGACGAGGGAAACGGAGGCTATCCCGTCTGGTCCGAGCCAACAGAAGATCTACTGTGTAAATGTTACTGATGATTATGGGCTGAATGTGTCACAACACACAGTGCATCACACTCTGCTGCGTAGACACAGATCAATCAGAGTGCCTATGATGACCCCTGTCCACCGTCGAAAGCGGCTACAATGGGCATGCGAGCGTCAGAACTGGACCTTGAAGCAGAGGAAGAAGAACGCCTGGTCAGATGAGTCTCGTTTTCTTTTACATCACTTGGACGGCCGTGTACGTGTGCACCGTTTACCTGGGGAAGGGATGGTACCAGGATGCACTGTGGGAGGACGACAAGCCGGTGGAAGGACTCCAATCCAACTGAGGATCTGTGGGATGTGCTGAACCAAAAAGTTTGATCCGCGGCGGCTCCACATCGCAACCTACCAGACTTTAAGGATCTGCTGCTGACATCAGAGACCACAGGACACCTTCAGGGGTCTTGCAGAGTCTATTCTTCAGTGGGTCAGCGATGTTTTGTCAGCACGCAGAGGGCCAACTGCAAATTAGGCAGTAGCCTAGGTCATAATGTTTTGGCTCATCTGTAATATTGTATACCCAAGTCTGAAAGCCCAAGAACTGTGTAAATTACCTTTGTCGAAGAAAAGTAAATGCTGTGCAGCCTCCTGCAGTTCGACCCCAGCTCCAGCAGGGCTTTATCACTGAGGGCACTGCAGCCATGGAGCGAAATCACTTCTAAACTTTTGCAGTGTAGAGCGAGAGCTTGAATCCCTGAATCTGTGACAGCCGTACAGCCTGTGAGATCAACTACCTGAAGACAGGGGCAGCGGGATGCCAACACCTCTACACCTGTGGGAAAGACAAATATAGTGAAGGTTGATGTCTTGAATAATTCCATTTAAGTCATTTTTCAATGTGCATTTTTTTAAAAATAAAATCTACATGACTTTATTTTTATTTCAGTTTTCATTTTAGTAATAGTACTTCAACTGAAATGTATTTCTGTTAGTCACCAAGGCAACATTTCTAAGCCTGATTTCACAGACAAGGCTTAGATTAAGCCAGGATTAGGCCTTAGGTAAATTAGGATGTTTAAGTAGCTTTTATAAACATGCCTTAGAGAAAAACATTACTGGTCTGCTTTTTTAGACAAAACAATGGCACCGACATTTTAAGAAATGTCAGTGCAAGTTGCTTTTCTGTTAAAACAACTCAAACATGCAATTTAGTCTAGGACTAGCTTAAGCCTTGTCTGTGAAACCGAGGGCTAGTTTTCAAAGTTTAACATCTAATATTTATATGACCCCCATAAACCATTAATCTGTGAAAAGAATACCCTCAGATGTGATTTCTGCACAGCCTTTTAACAGTATTGTCCTCAACTGCGGACAGTTGATTTGTTTAAGGGCAGAGTCTGACACCATGCAGTTCTGCAGATCCAGTGTGTGAGTTCCAGCGTGCACGAGCTGAAACACAAGCGAAGACACTGCATATTGTACACTGCATAGTATCATCACACATGCTCTTGTCAAAGAGGACACCTTACCTGGCTGATGTCGGAGTTGGTGACCGTGCCAGAAGACATCTTAATTCGTAATATTCTGTCTTTGACGGCAGCAGGCAATAACCTGATCTCATCATACTTCTCAGATCGCTGAGCAACACTAAATGCACACCTGTGCACGGAGAAACATTTGTATCACTCACAGACCTGGAATGCATGCTAGAATTGTGTCAATAGTTTTACAGCTTTACATGTTTATCTATTAGGGGTGTGTTACTCACAAGCTCATAAGAGAATCTATGGTAGCCATGATTTGATCGCTTTCAGCGTTGTTTATATAGCTAACCGCGAGGATATCACGAGGAAAATACGTTCATTTTTTTCTTATTTGTTCACAGCATCGACTGTCCATCTGGCATCTTCGTCACTCGCCACATTGTTTTGGTCTAATCTCATTCGCGTGCATCAGCGTAGGCGGGACACAATAATAGTATTACGTCATTCACAAGCGACAAAACAAAAAGCAAATTGTTTTTTTCCTTCTTTTTTTTTGTTTTTGAATTATTTTCTTTGTATTAACGTTAAGGTATTCCAAATTTTACATTTATATTTATTTCCTATTTTTAATTTGGGTTTGCCATTATTTCTGTGAACGTATGTTGAATATTTAAAGCTAATTTATGAAACTATTTTGTATTGTTTACTTGTATTAATCACCGACTTCAGTAAATCATGGTATAACAAACCTTAAAATCCAGGAGCAACCACAAAAGGTATTACAAAATGGTTTTATTAAAAAGCAATAAAAAAAGAGTTTCATAAAATCGTACAAAAATAGATTGTCAAATCTTTACAAACCAGTGGAATCAAAAATAAAAGCACAACAATATATGCAATTAAAAAGATGTACCTCCACGGCAAACATGTTTCTTGAAAATGTAAAGTATAAAACATGCTTAATAGCAGCTGTTGAACTGTATGATCAATGTGCAAGTGGTGCATTTATAATATAATACAAAACTTCAAGTACACCATACAAATGAATCAGTACATTTTGCAATTTGAATGTGTTAGATTCATCCTATAAACGGAGTAACACACAACAAAAGGAACGCATGACAAAAAACCCCATTTGCTTAAATTTTAATAAGGAATCAAGGTCTTTCATTAGAATTCTACTTTGAGGCGATTTCTTTCTTTTTGTGATATCTCTTCTTAAACTCCTGGAAGAGGCTACATGAGCCGGAGACATCTGTGACCTGGATGGGCTGAGTGTGCTTTTTCTTCAAGGGACTGAAACTCCAAACACCTGCAGATAGACAACGACAAAAAAATTTAGATGAGTGATACACTACCTGCCATAAAATGGTACAAGATAGGCAGATACAGGATTCATTTCTCACAATATACCCTGGTTAGGCTTTAAAACTTGGATTGAACATTAACGTGTGATTATTGGATATTTATTATAGTCCAGTCATTTTAAGACAAAATGGGGGTCAACCTTGAACAAATTGCAACAGAAGCAAACTCAACTGATTTTGTATCCTCAATATATCCTGAGTAAGGAAAGAAAGCCCCGAAGAATCCCATTAGGAGAAAGTTTCGAAAAAGACCCAAATATAACCTATTACATATTCATTCTTTTTCTTACGTGAATAGGGTAAAAATTTTAACTTTTAGATATCACCATGAAAATTACTGAGTTGATTACTTACATCAAGACAAACAAAAAATGTATTACAAGTTATTTTTATTGTTTGTTAACATGGACAAATGGTGCATAATCTAATTACGTATGTGCTAATTTGCATAAATACCACTATCTGTTGTGGTATACTACCACAACAGATCTAAACATTGGGTGTAGCCAGGTGAAAATGTCTTGTTGAATCTTGTTGACATATAACAGTAAAATACTTAATGTTAAGGTCTGAATGGAACCCATTTAGGCTACCCATGAACATTAATACAAAGAGGCAGGAAGAAGTACTTAAAACCAGCCTTTATTAATTATTATTGCAGAGATGGGGTTTGGGGATGGGTCCGTGGGACTGTTTCTGGGGATTCACTTTTTATTTTACCTACCTTTTGTCTTCTGCATTCCCCTTACCATTGTCTCCTGTTCTTCCCTCAGACTCGTCCCCCAGAATCAGTCCCATGGACCCAGCCCCAAACCCCATCTCTTAAAAATTAATAAAGGCTGGTTTCTAAAGTACTTCTTCCTGCCTCTATGTATTGATGCTCATGGGTAGCCTAAATGGGTTCCATTCAGACCTTAACATTAAGTATTTTACTGTTATGTGTCAACAAGACATTTTCACCTGGCTATACCCAATGTTTAGATCTGTTGTGGTATTTATGCAAATTAGCACATACGCAATTAGATTATGCACCGTTTGTCCATGTTAACAAATAATTTCTAAACTTGTAATACATTTTTTGTTTGTCTTGATGCAAGTAATCAACTCAGTAATTTTCATGGTGATATCTAAAGGTTAAATTTTTTATCCTATTCACGTAAGAAAAAGAATGACTAGGCGTATGAATAGGCTATATTTGGGTTTTTCAAAACTTTCCCCTTATGGGATTCTTCAGGACTTTTTTTCCTTACTCAGGATATATTGAGGATACAAAATCAGTTGAGTTTGCTTCTGTTGCAATTTGTTCAACCTTTTTTCATAAAATGACTGGACTATTATACCATTATGTTCATTAATCATTCAAAAGGAATTAGCTTTAACTTCATAAGAGGCAAATACAAATTTACAACATATTAAATTAACAACATAAATTCTGTGTCCCATACCTTGTGTTGGCAAACAACTAGTTTCCATCTGTTTAACTTGATCTTCTGGGCCTGACATCCCTTAAGAAAAGGGAACAAGAATTTTAAAAAGTGTACATTTGGTAAACTTACATGCACTGAGAGTATATATTTTCAGAAGTTACCATTTTGCGTACTCCGTGTCATGTCAGCTTGAGCGCAATTGAGTTCAGCTCCATCTTCAAAGTTAAAAGACTCTGGCAATACTTTGAATTCCAATGAAAGACCCTCCTCCAATGGCATCAAAGCAGGGTTCCCCAACTCGTATTTACTTTTTGTTACATTCTCGGCTGAATGCAGTAATTTGGATGGTGCAGTCTTCCCTCTGATAACATATTTATTCATAGACATTTGTTGCGTAGAAAACTTATGCGGTCTCTTTCGCTTATTTCCCTTACCCAAATGGACGCCACTCTTTGCATTAGCACTTGGACCAAGCAGTTTTTTGATTGAGGTAGATGAAGGTGCATTTTTGCTGAGTTCAGAAATGGGATGTGAGGGCAAGGTTCTATGCAGAGCCAGGTCTTTGGAGGATGCTTTTTGTAATCTCGCTCTCTTATCCACTACATCTTCATCCTCTGCTTTCACCCCTTTGCAATTCGTTGGGTTACTCTTCCTTTTAATATTCTGATGAGAGAGTATAGTTATTTGAAGAGTTTCTGGGGGTTCTTCACAACTTTCTTTCCCTTTAGATCTTTTAGTTCGCTTCACTTCTTTTCTTCCAGAAGATGACCCATACAGTGCAAGACATATAGTATTGGTCTTCCTCATCAAATCAGGAGTTGGGGTTGCTTGCTCAATCTCATTCTTCATGGTCACATTTGTTGCACATTTTGAAGGAGAGTCATCTCTTGTCTGCTCTGCAATTTCAGTGTCCATCTTACAAACCTCTTCAGAACTTGATATGTCCTTCAGAATATTTTCCTTTACTATTTTCTGAACGATCCTACTTGGAACTTCGTCCTCTATTTCAGAATCATCTGTTGTTTCAGAATCATCTGTTGTTTCAAGAGCAGAATTGTCCAGTTTCACCAATTCATTAGGATCCTCTTTTTCAGTCTGCAACTCTAAACTTGTGCCGTGGACCTCAATTTTAGTCTCTTCTCTGAGCTCTGCTTTTCTCTGGCACGTACACAATGAGCCATCTCCATATTCTAACGTTTTAAACCATTTAGCAAGACAACAGTAAGTCTCTAACTTTTCACCACTAGAACTTTGACATTTCCCCTCTTTTGGCTTCACATCTTCTAGGAGTAATTCTTTTTCAGACATGAGCTCCAGGACTTGAAGTTTAACCTGGTCCTCGGTGGTAATATGAACATCAATTTCTTTCTGCAAGTCCTTAACTTCCATCTCACCGGTAAACCATAGCTCAGCCATGTCATGAGGGAGAACATTGATCTTAATAGAGTCTAAAGCGTCCATGTTGTCAGTCTCCACTTCATTTGTTTTCAAAACAAGTTCTTGACTAGGTTTTGGATCAGTCTCATATCTCATACTATCATCTTTGAGCATATAGTCAATGTCAGGCATTTCTTCATTTAATTCATTTTGCATCTGAGATAGTTCTGCGATCACAGGATTAAGTTTCGGTGGACTGGTATAGTCAATTTGGCAGGTTGATCCAGTTGTCAACACAGAACATTTGGCTTTATGACAAAAATGGTCATCCATCTTTGATGTTGCATTTGCAAGCTGATGATTATTCTTCAAAATCTCACATTTTCCAGTTTGGTGTTTTTCTCCCTCCGGCCTCACCGGATGTGTCATGGCTTTCAGTGGATGTACTATATTTGATTGGCAATTGGTTTGTTCTGCAACCAAATTTCCCTCTGATGAGCAGTTACCATTGGCTTCTTCCAACCTCCACATGTGCATCTGTTCTTTTGTTGATATGGTGTCTTGAGGTGTATATAACAAAGAGGTATTATGCATTATCTCTGGTGGTCCAGCAATGTCTAGATCTTCCATCAACTGACCAGCAAAGCATTGTTTAGCCACTTCCTGAGGGAGAACATTTATCCTAATAGAAGCTGCAGCGTCCATCTCGACAAGCTCATCTTCATCCATTTGCACAGGAAGTTCTTGACTAGATTTTTGATCAGTCTCACATCTCACACCCTCATCTGTGAGTACACAGTCAATTTCAGGCATTTCTTCATTGAATTGCATTTGAGATGGTTCTGCAACCACAGGATGAAGCTTGGGTGGACCTGAGCAGTCAATTTGACTAGTTGATCCAGTCAACGCCGGACGCTTGGCTCCATTGCAAAAACGGTCAACCACGGCCTTCAGTGGATGAATTGTATTTGATGGACAATTGATTTGTTCCACAGCCTCATAGACCTTCAGTGGGCAGTTACCATCAGCCTCTTCCAACCTCATCTCTGGTGTTGCAGCTATGTCTTTAACTTCCATCAACTGACCAGCAAAGTATTGTTCAGCCACTTCATGAGGGAGAACATTAATCCTAATAGAAGCTGAAACATCCATTTTAGCAATCTCCTCTTCATCCATTTGCACAGAAAGTTCTTGACTAGGTTTTGGATTAATCTCACATCTTAGACGGTTATCACAGTCACTGGATTCATTTTGCGCTTGAGTTAATGACACAAACTCCAGTTGTTTTTCAACTCCATGACTAATTGTCAATGGACTTCTTGGGTGACTTTGGCTGGATGATTCACTTGTCAACACAGGACTTCTGGTTCCCACACCATTACCAAAACTATTGTTCAGTCTTAATATTCTAGAGGAGTGCTGATGCTTTCTTTTCCAACCACTGCTTTTATCAAATAACTTTTGATGCTTTCTTAATAAATTATCACGTTTTTTCAATGTCGTTACCAGATTCTTCATTCCATTTAGTGGATTTATAGTATTTGGTTGGCTACTGGTTTGTTCTTTAACTATATTAAGCTTCAGTGAGCAGTTATCAGTTACAGATGGAGAATGAGCATTAAAGGGAACTGGCAATTTTTCACAAAGACTCTCATTGTACATATTTTTCTCCAAAGATGTTTGTTCTACTTGTACTTTGTTCATTTCTAGGGATGTGTTTAACAAAGATGTCTCATGCTTGTCTGGTGATGCAGCAATGGCATTATGTTCCATCATCTCACTAGTCTCACACTGTTCAGCCATTTCATGCGGTTGTTCTGCTACCACATTATTGAGCTTTGGTGAGTTTGTGCAGTCACTTTGACTGGTTGATTTAGGCGACAAAACACTTTGGGCTCCAACATCATTACTAAATTTATCATCCAAACTGGCCATTTGAGTCTGGACATCCAAATCCTTCACAACAGTAATCATGTCCTTTAAAGAATTTGTATTTGTTTGACTGTTGGTTTGTCCTGCAACCAAACAATCACGTGTTGGTGAGCTGTCAGCATCAGTCACAGGTGGAGATTGTCTATTAAACAAGCTTTCATGAAGACACTCATTGTCCAATGTTGGTTCTTCTGCTGATACTTCGTTCTCAACCTTTTGTGCCTCCTTTGTGCAACCACTTGAGTTTTGTGCTTCGTGGTCAGGGGCATTTTGAAAGGACTTATAGAACCAAGAATAACCACACTCCTTGTCGATGTCATCAACATTTTCATTAAGATTTAACCAAGAAGACTTATACGTCATCTTTGGTGGCTCTTCGTTGTGTTTTAAAACATGAAAATCCTTGTTGACTCTGTTACGAGCATCACTTTTAATTTGCCTCAGTATCACAGGCTCTATCATCGGACAGTAAGCATAGACTTCTTGCATTATGTTTTGATATATACCAGTTTGTACAGCATTATGAAACTTGCGAAAATCTCCATTCCAAAAAAGCTTTAAGATGTCCCTCCCAGCATCAGTTTTTTTGACATTCTTCTGATGCCCGTTTTCCATTTGCTGAATCATGTCTATTAAGGTGTGCATTCGATCTATTGGCCATTCGATAACAGGAATAGATTCCATTTCAGCAGTTTTCTTGTCTGTGAATGTGCAGTTATTGTTCATCTTTTCACTTGGTTCATTTTGCATTTGAGTTGGCACAGACATTTTTTGTTCTGCAACCACACTTTTAAGCTTCGGTAAACTTGTGCGGCGACTTTGGTCAGTTGATTCAGTCCAAACAGGACTTTTGGCTCCAACATGGCAAAGTTCATCATTCAGCCTCGGCTCTGCTGACTTCGGCCGTTGATGCTTGCTTGTTGGGTCATTTGGTTCTCCTTTTTGGTTATTCAGATTAGCATTGGTCTCCAAACCATGTGGAATATTTGGATGATGCCATACAACCTCTTGCACAGACCTTACATTCATTTTCACATTAGCAATAGATTTGTCTGAAACGTTAACAGGTGCTGTTCCTATTGGAGATAATGGCATGACAACGGCAACAGCTCTCTGTGCAGCAATGTTCTGACCACATGTAGAAGGTGTTTGCACATTAGCATGGGTTGACTTATCAGGAACCAATGACTGGTAATTGTAGCCACCAAACAAACTACTGTGACCATGAGGTGCATTTGCTGTTGGGGGGTAATGTTTCAGATCAGATGGCAAGCTTGTTCTTGTTTTTGATGAGTCTTTTGGCAAATTAGTCGGAGAATTTGCATGTTGCTGTCTGCTATGCAAATTGATAGTGTTCACATTTCTTCTGGTTTCGTTAAGACTTGTAATGGCCATTGTTTTTCCTTTAACCTGTTGTGAATTATTTGGGCCAGCTGCCAAGGAGGTATTTTGCTGCTGCATGTATAAACTGTTATTTGAGTTAAAGGCACAATGTGGCATGTTTGGCCCATTATTGTTAGGAGCACACTGTAGATTTATGTTGTTACCAGGTAAGAATATCTGGCAATTAGAGGGTATGTTCCACAAAATAATTTGCGAGTCCTGTTTACCTGACGGCGACGTATATTTTGAAGTAAGAGGATTTTCTTGTGCAAGCATTGTGTCTTTGGTAGCTTGAATGCTGCCAGTCAAAATCTGGTCACTGGTTGCCGGTTGGATTGTGCAGGTAAACTGTGTCAAATAATTTCCAGTGGCCCCCTGTCCTGGATTGGAGGGGCTTGCAGCGTGAGATGGTAAACATAGCTGATAAAAGTTTTGGCCCAAAGTATTAGATGTTCCATCTCCAGGTGTGGTCTCTTTTCCATGCAAATTTTGCAGTTGTCCTGATTGTTGTGAATTAGCTTGCATGCTAATGAATGTTCACTTTTATCTCCAGAAGGGGTGGGATATTCACATCCCTAAAAAAAAAAAGCAAAATATTAGCGTACAAAATACTTTTCACAATACCAATATTATTTTGATACTCGACTAAAATATCTTGATACCAATACCTAACCGATACCAAGGCAAAAATCTAAAACCAGAAAAACAATTGAATAATAGATGACAGGATTTCAAAAATTCGTATTAATTAGTTCTACAGTTCTGAATGGCTATAATTCATATTTTTAATTACATCAATCTAATAGAGGCATCAGTAGCATTATTGGGGATGTCTTCTTTCATAAAAAGATGCCATTAAACATATTTAAAATGTAGGCTACAACTAGGTCTCGCAATACATTTCTAGTACCGGTTTATCGTTACTGCTGACTCTTCCTTTCCACACCAAAACAAGTTTTAGTCAAACTTAAGATTAAAGGATTTCTGTCGGCTCTACCCCTGCCGTTTCACACCATTTCCACCATCAGTAGCCTATACCTCCCCCCGCCTGTCTCACAAGCAGCAATGTTTATTCACACCAAAAGGCAAAACAAAGCATGACAAATCAAAGAAAAAAAAAGTCCCAACGATTTTCAAACCACAACCATTTAAACATACAGCGAAATTCATGAATATTCATCTGGCTCTGTCAAAGAAAGTGAATTGCACTCATCACTTTTAAAACAACCCAACAAATTCTCTTCACAATACATCCCAAAATTAGGTAATATTTGCTGCCAGTCACATCCACAAATTGTTAGGATAATTCTGCCTTATGCATAATCAGCCACTTATTCATGTACATCAAGAAAACTTTCATCACTTCAATATTTTATTGATATTGCATTGTGTTTTATCTAGTGCATTTCACATGCATATGCACCACTCTTGGGTCTTGTCCACACTAATACGTTTTTGTTTGAAAACACATCTTTTGTTCTCTGTTTTGGCCTTCCGTCCACACTGAGACAGCGGTTTTGTCCATTTTTGCGTGGTAGTGTGGACAGCGAAAACATTTTTTGGTTGATCTGACACGGAATGAACCTGTAGCTAAAGATGTTACTTAGTACACCTTTCACATCACAGTCCTGCAAAGATTTTACTTTTTTGCTGTCCTGTGGCAAAACATGAGAGCACTTGCGTTTTAGACCAAACATATAATGGTGACTGAGTGCGACCTGGACGAGATATTTTGCTAAATAAAATGATCCTGCCAAAAGAATAGCATGAGAACTTTATTAAGTCTGTTCCATCTGTATCATCTCAGTGAGCTTTTACGCATGCGCAGTACAGTAGGCTTGCTGCGATAGTCGGTGTTACTCATTGTTTAGCCGCAACACCGGTTACATCACTTGCCCACACACTTTTTAAGCATTATCGCATTATTTAATGAGTTATCGCATTTTTCTTAAATATGGTGCAGCCCTAGTTTATAATAAATGATTGATCCGTGCACATCATTATTTTTATGAAGCCTGTTTCAGCCACGGAATAAAACAATTTAAAAGATAATTACGACTTTTTCTCAGAATTGCGAGTAATTGCGAGTCATAAAGTAAGAAATGCGACATCTAAACTTGCAATTCTGTTTTGTTTGTTTTTTCTCTGGCAAATATGACTTTCTAACTTTTTTTCAGAATTGTCGGTTATAAAGTCCAACTCTGAGGGGGTAAAAAGACTTTCTCAGAATTGCTAATTTATATATCTCACAATTCTAACTTTATAACTCGCAAATCTGACTTAATAACTCACAATTGTGAGTTTATATAAGTCGCAATTATCTTTTTTTTATTTTGTGGCAGATAGGAAGCTTCCATAATGTTTTTTTTTAAATTCACGTGGCCTCGTAATCTTTCATCAAAATAACTTCCCAACTTTAATTTTGTGCACGACCACATCTGTTATATTAAAGATTCTTCAAAAGTAACGTTAGCTACAAACAGTTTCTTGGGGGGGATAACGTTACAACTTTAAGTAACTGTTAGCCTACTGAAAAACTTTGTTGTTGTAATATGGCAATCCAGCTCCATTTCTACAAAATTTCAGCAGCATGTAACGTTAAACCCTTTTATTGGAAGATAACATTATGCATTTAAACGAAGGCCTAACTTATATGTCGTTGACTACATGGTTGCCATAAATTACTTCAGTTGTAACATCGCTGCTTTTACTGACCTAGTAGTAAACGCTGCTTCACCAAAACATAATTTAAGAAAGAACTGAACTAACGTTAAACCTTTAGCATAACGTTACTCTCAAACAGTTTCTTGAAGAAATGTCTTTTCTAATAGAACACGTTAAAACAAGATGCTTTTAAAAGCGCGAATGTGGCTTTGTTCGGCTCTCCAATTATTATTAGTGAAAAACAGCGTGATTTGGAGAATTTCTCGCAGTTTACGAAAACCAAAACAACGGCGGTTTAAAGAGCTCTTTTTTAGACATAACGGTCAAATTGTAAACAATAGCATAACTGTTTACTGCAAGGAAGCATTAAATTACTTACTGAAGATTCTCGTTAGAAACACTCCACTGTCTGCGATGTATTTCATTCAGCTGCTTTCTCTGAACACTTCCTCTCAGTCAATCTTTTCAGGCCTTTATTGTGCACGAGGGGCGGGACCGTTAGTTCGTGTTGCCAGGTCCATTTGGTTATGTCGATTAGGGACTTCCGTTCTTTTTTTCTGTTAATTGTAAATTTGTTATAGCAACGTTTTATTATCCTAAAATTTAATCTTAATTATTTTCATTATTTCATATAGTCTATGCAGTTTCGCCACTGATCCAAGTTTTCAATATTTCGTAAAAAATCAATGGGATCTGGCAACATGTGACATTAGAGACGTCGCTGAATTCGAAACCACATACCAAGTTATGTCAGTGTATAGTTATGAGAGTTTAATAGTTCAGAGGATGTGCCTTATATTGTGCCTTGCTGTTATGATGCTCGGTGCTCTGTAGCCATAGAAAGATATAGGAAAAATAGAAACAGTAGTAGGCTATGCGTCCGGAATTCAGCAAATGTTTAGCAACTAAACCAGTATACTCAGAGTAAGCTGTTAACCTTTTCATTTAAAATGTATATATAGGATCTTTCAGTAATGTTAGTAACCATATCTACTCTGTTAACCTAAAACCTGCTCCAGACTATATCACTATCAAGAATCAGTCAATAACATAATCATTTGTTATGCTAACATTAATATTGTATTTAAAACAAATCACATCAAAATCTTATTGTTCATACATATTATGAACATTTTCATATTGCTTCTAAAATAATAATCGCTACTGTAGGCCTACATGATCAGCACCTAAAATAACAATGCAACTATTTATTATAATTTAATCTAATGCTGTATGATTTTATTTGATCAAAATCAAACAAGCATGCACAATACATGGTAAAATAGGTTATCAGTAATCAGTCTGTCGGTTTTTCACAACTCTTTCAAAGGCCTGCTGTAGATCATTGTGATAAATGATCTGTACAGAAGTACAATATAATTTGTGTTCACATGTGGCAGTCGCTGTGTAATTCTTGGGACGTACAACACCTGCTCCTGTCAATTATATTGTGTTAATATATAAATCATGAGCTCTCCTGCCTTGCTCTCCAGCAGAAATACACTCTAAAAATGCTGGGTTGTTTCAACCCAAAGAAATGCTGGGTGAAATATGGAGCAAACCCAACCGTTTCTTTGGGTTGAAACAACCCAGCAAGTTTACATCATATTTATAGTTTACTATTTATATATTGTTTTGCACTTTAAGTATACTACTATGTTACACAGTTATGTCATTAACTGTACTTTACCTCTTTCCCTGCCAGCATTTAAAAGAAAAAACATGGTTGGACATGATGTCCTTAATGTGACATATGTGGGCTGTAAAATATGATTATCATAAATTTGAATAAAATTTTGACATAGCATTGAAATGACTATAGCAAGGTTTTTAATAACATCTACATAAATACAGTATTTCAATTGTGACTGTAGAACATCCTCTCTCCTCGCCTAAGACAGGACACAATCTGAAGTGTAACAGTGTGAACCGCCCCTTCAGACAGTCTGGCTGGGAAGAGGCTGGAGAAGCGGTAGGGAGTCTCCCTGGAGGTGTGACTGTGCCTTTGTTATGCGGTGACTCTGACTGTATGGGGGGCTGAAACTGTCAGTGCTGCAGGCAACACATTCATATTAAATGTTCTATAAGATTCTATTACCTATAATTTATTCATTATTATTATTGCATCTTTCCAAAAGCATAATACCAAAATTAGGTTGATTTTGGTTACAGATAACTGTTCAGATGTTGATTCAATAGCATATAGCTGTAGCGGCTCCTGGCCTATAGGGGTCTCAGCACTAGTTTATGTTTAAAGGAACACGCCGACTTTTTGGGACTTTAGCTTATTCACCGTATCCCCCAGAGTTAGATTAGTCCATTACATACCCTTTTCATCTCCGTGCGTGCCATAACTCTGTCTGACGCACCCACCGCTAGCCTAGCTTAGCACAAAAGCTTAGCTAAACTAGTGCCAAGCCTAGCTTTACGGCACGCACAGAGATGAAAAGGGTATGTATGGACTTATCTAACTCTAGATTGTGTAACTCTAATGTTGTGTGGCCAAAAGGGTATACCACACATTGTTGACCGGAGACAAATTTGTCCCCATGAGCAAAACAGCTTATAAATTATACAACATGATTTTTTTGTATTTTTTTTATGTAAAAATGCAGAAAGTTTTCTGTGAGAGTTGTGTTTAGGGGTAGGGGATAGAATATACAGTATATTTTTTTTTTGCCTATGGAAATCTCCCCATAAAACCCAACATGTGTATATATATATATATATATTGTGCTCCACAATATCCCTTAGGGTGCACTTGTTAATATAAACATGCTTATTCCTTTACTTTTTTTGACATTTGTTTGTTTTTTCATCATTAGAATCATCCAATACCCTTTTCTCACATGTCTATAGAGAGGCGGAGACCATAAATGCCATGCGATGGAATGCAGAAGGATGGATAACAGATGTGATGAACAGATGCTCTACATATATAATGTGGCCATTTATGAGAGGTCATAAACGACCCTGGGGAGTTCACGTAATGTCAAAGGTCAAATTGATCCCCTGGGGATATGGAACATAGATATCATATATAAAGGCTAGATGTCTCGTGCGCGCTGCTGGCCAATGGAGGTCGACGTCCGCACGTGGCGGCCATCTTGCCACAGTGTTCTCGCTCACTCGTTTAATGGTGCATGTACTTTAAAATAACCATAACTTGCTCAATTTTCTACCGATTTTCAAACGGTTTGGTTTGTTATAAACGTCAGAGATGTAGTTATGACACTGCATACATACACTGCATACATATGAATAATTATAACATACATGTTCAAGCATTCGGAATTACACCCACGTTAATAACGTTTGTAAGAAACCAAACCGTTTGTAAATCCGTCAAGATTTCAGCGAGATAAGAGGATTTGTGTGCATCATGCTGATCATTCACCTTAATTCACAGCTTCACTGTGACAAGATGGCCGAACGGTGATGCCGGAAGTGACTGCGCCATAAGACTAGCGTTTATATATGATATCTATGATATGGAAGGTCAAAGGGCTACATAGGTATTCCAAATATGAAAGGTCAAAGGGCACAATGACCCTTTGAATAGGTCAAAGGTGAGCATGACGTGGGTGGTCAAGGTCAAAGGTGAGCGTGATGTGGGAAGGTCAAAGGTCACCATCAATCAAATTTTTTGACAGGTTGTGAAACTTACAGCTACGGAGCCCCTAAAAGGGACATGGTGAAGGAACAATATATGAGAACATGTTCTCTCCCAAATGTGTTTCGTTCCCCTGAGAAATTTTGTGTTCGCTCAAAACATATTTGAGTTCAAAAAACACAAAGGACTGTAGTGTCAGCTCTGACGCAATGTCTCATTCCCTCTTCTCAGGGAACCGAGGTTACGTTTGGTAACTGGAGACGTTTCCCAGGAGAAAGCAAAACTTTTTTGAGTGAACGCAAAAGCATTAAAATATATTTTTTCCATAACCATCTAAAACGGAGCGTTCCAATTTCTCATTCAGCAGGGTTGGTTTGGGTGTATTGTGCCGACAGTTAATCCATCGCTGTCTTGTCCCTTTAGGGACACCGTAGGGCAGCAGAGGAACGATGACTTTACTTTAACAGAGAGGAGAATCAGGCTGTATTTATTTAAATAATATTTAATGAACACATAAAAACAAAATGAATTGTGGCCAGCAATAATTTAATGTAAATTCATCCAAAGAAAGTCAATGATATAAAATGGGCCACATTGAAGAACTTAGACTAGAATTTAGGTTTATTTTTGGACTTTGATTGATAAATGCAGATTGCTTTAAAATGCGTTCTTCATGTTAAGCAAACTGCATTAATACAAATTCATGAAAACATTGAGAAAAACAAAAAATTATTTACAAAAAAATACCCCATTTTGTTTTGTGTTAACATCTCATCAAACTGAAATTATACATGCAACATGGTTATCATCTAAATATATAAAGGAGCAAAGCACTCATTCCACTAAATTGCAGAAAGATTCACATTTGTTCTATTTTATTGCTTTAATTGAAGGTCGAGTTATTTTTTAAACCCTGAACCCTTTAAAACTCCAAATGTGTGATGTAAAACAAACAAAAGAAACACCCAACAGACTAGTCACTTAAAATCATAATGTGTGTGCACAGAAACACACGGAGCACACATGAAAACAAGTCCAGCTCTGTGACCTGTAAGAGCAGAAGAAGAGGGTCCGCTGAAGACCAACCACAGACCCCACCGTTCAGGACCTTCACTTGTATGTGGAAGTGTAGAGGCTTGATTTGTGAAGATTAGGTGTGGATTTCTGCATGTGACAGTGCAGCACATCTTCAGGAGAACTGGAGCTGTTGCACGCCCGGGATCTGCAACGCAAATAAAAGCATCACTCAAAATGTCTGAAAAGTGTGCTATCTTCATTTAAATTGAATGACACTTGGTTTGATGTAGGCCAGGGGTCACCAAACTTTTTTCTCTGGGGGCCACATTATCGTTCCTGACTGTGATGGGGGGCCGGGGCCGGGTCAGCTATATAACATAGAATTGTATGACCCAGACCAAAATGACCACCAGCAGGCCTCATACTACACAATGAGGCCTGCTGGTGGTCATTTTGGTCCTGGTCATACAGAGATTACTAGCCTGGCACAGCCATCCCCACAACTATATCAACACTTGATTCCTGGCACATATTTGTTTATCTTTACTAGTGGTTTGCAAAAGTTGTAATCGAGTCTTCACACTTTGTTTTAATTAAAGTTATTCTTCACAAATAATCGTTGGTCCACTGTTCTTTGAAAACTCTGCACTCTCTTCTAGGGGTGGAACGGTACATAGAAGTCACGGTTCGGTTCATACCTCGGTTCAGACATCATGGTTCGGTACGAGTTCGGTACAATGGAGGGAAAAGCAAAACAAAAATGCAGAAGGCCTGTGCATGTCTCAGGCTGGACCACCAAAAGAAAAATAAATGTCTTAAGCCTTGTATTTTTTTTAAATAAGTTTTATTAATAAAGTAAAGGCATAGAACAAGTTTATTTGTAGTGCACTGACAATAGTTTTATATAATTAGTTTATTAATTCAATTAATAAAAATACCTTGATATGTTTGGTAATTGTACCTGAATGAATTGAAAATTAATCTGCTACATTTCAGAATAATATATTTGTTTTCCTTAAAAAATTACAGTAACTTAAACACTTTGCAGTTTGAATGATGTCCTGCATAAACTAAATGACGGAGTATGTTTTTATGTTTCCACTGTTCGATCGCGGCCGCGCCTCACACACTCACTCACACACACGCGCGCACACGCACAAAAATATAAGTAAACACTTTACGACTTTTCGATCGCGCCCACACCTGCATATTCCAGCATTGCAATCTTTACATCGCAGCCTGCTTCAGAGCTAAGGCGGAGCTACAGATTAGGTGTCCCTAAAGAATCCGCGTATCTAACAGTAGTTCCGCATTCCATTAATTAAATTGCACGCGAGTTTTATTTATTTTTATACCGTGTATTCTCCGTGTAAATGTATGCACCAAACCGTGACGCCCGTACCATGACGTACCGTCCATGACGACTTTTGGGGATTGCCTCATAGGGCCGGTTCAAGTAGTGGGGGGCAGAGGGGCTGGGGGGCCAGTCAAAGGGGGGTGGCGGGCCTGAGTCGGCCCGCGGGCCTTAGTTTGGTGACCCATGATGTAGGCAATAGATGAAAAGATCATGTCTGATGTTCTTGGCTGTAAAGAACATGCAAGTATTCTCACCTGCTGATAGGAGGTGGTGTACACCATCACATTTTGTTGCTGTCCATCAGCTGTTATGATCCCTGCAGGTAGTGGATTTGCTGAGAAAGAAAAATATTTAATTGTGTTAGATCATGATGTTTGTGATGTATAAATCTAAATGTTGTCTATCAATTTATCTATCTGACCAATCAGAGCAGAGTAGACCAATCACAACAGACTGGGCCATCTGACCAATCAGAGTAGAGTAGACCAATCACAACCAGGGGGCCAATGTTTCGTAAAAATCTGAAGCTTCCCCAGGTGCCGCCATTGATTAGCGGACCCCCACTTGCTGTTAGCATTCCATTGACTCCCATTCATTTTGGCGTCACTTTGACAGCGAATAATTTTACATCTGAGGCATTTAAAGACTCCATTTGTCAATTATTTATTTCTAAAGAAACACGACAATGTATAAAAGGCTCCATTACCTTGTATCTTACGTTATGGCCCCGTAGAAGCCGTTTTTGTAAAAATAGGCTAACGATTGCGTCATAACCACGCGACTCTCTGTCGCACAGTAGAGAGATTACCGTATGGACAGGAGGAGAAGCTTGTGGGCAATCGGGGGGATGTGGAGGCAAAATTACAAAGTAATTAATCAGAATACTTAGCAAAAGTTGCTCCTGCTCCTAGCTCATGGACACCTCCTACTCACGCTCTCCGTCTCTGCAAGTTTCGGAAGGGAATTATTCAGATTTCTCTTGGCACAGCTACTAGAAGACAGACGGTTGCTCACGTCACATCTACGTCATCAAGCTCAGTTTGAGTCTGCGCAGTACGCTCAGCCATCAGGAAGTGAGAGCTTCTAATTTGCTTCACTTTTCTCCGTTGAAACCTATGGGGTCGCTGTGTCCAGTTTATATACTGTCTATGATCACAACAGACTGGCCCATCTAACCAATCAGAGCAGAGTAGACCAATCACAACAGACTGGGCTATCTGACCAATCGAAATAGAGTAGACCAATCACAACAGACTGGGCCATCTGACCAATCAGAGCAGAGTAGACCAATCACAACAGACTGGGCCATCTGACCAATCAGAGCAGAGTAGACCAATCACAACAGACTGGGCCATCTAACCAATCGGAGTAGAGTAGACCAATCACAACAGACTGGGCCATCTGACCAATCGGAATAGAGTAGACCAATCACAACAGACTGAGCCATCTGACCAATCAGAGTAGAGTAGACCAATCACAACAGACTGGGCCATCTGACCAATCAGAGTAGAGTAGACCAATCACAACAGACTGGCCCATCTAACCAATCGGAGTAGAGTAGACCAATCACAACAGACTGGGCCATCTGACCAATCGGAATAGAGTAGACCAATCACAACAGACTGAGCCATCTGACCAATCAGAGTAGAGTAGACCAATCACAACAGACTGAGCCATCTGACCAATCAGAGCAGAGTAGACCAATCACAACAGACTGGGCCATCTGACCAATCAGAGTAGAGTAGACCAATCACAACAGACTGGGCCATCTGACCAATCAGAGTAGAGTAGACCAATCACAACAGACTGGGCCATCTGACCAATCAGAGCAGAGTAGACCAATCACAACAGACTGGCCCATCTAACCAATCGGAGTAGAGTAGACCAATCACAACAGACTGGGCCATCTGTCCAATCAGAATAGAGTAGACCAATCACAACAGACTGGGCCATCTGACCAATCAGAGTAGAGTAGACCAATCACAACAGACTGGGCCATCTGACCAATCAGAGCAGAGTAGACCAATCACAACAGACTGGGCCATCTGAACAATTAGAGTAGAGTAGACCAATCACAACAGACTGGCCCATCTAACCAATCGGAGTAGAGTAGACCAATCACAACAGACTGGGCCATCTGACCAATCGGAATAGAGTAGACCAATCACAACAGACTGAGCCATCTGACCAATCAGAGTAGAGTAGACCAATCACAACAGTCTGGGTCATCTGACCAATCAGAGCAGACCAATCACAACAGACTGGGCCATCTGACCAATCAGAATAGAGTAGACCAATCACAACAGGCTGGGCCATCTGACCAATCAGAGCAGAGTAGGCTCTCAGAAAGGAGTTTAGAAAGACTGAATCTTCGAACTAACTGTTTTCAGAATCTTTGAGAAAAGAGGTGATGCTGCAATGTATATTGTGAGAAAATGAACGTGTTTTTTGGATCTTGGATGCATGAAGGAGACCTTCAAAACAAAATTAGGAACTTTTAAAATAGCATAATAGGGGCACTTTAAACGAAAATGAAAAAATGTTACTTTTGCAACTAAATGAAATAAAACAAGTTTATGTTGAAAACTGAAAACAAATGAAGCTACAGAAAAATATTAAAAGAAAAAATATACCATTAATTAAAATGAAATCTGGAATTATCTGAGAACTCAAAATATGAATAAATACTATATAGTGTATAAACAAAATTAATAAATTCAGGTTCAGCTGTATGTAGAAAGCCGCAGCACCAGTAACGTACCAATCAAGTTCATAAGTTACTTACTGAAAGACTCATCTGTCAGCTCCTCTCCCATGCCTTCAGTTACAGTTACAGTGCTTATGCCTTTCTCTCCTTTCATAGCCTGAGAACATACAGACAAATGTAAGATCAATCTGAACCAATCAAAACGAGAAAGACACACCTCTGACAGCTGTGCAAAGTGTTTGCAAAGCCCTTACTTCAATGATATATGATGGCATGGCATTAAAAATGTTAACGCTACCTCTCTGAACTTCTGCAGGTAGAGCTTCAGAGGCTCCACATACATGTCGAACCCCAGCGTGGACATCGCGAACAGGATGTCTTCCCCGTTTATCGTCTTGCGTTTCTCCTGATGGCACCTCTCGCTGGCTTCTGAAGTGATGAAACTGATGAACTCGCTCACACACTCCTGCACACACTCCTTGGCGTCTTTTGCAATCTGATTGGATGGACAGGGGGAAAACAATCTTTTTTTTTGAATAACATGCATTTGACTTGAAAGTTTCACTTTCGCTTAGGAAAACAATGGGCAAAAATAAGCAGCGTTGAATAAATGAAATTAATAGAAAGGTGATCAAATTGTGCATCCTTTTAATACATAAACAAAAATAATTAATATTTAAAAAAGCATTTAATTTCTCCAAACAAAACTGCCCGGAAAGTAAATTACCTTTCCTGTTTGTGGTATTCCATTCTTCATGATTCGGGCAACGTTGGCGATTGGGAGATAGATGTCTTGCTCCCGTAGGTTATCTTTGCTTCCATTTCCATCCTCGTGGTCGTTGAGTCCCTCATCACCTTCATCTTTACAAAACAATAATAATAATAATAATAAATGCATAATCTAAATAATAAATAAATAATTCAGAATAATTTAAATATGACTTATTTTTTTATTTAAATATTTTATTTTTGTATATAAAATGTTATTATTAATTATTTGTATTTATATTTATTTAAAGGTTATATTTAAATGAATCCAAATGATTTATTTGTCATTTAAATATTAACAAATTATATAAAATATTATATAAATATATATTATATATCAAATTACTTATTTATCAATTATCTAAATGCTAAATAAATCATTTGGATTATTTTATATGATGTTTGGCTTCACTTACCATCCTGAGCTTGGAGAACAAAGTGACTACCAGCCATATATTCTCCTGTTATGCCAAGCTGGGAGGCATCTGTGGTTGAACTGTCTCCGTCCATCTGAAACATAAATTAAATTGTATTACATCTGTACATTATTGGTCTTGTCTTAAAACCAAGTGAGCTGCCTACCTAGACAGCATTATTTGCCATCACAGTGCACTATTGGACTTATCTAAACATGTGGGCATCCAATATTTTGAGACAGCCATCTTGTCATCATATATGTACAAATAATATAAATGTAACCTTTATTTTTTTCAGTAATAAACGTTTATTCAGAAAGGTCAGCTTAATGGATCACTTTATTTCACACAAACATATATTTTTCATTCAAAGAACAACAAAACATAATTTTATAGGTTTGCTATTCATGTAGCCACACACACACACCGAGGATTTTTTGTCACATAAATGACATATGTAACGTTAGCCTAAACTGGCTGGCTTCAATATAACTAATAATAAGACTCTACTGTGTAACTATGTATCATATTATATTGATATTGTATCGACATACCAAACCACATTGGTGTATTTTATTGGCTAAACAACCGGTGATATCAATGAACATGTGAGATTAAACACGCTAAATCAACTCAAACCACATTCCCCCCCTGAAATATTTAGAATAGTTGCTAAAATGAATTATTATAATTGATAAACACATTAAAGAGCAGAAGAGGGAAGATAACACGGACGATGAGCCAAAGCACCAGTGTATCCGTCAAAACTGGTCGTGGTAAACAAAGGGGCCGAGCACCATGACGGGCTTTTTACAATTATTACCAGTTCAGCGAGCTGCTTTTCATATCGCGCGCTAATTTCTCATTCTCCCCGCCAACTAATAATAAAACACTCGCGCGCGGAGATTTCCATTCGATGTAACAAAATATGGGTTAGCAATCATTGGCCGGAGCCGCACACTAACCTGCGATGAAGCCCTGGTTGGTTCGCGTCTCAGTTCGGCCGTTTGGTTGGACAGAAAATGGCTGCGGGAGAGCCAGTCCCTGCGCAGGGCTGAACAGTCCTCGAGGAGGAGCCTCACTCGGACACCAGGTGGCGCTATAGGCCAGTTTAAAAATAAAACCGTAATGTGTCGAAACAGCGCCTCCCATTGGTAGTGATTGGTACACTGAACTAAAATTGGCTTGAGAAGATCAGTCTAGCATCAATTCCCCTAACAGATATCAACGTTTTCTGTTTTTGTTATATCAAGGCCAATTTTCTGTCTTCATGATTTATTTATGCTGCTTTTCAAATGTTTTGTGTGTGTGTACAGACGTGGGCTTTCCCCCTTTTTCCAAGACTGAGACCTTCAGTCTTGAACAATCCATCATAAAAACATGACATTTTAAAACTATGAACAGAAATGAACAGAGTAAAAAAATAAACATATATATTTTTTACATATTCATATAAAAACAGTTTCACCAATCACTATAGCATTTTTCTCCCTAATGCTTTATATACATATACGTATACAGTATATAGCTGTATATTTTAAAAAAAATGTGTCAGTGAAGAGATGGAGATGAAATATGAGATGTGTGAAGAAAAAATACATTTATTACAAATATTTTTGTCTGTCATTTCCAGTTATAGTCGATTTTTTCCATTCTTAGATCTTGTGTTCATGGTGTTGTAACACTAAAGTGGTTTGATTTTGATTTGACACTAATTTATTAACTAAAGTTAATAAAATGATATTTCTAGGTGATATTTTAATGATTTGCTTTGAATAAAGTACAGTAACAGTATACAAATCTGTTATTTTAATGTTGTTTGTATAGGCTAATCATAATCATGCTAATATTTTTTTATAAAATGTTTATCACAGTATAAAGAAGTCTGTTTACATTCAGTTGCCTGGATGGACATTATTCAGAAATTTAAATAAAACAGTTTTCTCAGAAAAATGAAAACAATTGTCCTTTTATAATATCACGCATATAAAGACAAATTACTAGTAAAAAGGATTTTATTGAACTGTGGATATTAAATAATGTTAAATAACTATAAATGTCATGTACGTGGTAAACCAGGCATTTTCAGATAATTTAAATGATTTTTTTTATACAAATCATTTATACAAATTATATACAGTAATTTTCTTCCTTTCATCAATCTACCTTAGCATTGATAACATTTACATAAGTGAATTGATACGTTTTATGTCCTTCACAGCAAAATATAATAAAACAATAAACTAGCAACACCAAGACATTATTGTTTTAATCCATCCTGACCAATATCTAATAAATAGAAAAATAAAATACACATGCATTAGTAAATTGTATAGGCTGTCCAACGAAAATATTTGGACATCAATACCATTTAATTAATGGCCTGCCACATCTCAATGTACCTAAATACACATTTCTGAATCATAAAACATATGTATTAGAAGAACCATATTGAAAATACTGAGGAAGATGAGTGCAAATCAGTCATATGTTTAACATAATAACATATGGAAACAGCTGTTCTTTATTCAGTGAAGATGGTCATGTGACTTGGAGAAGTACTATTGTCACATGAGGCAGCATGTGTGATTCATTGAACTGCATGTATGGAATGATTGATATTTCAAATATTTCAAGTAAAGTCATTCACTAATGTTCAACTTCGAGAGAAATGTAAACCAGCACATCAGATAGTGGTGATAGGTTATATCTAACCTGTTTAATGAAATATGACAATGTCATTTCAACATTTATGTCACCAGTGACACTAGAAGAAAACACAGTGCTAGAAAAGCAGTGCCCAACAAATCCGCCAGAGCCGTCAGATACGGGATAGAGAAGCTATCAGGGTCCCTGCCGCATTTCCACAAGCAGTGAACCATCACATCAGCGGTGCCCAACAGGAGAAACACCTGAATGGAAGAAGATTCAGAGTCAAATATACCACTCCTCTCCTCAATAAGACACACGCTAACATCACTTGCCTGTGTGAAAGCTGCTACCAAATAGAAGGAAATAAAGACGGCAGTGGGTGGAGCCGGGCTGCCTTGTATTAGGTAAATGGTGTAGATGAAGATCAGGTGACCTGGGATGGCCAACATGAGCAGCAACCGTGCTGATCTTCCATTCGGCCCTGTAAGAAGCAATGCAACGGTGATATTTGTCTTCGTTTTGAAACCTTAAAGGGTTAGTTCACCTACCCTACCCTTCCCTACACCTCTCCTTCGACTGTCTGAAACCGGATCTTATCGGACAACAGAACCTTTTTAGTTGCACCCAGTATCCCTGCCCCCTCCTAACCTGAGAATCTTGAGTCGCCCCCGTTACTCTTATTTCAAAATGTATTTTGAGGCAACTGAAATAGACTGCGCCATTAACCAACTGAAACCTGGTCTAAAGTAAATGGCGCAATATTTTTTCGTTATTTAAAGAGGGCGTTAGTAATGTGCACCTATAGACGGGCGTACACTTTGTCTTGTAGATGGTCTGCTCACTCGCTTTAACCTCACGCACGAGCAAATCCGTTTCCTCGCTAGAGAAGCTATCAGTTTTTCCGCTTGCAAATTCATTTTGGATCATTTTCAACCCAAAAAAGCTAAGGACTGCAGCTTTAAACTAGCAAAAGTGGAATCGGACATGCACTAAGTGCACTTGCACCCTGCGGTTTAGACCATTGGCTTAGATCGTTAAAATAGGGTCCTGAAGCTGCGTCCGAAATCGCATACTCTCTTGATACTTATTATGAATAAGTAATTACTCCACGACCGCTAAAAAAGGACGTTCTATAAAGTATGAATGTGTGTAGTATGAATGTAATCTGGACGTACTATATTCGCCATGTTGTCATTATCATGTGACCAACCAGCGTCAATTACTTCGCTTCCCATGGCCTCATGGGATAGTAAAGTGTCCATCGTTTGCACACTTCAGAATCTCGCAAGAAGTAGGTCATCTGGGTACTTTTTGCCTACTCTTTTATGAGTACTGTGAATTCAGACATACTTCTTTTGTCACATACTATTTTTCACCTACTATATAGTAGGGAAGTATGCGATTTCAGATGCAGCCCATGAGTTTAGCCCTGTTTTGCAGTTCTCCGGTCTGCAACTATATCTTGGAAATGAGTGCCAAATGCAGAGCTGGTGCAAACATATCTACATCGCTATGATCAGATGCTTTCTTAACTACTGTTTTTTGTTTGTTATTGAGAGCATGCAGCACGTATTTACATCTAAACGTCTGTGGAATAAATGTAATGTTCTATTATGTTTGCACTTAATTATACTCATAGAATCTTAGAAATATGATGGCAATTAGATGAATGTGGTATTGATACATATTCTTATTAATATATGTACAGTGAGGAAAATAAGTATTTGAACACCCTGCTATTTTGCAAGTTCTCCCACTTGGAAATCATGGAGGGGTCTGAAATTGCCATCGTAGGTGCATGTCCACTGTGAGAGACATAATCTAAAAAAAAAAAAAACAGAAATCACAATGTATGATTTTTTAACTATTTATTTGTATGATACAGCTGCAAATAAGTATTTGAACACCTGTCTATCAGCTAGAATTCTGATCCTCAAAGACCTGTTAGTCTGCCTTTAAAATGTCCACCTCCACTCCATTTATTATCCTAAATTAGATGCACCTGTTTGAGGTCGTTAGCTGCATAAAGACACCTGTCCACCCCATACAATCAGTAAGAATCCAACTACTAACATGGCCAAGACCAAAGAGCTGTCCAAAGACACTAGAGACAAAATTGTACACCTCCACAAGGCTGGAAAGGGCTACGGGGAAATTGCCAAGCAGCTTGGTGAAAAAAGGTCCACTGTTGGAGCAATCATTAGAAAATGGAAGAAGCTAAACATGACTGTCAATCTCCCTCGGACTGGGGCTCCATGCAAGATCTCACCTCGTGGGGACTCAATGATCCTAAGAAAGGTGAGAAATCAGCCCAGAACTACACGGGAGAAACTGGTCAATGACCTGAAAAGAGCTGGGACCACTGTTTCCAAGGTTACTGTTGGTAATACACTAAGACGTCATGGTTTGAAATCATGCATGGCACGGAAGGTTCCCCTGCTTAAACCAGCACATGTCAAGGCCCGTCTTAAGTTTGCCAATGACCATTTGGATGATCCAGAGGAGTCATGGGAGAAAGTCATGTGGTCAGATGAGACCAAAATAGAACTTTTTGGTCATAATTCCACTAAACGAGTTTGGAGGAAGAAGAATGATGAGTACCATCCCAAGAACACCATCCCTACTGTGAAGCATGGGGGTGGTAGCATCATGCTTTGGGGGTGTTTTTCTGCACATGGGACAGGGCGACTGCACTGTATTAAGGAGAGGATGACCGGGGCCATGTATTGCGAGATTTTGGGGAACAACCTCCTTCCCTCAGTTAGAGCATTGAAGATGGGTCGAGGCTGGGTCTTCCAACATGACAATGACCCGAAGCACACAGCCAGGATAACCAAGGAGTGGCTCTGTAAGAAGTATATCAAGGTTCTCCAGACCTAAACCCAATAGAGAATCTTTGGAGGGAGCTCAAACTCTGTGTTTCTCAGCGACAGCCCAGAAACCTGACTGATCTAGAGAAGATCTGTGTGGAGGAGTGGGCCAAAATCCCTCCTGCAGTGTGTGCAAACCTGGTGAAAAACTACAGGAAACGTTTGACCTCTGTAATTGCAAACAAAGGCTACTGTACCAAATATTAACATTGATTCTCTCAGGTGTTCAAATACTTATTTGCAGCTGTATCATACAAATAAATAGTTAAAAAATCATACATTGTGATTTCTGGATTTTTTTTTTTTAGATTATGTCTCTCACAGTGGACATGCACCTACGATGACAATTTCAGACCCCTCCATGATTTCTAAGTGGGAGAACTTGCAAAATAGCAGGGTGTTCAAATACTTATTTTCCTCACTGTATGTGTATGTCCTTGTATATGACCGGACAAAAGTTAATGTGACTGAATGTATGACCGAGACAGAGAGTCTCTATTCAAGGGTGTAATCTGATTAAGTATGATAGACAAATCTAAACAATATGTTAATTATGGCTAAGATGCATCTTGATGTAGCCTCGGGAAAACAACCTTGGGGGAGGAACAACTATAAAGAATGAAGGATACCCCCCACTCGTTGTCACACTCTGCAGGCACTTTGTATGACTGTATGACTGCTGACCTTTCCTTGCAAGGGAATAAATAATTGTTAAAGACAATTGATACATGTTTGTCTCTTATTCCGTATTAGAAAATTGTTTGCCACTACACGTCGCTCCAAACAGTGTGGATGGCGTCAGGATGTTCGCTAACAGTACATCGCTGCAAAAGGTATACCTCAAGTCTTTTACCCCAAAGTAAAGAATACAAAAGAACTTCGCTGTGAGTTTATCAGGACCTTTACCTGTGGTGTAAAAGCTGCGGCAGGGGCAGTAACATCGTTTAGAGTCGTCTGGAAGTTCGCCCGGCGGACAGTGAAAATGAAGATACGTGGCTACACGACTAGCCTGGACGGAAACCAGATTACCACCAACACCTTAAGGAAAGGTTGATATTGGAAATTTAAAACAGACACAGTTGATCAGAACACAGCAAGTGAGTTTTGTTTGACCCACCATTTATAACAGGAGTGTAGAGAACAATTCCCTCAAGCATTGGCTCTGCGACGGTTCGGTCCAGAATCAGTCCTCCAAGACTGGAGATATGAAATAAAAAAACAAAAAGATAAGCTGGTTGTACCAACATAATTACAGTTGCATCATCACAAAATGGTCCATGATAGACTTATATTGATGTACTAAGTGAGGAACATTTACCTGCTGATCACCAGTGCAGTTATTATTGGCTCCCAGCTGGAAAACAGCAGTTTTTGGCTTTCAGGGTGTCGAAGTGAAAGAATGGCCCACACCGGCGTCAGGGACAGGAAAACAATACACACCAGGTAGGTAATATAAGGGTAAGGTTCTACAAACCAGAGTTACAAAATAAAAGGGTGTTAAAGAGAGTAAAAATATCCTCTCAGTAAACTAATCTTTGTCCAGTGAACTGGTCTTTCATTCTCACCCATGCAGTAAAAAAAGCCTTGACTGATGATGGCGAGCAGTCCAAGTGTGATGAGGTCACCAAAACTGGCAGCGATGGGCGTGGCTATGTTGTCAGGGTTGACGCCCACCTTCTTGAACCCAAAAATCACACCAACCATTAAGATCCCTGGAAAAATATTAATATATTAAATCAATTCAGAATTTATATCTGTGGTATGAAATTTACAAATAAATTCTTATGTGCACTAAGTCTGGGGTCAGTTAACTCGTACGGAAACTCATTGCAAAAATCTGTGTGAGGAAATCATTCGCCCTTCCGTGAAATTTCCAAACAGGTAGATTCCTACAGAAACCGAACAACGGTAAATATGACCGCACCTTAAGAGTGTAAGGGGTTAATACCTAGTTCTGGCATGAAACTACTAGATGATGCAGGCTGATAGGTCTTTAACTCATTTGGTAGCGATCACGTCATTATCTACATAGCACAGCTGATTGTTTGTTGTTGCATCAGCGGCCAATGAGCTGCGGCTTAACATTCAAACAAATACCGGTAGTGTTGCTGTTAGCATGTTAGCAGTCCACATCGCTCTTTCAGAAACCCTACACCTTCCCCAGCTCCACCTGTATAGATCTGCTAGGGGTTATTTCATGTATGTTAAAGGGATACTTCACCAATTAGCACTAAGCTTTGTATCAGTAGAAACCCGGTAGTATTTTCGAATGGCCGTGCTTCCCTCCCTCATGTCCCCATGATACGAGAGATTTCTGTATTGTGTGTCTGGAAAAAAACCTCAGATGAAGCAAAAATCGTAATTTTGCGTTATCGTAGGCTTTTTTGGCCAGAGGCGAGAGACTACAGCCAGTAGTAGGAGCTAGTTACGCATGTTTTCAACCCGCCCATAGGGGGATCTCATGATAAAACGCCGTCTTTTCAGTTTCGAGTCAACTAGTAGCCTAGTTGTATCATTTCTTCTGATACTGCCCTCTGTAACCGGTAGGCGTGGCTTGGGAGTGGCTTCGTAGGGCAGCGAAGCAAGTGCATTCTGGGAGTTGTTGTCTTTCATCCACATGAGCTAAAAATAAATTTTCTGGCTTTTCTCAGTCTAGAAGGCACCAACTTCTAAAATAATTTCACATTTCTACTACATAAATGACCCAATTTAAATACACATTCATCTTTCCAGATGTGAAATATTCCTTAAAGGTAGGCACACACCGAACCGACGCCAAAGAACTAGCACTGATCGGGGGAAAAAGACCAGATACACAAACTGTAAACAAAGCAGTGCGTGCTTACCGTTTTGAATATCAATCCTGCTAAACACTTTCTTTATTCCACTCCACTCATGTTAATATTGAAATATTCGCCAAGGAACACTCAGGTAAGATGACATAAAATTAGAACAGCCTTCTATCTGTACCGTTTCAACATGTCGAATCGGCCGAAAAAAGCTGACGAAGACCAATTTCAGCTGACGGTGCAGAACACACTGAGAAATCTTAAGTCGGCCGACGCACAAAACGTGTGCCGACGTGTGTCCCGGGCTTTACATGTGCAGCAGCAGCAGCATGTCTTTCATTCTCACAGCAATGTATTGGCAGTGAATGTATTGGCAGTAGCAAGTCTCGGTACTTGCTCTGCAGCAGCAGCAGAAGCATAGCAGATCTATTCTGGCCAAATACATTAACATTGCCAAATCCATTACCATGCTAATCTCTATTACCATACCAATCTCATGAGTTTTCATGACAGAAATAATGTTCAGTGCTTAACCTTGTTTGTTATCACTAAGGAACTGCTTCCATTGATCACACTGACAGTTCTATCCATTTATGCTAAATGCTGATAATGTGAGATATGTGGCCTGAGGATATTGGGTCTATATTCGGGACCTGTGTGGAAAATGGGTTTGCGTGGCCAAGGTCACAAGCCATAAGCCTCATAACCTCATGATCAGCACCGACAAAGATGATGTCCTCCGTATTTGATGACCATGAAGCATTTAATTGTGTTATAAATGGTCTATTTTAGGTCGATAAAAATTGGTCAAAAATTTGGATGCAAACCCTGCAGCAGAGATGCTGTGAACGCTGTCACCACGCTGCAACAGCAAAGCAGAGCTACATGGTTCATGAAGAGCTCCTCTTCCAGGATCCATCCAAGAGCCGATGCTACAAGAGCAGCCAGGAAGCCCAGAACTGTAGCTTGTATCTAAAGAGACAAATTAAGCTGAATGAAGAACAGAACAGAACCACAAAAGTATCAAATGATTAAATGAGCTGCATTAACCTGTTTGAGGGCAAGATTTCCGATGATCAGGTTCCACTTCTCGCTTGAGGAGTTCATTCTGCCAACATTCACCTGCCATATTGATATTGAAGAGTTGAATGAATGTTTATTTGTTTTCTTTAAGCAATATAAAGCATTACAAAACTATATATAACCCTGTATAACCCTGAGGGCAGTTTTTATTCACAGCATGGTATGAAGTTCCTCACCATGACAAAAAGCGTGTGATGAAGGGGAAAGAACACAACGCAGATACAATACAGCAGATCAGACTTCAACAAGCAGGAAAAAGTAGAACATGCGTAATGGGACAGTGGGCAAATCAGGATTCTCACTTCCCACACATTTCAATCAATGAATTTCCATGACTTTTCCAGTCGTTCGTGAATACTGTCAAAATCGAAGACAGAAAAGCAAAATCTAGCAGATTTTGTTTTGTTTTTAGATGAGCATAATTATAAAAATGTGTAATGACTATAAAAAGTCAATGGCTTTTAAATATTGCATTAATTTATGAATAATTAAAACAACTGAGTAGTTTCCATTATTTTTTCCCTTTTAAATTACCCAGATATTTCCAGGTTTCCCCTCACTCTTAAAAATAAAGGTTCTAAAAGTTATTGTTTTTGTAGCAATGCCATGGAAGAACTATTTTGGGGTTTTAAAAATAACCTTTCAGTGAACAGTTCTTGAAAGAACATTTTTTTCTTAGTTAAAATTTTAATAATCTGAAGAAACTTTTTCCTCAACGATGAACCATTTTGTGCACTGGAAAGGGTCTACGGATGTTAAAAGTTCTTCATGGAACTAGATGCCAATAAGGAACCATCATTTTTAAAACTGGACATTTTCACATTGTGGATTACAGATGCAAAGACACATTTAATACATTTTAAATAATAATAAGAACATTTAACCAAGAATGTAAAAGAGATTCTTTGTACGAGTGTCTCCACCAGGCTTATTAACTAGGCTAACCAAGAATTCACTGATCAGCTTCATCAGAAAGACCATTCTAGTTAAATATATTTTTAAGGATCCACCCATTTTAAAATTATGGCTGATACCAATAAGTAAATTATTTTCACATTTAAGGGAAATGGGCGATATTAGAATTCTATACTACTTTGCCAAAATAAATTAAAATAAAACACAAAAAACTCAAATGAATTGTTTCAAATGCTACACATGAATTTATCCATTACAATATTATAAAAAAAAAAAAATAGCGCTATCAAATCGATTAATCGCAATTAACTGCATCTGACATAAAAGTTTTTGTTTACATAATGTGTGTGTATATATTATTATATTTATATATATATTATATATGTGTGTGTATGTGTGTGCGCGTGTCTGTGTATATATATATAGACATATAAAAAATAGCGCTATCAAATCGATTAATCGCAATTAACTGCATCTAACATAAAAGTTTTTGTTTACATAATGTGTGTGTATATATTATTATATTTATATATATATTATATATGTGTGTGTATGTGTGTGCACGTGTCTGTGTATATATATATAGACATATACACGCACATATATAGGTGTGTACACACACACACACACATATATGTATATATATAAATACATATATTATATAAACAAAAATTGTGATTGTGATCGATTTTACAGCACTAATATTTATACATATATACAATATACACACATATACTGTATATATTATGTTAACAAAAACTTTTATGTTAGATCCAATTAATCGCGATTAATCGATTTGACAGCATTAAAAATGATATTCAATTTGAGATTTGCAAATAATTACATTTAGCAGTGTAATAATTTTTTTTAAAGATGAATTGTAAGTGATCAATAAATGACAGCAAAGGTAATTAGAGAAAATTAGCAAATAGAATTGAATTGGAAAAAAAACAACTAATAATTGCCTATAGCCAATATTGGTACCAATATACTGTGCATCCCTAAATCTTTTTCTGGGGAAAAGCATGGCTTTTAGATTGGCACAAAACCAGTATAAACCAGGCTGAAAATGAATGCTCCAGTGGGATTTAATAGGATTATATAGATAACATAGTAATCTTACAGCGGTGGAGAGTCTTGATGCCATTGTCATCTCCAGGTTCCCCTTTAGGCCCAGTAAAGGTGGGACAAGTATGAAGATCTCGGTCACAGTAGTGAAAACGTCCCAGTGCTAATTTATAAACACAAGACAACAATTTATAGTCAAAAATCCCAAACATCCACCCAAGATCATCTCCCACACTCACCTGCACTAGGTCCAGCAACATCCCCGCCAGCACCATTCCAAAACCTGCCAGGAGGAATGGAACCAAAATCTGTATCACCATGGCCCAGATCGACTCACTTGGTATCTCCTGAACATGAAAATTCTGAGAATCATCCTGCGGTATGGTCCAGGAAGCCGATGTTGTCCCGATGTTGTCCTGATGTTTTCCCAGTTTTGTTCCCGCATTAAGAAGCAGAGGATCTGACTCTGAAAACTCCTTACTGCAGATACGAGAGAAGCTTGATTCTATGTCAGGTCTTCTGGTCTCTGGTATAAATTGATGCCCATTTTCTCCAGATGGCAGGTTAGCTGAGTCCAGCTCACACTCTTTCTGGTTTGCTTCAATGATGGATCCCATTACACAACCTTTCGAATTCAAAGTACCAAGAGTTGGTTGTTTGAAGTCAATCATGTAAAGATATTTGATATAATGAATCATGTGTATAGATGAATTTTAGATGAACCTTTTAGAGGGTTGTACCTTATCTGTTTTGCATGAAGGAGTTACTCAGGGGTCAGTCCAAGGACCCATGTTATTTTATTTATATATAAATAACATCTGTGATAATATTCATAATGTTAGGTATCATCTTTATGCAGATGATACCACTATTTTGTGTTGTACATCATTGGCTTCACGCTTTTGAAGCGTCTCGTTTGTGTGAATTAAAATTGTAAATCAAGTTTTAACTGTTAAGCTTAAAGTTCAAAGTTAAAGGTTTTTATTTGTCCAAAAATAAGCAATAAAATGTTTTTTTTTTTCTACAAACTCACCAATTTGAGATGAAAAATAAATTCTGTGGCTACTATGGCAGTGTGGGCATAATGGACCTTTTTCACAGACTGTGATAATGTAACGGTAATTTTTGAAAATATATTCAAAATATATTAAAACACTATACTTTGTATTATATTACCAAATTACCATTACCATATATTACCATCAAATTACAAAAAACTAACGTTGCTGTGAAGGTGTTTCTTAAGCTTTTGTGAAGCCAAGTTTGAGAGCGAATGTCACTAGAGTTTAAACTGAGAAAAGCACAGATCAGTGCATATTTCCCATCTACATTTACAAACAGAATTATCATTCAGTACATGTGATTATATTGGTCTAACATACCAATATATAAACAGAACATTTACATGCTTAATATTTAATAAGATGTGCTCAGGTAATCACTATACTGAAAGTAATCATAAACTTATAACCTCAATTCAATGTTTACATAAATGTACCTTACCTTAAAGCAGCAAAAAGCCCTAAAACCAACAAGTTGAACATGTGGTGGTTGCCGAGCACATTTTTTACTTTTTCTCTCATTCAGCCTTCCATACACATTACTAGCAGACTGACTGTGTGACTGAAGTCAATCTCTTTGTGCTGAGCTCATACTGACCATGAACTCATTTGGCACACATTTCTCATTAGAAAACCGAGGACAGACTAAAACTTTATGAATGTGGCCTTCAGGCGTTTGCGGTTCAACGGACTGGTAAATATAACAATGCATTCATCTGTACAATTCTCTATCGTACAATTACGAGGAGAAAGTTGTTCCATCATTTGTGTTGTCGTTGTGCTTTATGACGCCACCGGCAGGAGAGAGTGAGAACTGCAAGTCAAAAGTCACTGATTCTTGTATAGCAATGTTTTTTTTTTTTTTAAATATATCGGAGATTATAAATTTACACAAATGTAATATTTAATTTGATTAATTTTTCTGGTATTTGTTTGATCAAAATTACGACTTTTCATCATTATTATCCAAAAACAACTGTCTTCAGAGCATAATTTAAACGTTAATATATATATATAACATTACAATATTAAAATATATGTAAAAAATACAAAACGTAAATGTTTGGGCAATTTTGGCAATTTTTCTACGTGCTTTTATTATGAATTTCACCCAGAAGCGCAGACCGGAAATTCTCTTGACTGTGCGAATCATGTGACTCCAGACGCCTGTGCAGTAAATCCCCAAACAGACTGACCTAATGGCAGCTGACTGAAAACAGAAGTCTGTGTCGTTTCTATCAGGATGGCTGTGGATTCATTATCTCCTGATTGGGAGTTTGACCGCTTTGATGATGGATCTCAAAGTAAGTAACGCGTCTGATCGGGATGACATTAGGAATGTGTACAAATCTGAACAATCTGTATAGATCCTGCAGCTAGCTGAGAAATGTTAGCCAGCTGTCAGATGACCAGGGAAAGTGGCCAAGTTCAAACACTCTGATTAGAACTAACGTTAATGTGTGTTGGCTTTATTGATTGCACAAACATTTGATAAGGAAGACTTTCACTTTCATTTGGAAGTGTCTTCACATCACTGTATTTGAGGTTTTGATTTATTTTAATTCCAAAATATGTAATTAATTTAATTAGCCAGTGAGTTCAGTGCTCAGAATATTATTATTTTTTTTCATTCACATGATATTATTTAATTTAAGTTATGATTAAGTTAGATTTACATGCCAAAACTCTGAATATAATACATGCTATAATATAATTATTTTGGTCTATAACTGGGGAGGTCAAACTTTACAGACCTAAAGACCCAGATGGATAAAATAGCTATTATTTATTTTATTTTATTTTATACAAGATATCACCTTACTGTAATAATGTCAGATAATGAGATTTCATCAAAGTTACACATGAATTTTGAACAATACCCGTTCTTAGGACAACTTTGATTAACTTTCACTTCAAATGTTGACTACTGTATATATAAATATACATACAATTTTAATTAAACAAATGCATGTTTTTTAGAATTTCCTTTCACCCACATAAGGAAGGAAATCATTTGTAGCTTTTATTGCTGGTTTTGTGACTGTTGATCTGTTGCATTTTGTTCCTTCCTGTGCAGAAATTCACACAGAAGTGCAGGTCAAAAACTATGAGAAGTTTTTAGAAGAATATACCGCTCAGCTCCAGGGTATTGAAGAAGCCCTAGACGACTCTATCGGAGATGTATGGGACTTCACTCTGGATCCCATCGCTTTGAAGGTGTTGTGGAATTATTACATCTTCATATCAGGGATTATTTCTTGTTGAATTGCGTTTATTTAAGATCACTGTCTTTGCTCTTCCACACCAGCTCCTGCCGTATGAACAGTCCTCACTGTTGGAACTCATCAAGACAGAAAATAAGGTATGCTAATTAGTGCTTCAACTGCAAATACTGGTGGACTGCAAATACTGAAGTGAAATTAGTGTATTATGAGTTTATCTGTTGCTTCTCTCTCTCTCTCTCTCTCTTTCTCTCTCTCTCTCTCTCCCCTCCCACTAGGTGCTTAATAAAGTCATCACAGTGTATGCAGCTCTTTGCAGTGAGGTTAAAAAACTGAAATATGAGGTAAGTAATAAATGGAAATAGTACAAGAACATACAAAAAGGACGCATTAAATTGAGCAAAAGTAAAGAAATTTAAAAATGTAACAAAGAATTTATTTTTCAGTTGAATAGAAAGTCCAAAGAACAGCATGTATCCTGAACAAATATCAGTTTCCACAGAAATATTAAGCAGCACAACTGCTTTCAGCATTGAAAATAATAAGAAATGTTTCTTGAGCAGCAAATCTGCATATTAGAATGATTTCTGAAGGATCATGTGATGATCAGTGATGCTGAAAATTCAGTTTTGCATTACCGTAATAAATTACATTTTAGAAAATAACAGAAAACAGTTATTTTAAACTGTAATAATATGTCAATATTGCTGTTTTTACTGTATTTTTGATCAAATAAATTGCCGCCTCAGTGGTGAGCATAAGAGACGTATTTAAAAAACATTAAGAAAAATCATACCAACACCAATCTTTTGAACAGATGATTATAAAGTAAATTAATCTGATGTAAATTTAGCAAAGCTGATAATGTTTTTGTCTACTTTTAGGCTGAAACCAAGTTCTACAATGGCTTGTTGTATTATGGTGAAGGAGGTAACGATTGTTGTTTTGGTTTTTGCAGTTCAGTTTGCATGCAAATCTTTTAAATTGAACATTATTCCCATTTTAGTTCAATAATCATATATCTAAGTAGATATTAAACAGGAAATGATTTTATCCAGCTAGAATTGAATGCTATTCATGGTCAACTTTAATTTGACTGAACTAACCTGTACCTTTTAATAATAATACAAATGTATTGCATGACGCCATTTGAATTTGATGACTCCATTTGATTGGATTGCAGTGTCAGACACTAGTGTGGTGGAGGGAGAGTCTCAGATTCAGATGGGACGCTTCATTTCCTTCTTACAGGTTTGACATTATTATCTTTTTGCGTTCATAAGAAATTAAGAGCCCTAAACGCATAATTTATATATATATATTCTGCTTTTATGTAACAGGAGCTGTCTTGCTTTGTGTCGCGCTGCTTTGAGGTGGTGGTCAACATGGTTCACCAGCTGGCTGCTTTGTACAACAGCAGCAAGTGAGAAATATACAATATTTACTTGTTATGTAGTGTTACATGAATGCTGTGTTGCTGAATTTTTTTTATTTTTATATATATCTCAGGGGTGCAACAAAAATCATTGAGTCCACAGGTGTACACTTTCAGGTAATTTTCATCTTCATGTGGTTCTTCACACTGATACGTGACGTCTTGTATTGACGGTTTCTCTTTGTCTACAATCAGGCAGTGTATGAACATCTGGGAGAGCTTCTGGTGGTCCTCATCACCCTGGATGAGATCATGGAGAACCACGCCACACTGAGGGAACACTGGAAGATGTATAAAAGGTAGAGTGGGACCATTTAGATGTTGAAATGAATGTGAATAAACTGAAGACTAAAAAAAGAAGGCATTTATGAAATGTGTTGGGGTTCTTGATGAAGAGATTTTTCTGTGTTGTTTTCTGAAGGTTATTGAAATCTGTCCATCATAACCCGGCTAAGTTTGCCATTCCAGAGGAGAAACTGAAGCCCTTTGAGAAGCTCTTACTGAAGCTGGAGGGGCAGCTGTTGGACAGCATGATCTTTCAGGTCAACACCATTCAGTTTTTTGTGTGTGTGTGTGTTTATGTTATGTTAAATTTATGTTAATATAGAAGAAAAAAGTTTTCAATTTCTCAGTGCACTTTATTGTATGTGTTGGGTGTATATGTGTACATATAACAATTGTTTTACAAATATTTAATAATATAAAAAAACTACAAGTTAAAAATAGATACTAGTGCTGTCTAATCAATTAATCGCATCTAACATTAAAGTTTGTCTTTATATACTATATGTGTGTGTGCAATATGTGTGTGTGTGTGTGTATGTATATATATATATATATATATATATATATATATATGTGTATGTATATATATGTGTGTGTGCGCATGTACTATATACATATGTATAAATAAATATTATCTTTCATATATCATTTACAAAGTTTTTACTGAATTATTGGTCACTGAAATGTCACTTTACAGAAGTTAAATGTGTTGTGAATGTGTTGTCTTAAAGTTTAAATAAATAAAATAACAGAGTGGATCAGGGATGATGTCAAAACCTGGAAGACTAATTCGATACTTAGACTTTTTCTTCAACACCGTAAATTACACACACTCACACCCCAAACGCTCTTATCTAGTTACTTATTTGAAACATACGCTTAAAAAAAAAAAAAAAAATTACAGCTTTAAAATTCGCGATTTCGATATGGGTGTGTGTAATTTATGTTGTAGAACAAAACATTCAAGTATCGTCAAACTTATGTTTATCACAAACATTATTTCACTCATAGATTGAAAAAGCCCATTATAAAAACCCATAGGAAAATCTCACTGGCGAAATAGTCTTCCAGGTTTTCACATCATTCCTATATTGGCTGTAGGTTAATAAGTGTTTTTTCCCGTTTTCATGCAGGCTTGTGTGGAGCAGAGGTTTGATAACCCAGAAGAAGGTGTATCGGTCTCTAAAAACAGTGCCTTTGCAGAGGAGTTTGCCTATAATATCAGAACCATTTTTGCCAACATTGAGTCAAAGCTTGGTTTGTATATGTTTTGAATTCCAAACCGCATTAATGAGACTTTTTGTTTCAGCTATAGACAACTGACAACAGCCATGTGACTTGCAGGTGAGCCGTCAGAGATTGACCAGCGGGATAAGTATACGGGCGTATGTGGTCTCTTTGTGCTACACTTCCACATCTTTAGGGCAGTGGACAAGAAGATCTACAAATCCCTGATAGATGTGTGTAAAAAGGTGAGTACACTTAACTAGTGGGATTTATGCATGTGTAGATCTGCTCTATCAAAACTCTTTCCCTTCTCTAATCCTCCAGGTCCCTGCAGTGACATTAGCAGCTAATATAATCTGGTTTCCAGACACATTTCTGATAAACAAAGTCCCCGCGGCAGCTAAACTACTGGACAAGAAGAGCATCCAGAGCATCCGCAGCAGCAGAGATGCGTTCCTGCAGCAAAAGGCACAGACACTAATGAAGTAAGACTTATGATTTAGCCTCAACAATTCATTCATGGTCCATGTATCTTATGCCATTATAAAGATTTAGGGTTCCTTATATTAGGGGCTTTCGAACCGGAGGAACCTTTTCATAGTCCCAGTACCTGGGAATGATTTTAGTTTTAGGAACGCCTTTTTGATGGAACTAAATTAGCTTCTACTTCAGAGTAGGGTCTAACCCAGCACAATAGGAACTATCAGAGACATAAGTGTATGCTGACTGGCCGAACGCACGCCATTTTTTAAAAAGCTGTGTCACACAGATTTTAGCCTATATATTTACTCCAGAAACTAACTGTACGAACATGGAAAACAATGAAAGATGGACCTTTTAACCTTCACGCAAAGGAGAAAATCCAACGCGACTTTGAGTGATTATGTAATGATATTTCTGTAATTCTGCTCAGCTAGCGACATTGGGCATCAACCACACGGCAAACGCTAATACTTTTTCATATACTGTCTACTTTCTTTGTATAACAGTTCTATCTTATAACATATTAGACAGGACTGTTAAATAGATAGTAAACTAAAGACAGATAATGGGAGCGCTGTGTGCTCATGCTCTCAGCGCCGTCAAAATAAGTCACAACAACAAGCGCAACCTGCTATCGGTGCGAATGCAACCAGGAAAATGGCCCTAGGGGAACATTTAGTTCTTTGAAACTGCCCTGGTGTCTAGTTCCTATAACTAAGTTCCTTTAACTACCCGGTTCGAAAACCCCATTGACTGATTATGTTCCTGTGTGCAGAGACATGCAGTCCTACTACATATTTGTGACCTCCTGGATGATGAAGATGGAGTCGATATTATCAAAAGAACCGAAACCAGAAAAACTGTCTGAGGACTTGAGCAACAGGTGTAATACATTTGTGCAGGTAGAGATTGAAGTTTTCTTCTTTTCTGTTATTTTTGGGATTAAAAATGTTGTTAAAAGATTTGGAAAATTCTCACTATTTACTATGACTTTTGCCTCAATAAACTCCTAATTACTGCTTATTAATAGTTAGTAAGGTAGTTGTTAAGTTTAGGTATTGGGTAGGATTAAGGGATGTAGAATAGGGCTTTATAAGTACTAATAAACAGCCAATATATTAGCAATATGCATGCTAATAAACAACTAGTTAATAGTGAGAATTGGAGCCTAAACTAAAGTGTTACCCAGATGTGTCTGTGTTTCAACAGGGAATCCTGTACGCTTACAGCATCAGCACTATCATCAAGACCACCATGAACATGTACATGTCCATGCAGCGGCCCATGACCAAGACCTCGGTGAAGGCCCTGTGCCGATTGGTGGAGTTGTTAAAAGTGGGTTGATGAGTCATCAATATTTTTAACAGCAAATATTTTAACATATTTTTAGGAACGTTTTATTTTCATATGCGAGCAGTGTTTATTATATACCGGCTGTTCTTCAATGTAAGTGTGCACAACAATTTAGGTTAATAAGTAACTTTTTTAACACTAATATTGTTTAAACACTAATATTGTGCACATTAGTTGTAGTTTTTGGACATAAAACATAAGGTAGGGACACAATTTAGACAATATTTTATCTGTTCACTACGTAACTAATATATTGACTGTGTGAAAAAATGTCAACATTAATAGTAATGTGCACTATAAATCTAGTATATTGTAGTATGCACAATAACAGTAGTCTGCACTACAAATTTAGTGCATTATTTATAGTGCTCAGTTTAAACACTGATATGTACTACAACTGTAGTACATTACTTGTAGTGTGCACACTAATTTGGAAACTAATAACGATATGCACTACAATTTAGTACATTTATACATTCATTTTAATAGTAGTGTTCACTACATATCTAGTATGATGGTTGTAGTGTACACAAAATGTCAACGTTAATAGTAGTGTCAGTAATTTAGACAATAATAGTAGTCCGCACTGCAAATTTAGTGCATTATTTGCAGTGCTCACCATTTTTTCAACACTAATAGTGTGCACTACAAATGTAGTACATTACTTGTAGTGTGCACAAAAGTTTGGACACTAATGATGTGCACTAAAAATCTAGTATATAATTTTAGCAATGAATAGTAGTGTTGTCTACATATTAGTGTTTAGTTTAGCCTACATAAAAATGTTGATACATTATTAGTAGTGCGCATTATAAATCTAGTACATTTTAGTGTGCTCAATAATTTAGATGCTAATAATAGTCTGCACAAATTTAGTGCATTAGTTGTAGTACTCACAGTTAAAACACTTACAGTGTGCACTAAAAATCTAGTATATTGTAGTGCGTAGCTAATAATGATATGCACTACAAATTTTACGCATTAGTAGTAGTGTTCACTACATATCCAGTATGATTGTTGTAGTGTGCACAAAATTGTAAACACTAATAGTAGTGTGCACTATAAATCTAGTACATTTTAATCAGTTAAAAAAACTATATTTGTAATGTACAGGCTATCCTAGATGCCAAGTGTACACTAGGTAGTATGCAAGTTCCACTGTGCAGTGATATGTAGTGTGTACTAGTTCTAGTGTTCTAGCGTTCTTTAGGCTGTGCACACTAGTTCTAGTTCACTAGGCAGTGTCCCCCATAAGTCAAGTGCTCTGCAGTAGTTGTAGGGTGCATTGCGGATCTGCTACACTAACGGGATTCTTCTAGGTTGTGTGAAGTGCACAGTGTTTATGTGTGTGTTTGTCAAGCACAGGCTGTGGAGCACACATTCCACCGGCGCTCAGTGGTTGTAGCAGATTCTGTGTCTCACATCACGCAACAGCTGCAGACTCAGGCTCTGGCCTCCATCTCTACTGCTAAGGTACCAACACAACCGTTTCACATACACCAGCTCTGTAGACCAGACATTCTAATGATTGGTGGCTGTCCTCATTCAGAAACGAGTGATCTCTGATAAGAAGTACAGTGAGCAGAGGCTGGACGTGCTGTCGGCTCTGGTTCTGGCTGAGAACACTCTGAACGGGCCCAGCACCAAAGAGAGGAGACTGATAGTGTCTCTGGCTCTCAGTGTTGGCACTCAGATGGTGAGTATAAATCCACTGAGTGCTTTTGAATCAAATTAATGGCCAATTTGTGACATTTGCATATAAACTATTAAAATAAATATCGTTCTAAAGCCTGAAAGTTACTTCCAGTTTATTTAACTTTTTTATGTTTCAAAATGCCCATGGAGTTTATTTTCTCATTAATAAAAATATTTTATTAGTTTGTTTATTAAATATCTTTTATTATTCATTTTTTTTGTTTTTGTTTTTGTTTTTTTGTTTTGTTTTGTTTTGTGTTTATGTTTTGTTTGTTTGATGTTCATTGCTTTTTTGGTTTTGTTTTATGTTTTGTTTGATGTTTCTTTGTTTTGTGTTTGTTTTGTTTGTTTGATGTTCTTTGCTTTTTTGGTTTTGTTTGATGTTTCTTTGTTTTTTTTGGGGGGGGGGTTGTTTGATGTTAGTTGTTTTTGTTTTGTTTTTTTGTTTTGTTTGTTTGATGTTCGTTGTTTTTGGTTTCGTTTTATGCGTTTTATTCTTTTTTTGTTTTGTTTTTTTTGATGTTCGTTGTTTTTTGGTATTGGTTTATGGGTTTTTTATGTGAATTTTTTATGTTTGTTGTTTTTTATTTTATTTTATGCTTTGTTTTTTATGTTTTGCTTGTTTGATGTAAAAAAACAATTTTTTTCATTGCATTTTTGTTTTTTGTTTTGCACAGAAAACCTTCAAGGATGAGGAGCTCCTGCCTTTACAGCTTGTGCTGAAAAAGCTGGACTTAATCAGTGAACTAAGAGAGCGGTGAGCCTTGAATTTGTTCAACTAGTTATGATTGGCAGGAGCCGATTTTGAGTCTGTGACATCTGTGGTTGTGTTGTAAGTGCATGATGGGATATCCTCTCTCCTCAGAGTCAAAGTGCAATGCGACTGCAGTTTTCTGTACTGGCATCGAACTGTCTTCCCCATCTACCTGGATGACGTGTATGAAAACGCTGTGGATGCGGCCAGAATTCATGTAAATGCATAACACTATCTATCCTTAATGCTCACATAGATTTTTGGTGAAATTATTTTTTACTTGGCATTTAAATATGTATATATTTTCTCTAGTACATGTTCAGTGCTCTCAGAGACTGTGTGCCCACCATGTTGCACGCCAAACACATGGAGTCATGTGATCAGCTACTGGAGTGTTATGACACTGAGATCATGGAAATCCTCAATGAGGTAAACAAAGTGCTGGATGCATGTTTTTTTGTAGTGTAATAAAAGATGATGAGGACGTTGAAGATCTTGATGATGAAGTTGAACTCAAGTAGCACTTTGGGTTCAATGGAGTTGGAATGAACCCAGAACATCCAATTCTCTAACCTTTTATGCAATAGAAAGTTTACCACCCCTAAGGTAAATGAAGTTGCTCCTATTGTAACAGCTGTGGTCTGTGTGTTAATGAAGTTGAGACACCCCATTGTCTGAGATGGTTCTCAGGGTCCCTAACAATTGATAGCCATTTGCTCACGACCACTCAAATGGTGCAGAAACAATAAAACTGTTTAATTTGTTCTTATCTATGATAATTATTTTAGGGAATGAGCATGATCAGCCACCTATTTTGGAGTGGAATCTGGGTTGGGGCAGACTCATTTCTTACACTAGTCATTTTTCTGATCTTTAGCACCTGCTAGACAAGCTGTGTAAGGAGATTGAGAAGGACCTGCGCTTGTCTGTGCACACACACCTCAAACTGGATGACCGAAATCCTTTCAAAGTGGGCATGAAGGATCTGGCACACTTTTTCTCTCTCAAGCCCATTCGCTTCTTCAACCGTTTCATCGACATCAAAGGTAGGGAATGAAAGACTGAATGCATGAGTCACATTAAATATATTTTATATAATGAGTTCTTTAAGGAACATATCCTGCATGTTTGTCTTTTGTCCCTGAAATTTACTTATATAATGTTAGTCAAGGTTTTTCACATCAAAAACAGTCATAAACTAGTGTTTTTTTAGTACTGTACCTTTAATACTGATAACTAGAATTCAGGGAAAATTTGAGAGAATTGTTTTTTACAAAATGTATTTTAAGCACTGCCAAAGTCAACTTGTTAAAATATTAATATATTTTTTGAAACAATATGTTAACACATTTATTTAATCTGATATTATTGTTTCATTCTGTCTTTTCGAAAATAATGAGATTAATCCCATTTATTATTTTTTTCTTGTTTTCTTGTCTTATTAAAATTTTTTTTTTTTTTTTTTTTTACAGAAAATGTATTATTTAACAAAATGTATTTTTACATATTTAAGAATTTATTTTTTAACAATAATTTATAGTAAAAAGATTTATTTAACATTAATCATGGGTTGAATTTTTTATATTTCATTTTGTATAATTTTATAGAATTTAGTTAACTTAGTAAATAGCTTTAGTAAAGTGGAAAATATCAATGTTATTCTTAAATAAATACTATAATAAATATTAAAATAAATACTATAATATATACAGTGAATATATATATATATATTATGTATATTTGTGTATTATTTTCACATTTAATCATTTAAAAACAATACCTTTATAGATGAAAATAAAGTGAAAAAGAGTCTTTCTCTTGGGATCATCATATTAAGGTGTCCTTGGTTATAATGTCATAACCTTGAGCTTTATCTCTGTCTTCTAAGCAAGATGTATAAGATATTAAGATCAAGTTCTCTGTTCCCTGCAGCCTATGTGACTCACTATCTAGACAAGACATTTTACAACTTGACGACTGTGGCTCTTCATGACTGGGCCACGTACAGTGAGATGAGGAATCTCGCCACACAGCGCTATGGTTTGGTCATGACTGAAGCCCATCTCCCCAGCCAAACTCTGGAGCAGGTGAGTACCTCACTCAACGGATCAGCTCAAAAATGACTTGTCGCATTCAGCCTCGCGTCACCTTTGGTGTCTTCTAGGGTCTGGACGTCCTTGAGATCATGAGGAACATTCACGTCTTCGTCTCCCGCTACCTCTACAACCTAAACAACCAGGCAAGACTTTACCTCTGAAGTTATCGGTCCACAAATGTACTTTAGTTGATGTGTTTGTGTAAAACCTGTTCTCCATTGTGTGTAGATCTTCATTGAGAGGACCAGCAACAACAAGCACTTAAATACCATTAACATCCGCCACATTGCCAACTCCATTCGCACTCATGGAACGGGTATCATGAACACAACGGTATGTAGAGATCCGTCTGTATAATGTGACCAGAAATATCTCATCATATTGATTAATGGTCGACCGAAATTTTTTTTTAACTTTTTTTTTTTATCTTATAGAGCAAAGTGGCTGATTTAAAGCCGATACAAATGATTTCAAACTATTTAATTTAAAGATGGTAAAAACACATGCACACCAGTTTCTGAAATTAAATTTAGATTTATTTTAGATATTTACTAAATCAGAAATAAATAATTAGCAAATTCATACAAATTTGTTTTTACTTGTAGATAAATAAATAAAATAAACAGATTTATAATTTAGATGGCAACTTCTTGATTTTGTAGTACTATTGTAGTGTTTTACTGTATTACTATTACTATATATTACTATAGTGTAATACTAGTATAAGTACTACTACTAATAATAATAATAGAAAAGCAAATGCTACAATAAGCTGAATACTGAAACGCATTCTACGCAGTCCCTAAAGGGATATGGTTATGGGAAAAATATGAGATTGTTAGAAAAAATAAATTTCATTGCTTTTACGTTCTCTCGCAATATATAGTTGGGTAATTCTATTGTATAATTTGTGGGCATCAGGAAGCCGCTATCAAAATGCGAATTTGTGATCCTTCGTTCTACCGCAGCAAGCCTAACCATGTCCCTTTAGGGGCTCCGTAGAATGCGTTCTTTGTCCGTGTCTATCCGAATAAGATATTCAGCTTTGGCCACATCCCTACTTTTTCATATACCATTTACTTTATTTATTTAACAGAGACGGTAAACTAATGAAGATAGAGAATGAGAGTGGTGTTCTCAGGGCTGTCAAAATAAAAGTCCGGCACACCGTCAAAATAAAAGTCTGTTCCTGACATCTGCCAAACAGAAAATCTTATCGGCCTTAAAACATGCTAAATATCGGTTGATATATCGGTCGACCGCTAGTATTGATGGTCTGAAGTATCTCTCTGCAGGTGAACTTCACGTATCAGTTCCTCCGCAAGAAATTCTACATTTTCAGTCAGTTCATGTATGACGAGCACATCAAATCCAGACTCATCAAAGACATCCGCTTCTTCAGGGAAACCAAGGATCAGACCGACCAAAAAGTATGTTGGTTTCCATTTGCAGTCGTTTTTTCGTGAAGCAATATCAATTTTTTGAAGACGTGTTCTTCTGTTGGTGTCTGCTGTTTGAAGTACCCCTTTGAGCGAGCGGAGAAGTTCAACCGGGGCATCAGGAAGTTGGGTCTTACTCCTGATGGTCAGAGCTACCTGGACCAGTACAGACAGCTCATCAGTCAGATCGGTAAACTTTGTCTAAAGGTTTTTAAACGCATCTAGAACTAAATGATGGGTGAACTATCCCATGAGGTTTCTTTCATTCCCTCTCTTCTGCTTTCTTCCAGGCAATGCGATGGGCTATGTGCGCATGATTCGGTCAGGAGGGCTGCACTGCTGCAGTAGCGCTATTAGGTAGAGCATCACTTTCTACTACTACCATAGACTGTAAAAAACGATGGACAGCCTGTCTCCGCTTCCTTCCACTGTAGAAAAATGAAGCCCAAATGTCCCAGAAACGATCGTTGCTGATTACGCCGAGTCTGCGCAGTAGTGATCGTGAGGTTCGAACACTTGAACATACGTCTGCGTGATAAGAACTACCTAAAATTACAGAAACCATCTTCAGAAAAAAATGATTTGAAGTGTAATTGGATTTTTTTAGTTTGGCTCATGTCCCTTTCAAATGCATAGAGAGGGCGGGGTTTATGACCTATACTGCAGCCAGCCACCAGGGGGCGATCAAAATGTTTTGGCTTCACTTTTCAGGACATATTTACTACTGTGTTATTTGACTGAGACATTCAGATCATAGTAATAATTGACTAATTGATTAATACGACTAGATAAAGTCGTCTCACATGAAACTCAGAGATAAAACGGTCACGCATGGTATGCACATAATAAAATATTCATTTAGCATTCACACTGACATGTCTTCCAGGTTTGTTCCTGATCTAGAGGACATTGTGAACTTTGAGGAGCTTGTGAAAGAGGAAGGTCTTTCTGACGAAACGCAGAAGGCCGCCAGGTACTGTATATCATAACTCACTCAATCAGCGTCTCTGCCACATGCTGGCTTGCATGCAACATGGGAACTTATTATATGGAATTAATAATAGTAAACGAATAATAAAACATAACAATTAAAAAATACTAAAACAATAATAATAATGCTAGTACTACTACTAATAAAAATATTGATAATAATGATACTACTAATACTACAATAATAATAAATAAATTATTCATAATAATTTATTAATAATAATACTTAATAAATCATAACGAAAATAATACACAACAACAATAGAGAGCTTAAGTCCCTCCCCTTTCGGTTGACCACCATGGGACCTTACTTCGGAAAAATATTGTATGGTAGTCAATGGCGCGAGACAACAAATATTTTGATCTCGTTTGAATTGTGCCCTGAATTACACATGATGTTTGTCAATTTAAAAGATACATTTTAAAGTCAAGAAAGTCGCAGTTTGATGTAAAACTGCTGAGGTATAAGACTGTGAACATATGTAATTACAGAGACTACAAACCCAAAAGGCGCACATGGGACGTCATACCTTTTCTCTCAATGAATGAAGCTAACTTTACTGAAGCTAACGTCTGACATTTTTTCTATAGTCTTACGTTATAATCGTAACGTTACGCCGTCATGCCTGAGTGTTTTGTACCAGACTGCACACATACGAGCAACGGATCTTGTGACGTACATAGTGCGAGACGAGAGATGTAGTTCATTGAACGATTTTCACATAAAACTAAACGTTACTCTTCTGTTTTATGACAAACTGCGACTTTCTTGACTTTCATAATTGCCTTTTAAATTGACAAACATCATATGTGTAATTCAGGGCACAGTTCAGACGGAATAAAAAGATAAGTTGTCTCTCGCCATTGACTACCATACATATTTTTTCCGAAGTAAGGTCCCATGAGCCGGAAGCGGAGGGGAGGGACTTAGGCTCTCTATAGTAATAATAATTAAAACATACCAAAAATAGCAATAAGAAATAATATTTTATATAATAATAATTATTATTATTATTAATAGTTTTTAGTATTTAATAGTTATTATTAATCCATACATACTAAAACATTAATAATAATAATCATAATATATTATATATGCTATTAATATAAAATACTTATTAAATAAATAATAAACATAACAATAATTTATAAATACTACAAATACTGAAATATAATAATGATGATAAATAATTACATTAATAATAGCAATAATAAATAATTAGTAATTAATTATAATAATGAAAACACCAATAATATTAACAATAAACAAGTAGTTATTATTGTTTTTTTATATTTATTGGTTACACAGATAATAACAATCATTAAAATACGTAATTACTATAGAATTAATAAATAATAAGGGTATGTTTACACAACAACAATGTACTAAAAGGTTTTCCTTTGCGTGTTTCGCGATCCGCGAAAATGACTAAAAACACTGTATTATTCATGCCAGGCCAGTAGGTGGCGATGTCTATAGACTGAACATGTTACGCGCATGACGTGTGCACAAATTGGTGTTTTTGTAGTTTACACAGAGATGATAACGGTATCATCTTCACAAACCCTTCAAAAGTTTATATACATGTAAATGCCCCCAATCATAAACATGACTGATCATTAAAACATACCAATAATAATAATTAGTAAATTATTCATTTCAAAAATAATAATAATGGCCAAAACATACCAATAATAATATATACTGTATATATTTTTATTTCAGCCAGCTGGATTGTGTGCTTAGCGACCTGACTAGCAACTCAGCTGAAGGAACCGAGTACTTCAAGATGCTGGTGGGGGTTTTCGCACCCGAGTTTCGCAGTGTTAAGAACATGCACTTGAGGAACTTCTACATGATTGTTCCTCCTCTGGTGGGTCTTCAGATCTGTGAAAATGTGATGTGTCAATCTCTTGCAAACTGCAGCATCACGTGCATGACGCTCATTTCTCCTCTCCCTCGCAGACAGTCAATTTCGTGGAACACTCCATCGGCTGCAAAGAAAAACTAAACAAAAAGAACAAAGTGGGAGCTGCGTTTACAGACGATGGTTTCGCCATGGGTACGTGTTCATTACGCTTACGAACACCAATGGTGTTTTATCTATGAACGATATATTCAAGGACCTTTCCCGTGTTTTCCAGGTGTCGCCTACATCCTGAAGCTTCTAGACCAGTATCAGGAGTTTGACTCCCTCCATTGGTTCCAGGCTGTGAGGGAAAAGTACATGAAGGAAATGAACGCAGTAGTGAAGGAGCAGAACGTTCAGTCCACCAGCCAAGATGAGAAGCTCCTGCAGACCATGAACCTGACCCAGAAGAGACTGGACGTGTATCTGCAGGTGTGGGACTCGCATCTTCATGCTCCTCAACAATGATGGCCAATCGCTTTGTTTATTCACATCTTCTCTCCATTTGTAGGAGTTCGAGCTGCTTTATTTCTCTCTGAGCAGCGCTCGAATCTTCTTCAGGGCCGATAAAACAGCAGCCGAGGAGACCCAGGAGAAGAAGGACAGAGGTTGGTTAATGGATCCATGATCTCTAGAACATCTTGTAGCGACTTTTTGTGCCATAGACACTTATTTAAGCTCTCTTTACAGAGGAAGTTGCCAAAACGGGTCCCGGTTCCTCACCGATTGAGGGTGAACCAAGCGGCAAGTGAAACTACGAAGCGGCTTGAATGATATAAATCATGGAGGTTATAAACATTGATCCTCCAGCCACTATACTTCTGTGGAGTCTGTACAGCGTCTTAAACTCATTTTGGCGTTACGCCACCTGCACTCATTAGACTGGAACTGACTGTGGATTTGGACCAACTAGACCATATTTGTTTTATGCACCTACAATGACGTTCAGCTGCTGTTTTGCAAGCATTATGTTTTTGATAATGACAAGCTCATGTAAATTTGAGAAATGTGATTGGTAGATGAAGGTATGTTAACATCCTCTTAAATATTAGGCACAAGTATTTTTAGATGATAAAACCACCATTTACCATATGATTTTTTTTAAATACAAAAATGAAAAAATGACATTTCTGAAAATTATTCAACCTCATGTCAAATTAAAATCTGTATTTTATTGTGTGGAACATTTTTTGGTCAGAGTGAAAGACAGGGTTATTTTGGACCCCATTTACTTTCATTATTAGAACAAAAATGGTTCTTCCACAAAAGAAAGGAAATTCATATAGGTTTTGAACAACATGAGGGTGAGTAAATGATGAGACCTTTCATTTTTGGTATTTCAATGTTGACTTATGGAAACTAGAATGCTTTTTGTTCTTGTCAAGAGTACTAATTTACTTTACTAATGGCCAAATCTTATTCAACTCCATTATCTTTGAAATGTGCCATGTGTGATATAAAATGTTTAGTCAATTTGTGCAGCTTAAAATGTGTCCAAAAACACATACGTCCTTGAGCACTGTGATGGAGGAAGTTGAATTGCACTTGCCTTAAAGCTGCTTCTGCTGTCTTACAGTATTCATAGTGATCGGAAAGCACACTACACAGCAGTGACATTCCATCTGATTTTTCTTGTCTATTTTGACCGCTTGTAAGTAGTTTGTGTGCATTAACCATTAACCTCACGGCATCTTTATTAAAATACTTGGAGGAAAAACAACAAACCGTCTGCTCGTGTGAAACAGGAAAAGGCATGTTAGTTTTAGTAATGCATTACAGAGAGATTACAAACAGCATGCTGGTACTGTAAGTGCGGTCTCACCCACACAACCCCGTCCCATACAGAGTCCAAACACTGGTTCAGGAAAGCCGTTCTGCTTTATTACAAAGAAAGGGAGCCTTAAATGTGGTCAGAAAATACAAGATTGGTCTGTTTTTCGTACTATCGGTTTTCCCTTTCCTACGAAATGCTTCTATTCAAATAGCTGCAGCTGAAATGTCTCCCGTGGTTTTTCCCCGAAATACAGATGTCCTCGGTAGGCCCTCCGTGTCGCCTTTATTCGTTTAGTTGAATTGGTCTTTAAGTGCACAGGGTAACAAACGTGATTCCCCGTCTGGCAGCTCAACATACTGTTCACTAATTTTTTTTGTCTTTTGCATTTTTGCTTCTACCACATAATGCCATTTCTGTTTACCTCCTAAAAACGAGGTCAAGCATAGTTACTTCTTCCAAAATAGACGTAATGTATATATATATATAGATACATCTATCTATATATATCATATATATACACATTCATACATACATATCTTTATTCATGTGATGTCAAAAAATTAAAAAAATGTACACGTTTATTACAAAATCGTAACAAAGACTGAAAAGGGTTTGTATTCATTCTGGAACAATGTTTCTTGATAAGCTCACAACCGCCTGGTCCGCGGCTTGTGCCCAGCAACGGTCACTGAAACAGTCTGATTGGGATTTATTGAAACTAAGCAGAAAACAGCTCGGGATGAGGAACGCAGGTGGATGGAGCAAAAGGAATGACAAACGAAAGAAAAGGGGGGGGGGGAAGCACCTCCATGATGTTAATGACAGGGCCGCGCGTCCTTCCAGACAACGATGTGAGCGGAGCGATTTTCCCACATTAAAAAAAAAAGCAGAAAACAATTTTTGTGTTCTTTTATTACTAAATAGTGCAACAATGAACATTGCATTTTGTTTTGCCCTTGTGTATTCACATGTATTGGATTTGTCTTTGTGTCTGTCCTGTTTGTTAGCGCAGCGCGCTTCGGAAAACAAAGCGCGAACTGCGTATTTTATTTTTTTTCTCTTTAATACCAATGGATGTGTTTGTGTGCTGTACTGCAACTTCAAAGACTCCAGGCAAACACCAAAAGGGGCTTTCCATCAGAGGAGTAAACAAAACATTGACCCTGCTCGAAATGAAATGGAGGGAGAAGAAGAAGAAAAAAAACGTAAGAGGGGAATTTAAAAACAGAATGAAAATATATAGAAGTGTTTTTTTGTGTTCGGGCAGCACATAATTTGTAAGGCAGGGTCCCTCCCCCCCAGTTCTCAAGGTGGAGACCCCTGCCACCCTCCCCTCCCCCTCCCGCAGTTCTTGTCCAGACAGTTGAGGAATAAAACCAGGTTTTTTGTGGTCGGGCAGGTCGGCTGGCTGTCTCTGGCCGATCGCTCCTAGAGCTCACGGGTGCTGATGGACGCAGCTTCAGAAGGCCTGCTGGGCCGGATTGTAATTGAAGGTGGTTGGCACGTGAGGCCGCTCCTCTAGCTTGTCGTATTCCAGGTGAAACTCCTGAGAGACGAGAGGAAAGCACAGAGCTGACGTCTAGCCGCATATACCGTATTTTCCGGACTATAAGTCGCACTTTTTTTCATAGTTTGGCTGGTCCTGCGACTTATATTCAGGTGCGACTTATATATCAAAATTAATTCAGACGGAGATGAACCAAGAGAAAACATTACCGTCTACAGCCGCGAGAGGGCGCTCTAGTTGGCGGAGTTATTCAGAAGCGACACCATATGAAGAAAATTCAATGGATTCAGTGATGTGGAATGAGATTGCGGGAGCTTGGTGAACTTGTTTACTGGTAACTTGCTTGTTGGACTCCCTGGCTTATGTTAATTTAGCCTATTCAGCCTCCCAGTCCCAGGTATATGTTCTTTATGCTATTGTGTAGCTGAATAACTGTTAATGTGTTGCGTGAACATACCGGACACCTACTCAGCCTGTTGTTCTGTGTGCTACTGTGTAGTTAAATAACTTGCCTTTCCAGATTAAATGTCTGTTCTTGGTCTTGGATTTTGTGAAATAAATTTCTAAATAAATGCGACTTATACTCCAGTGCGACTTATATATGTTTTTTTCCTCTTCATGACGCATTTTCTGACTGATGCGACTTATACTCCGGAGCGACTTATAGTCCGGAAAATACGGTATATATATATATGACACTTGAAAGTTCAGTATGATAATGACATATTCCGTCATTATCAGCATCGACAGGTAACTGCACAACTGGTCAAAGAAGTACTTCAAGGTACACATTTTCAGTTTTCTACTTTTTTTTGTAAATAATCAGTAATTTTTAATCTATGTTCACACTGCAGCAGATCGATTCAAACATTTTTGGCATGCACGTGTGAAAATTAACTGAATCCCATAAAAAGTACTTTTGATCAAATTAAACAATATAATTTATTACAATTCATTTTAATGCATTTAAAACACATATAATTCTGTCATTAATTACTCACCCTCATGTCGTTTCAAACCCGTTAGACTTTCGTTCATCTTCGGAACACGAAGAGACATGATCACTTTATATGATGAACAGACTGAATTTAGGCTTTTATTCACATATAACAACCATCAACTCACACATCAGTTGTGGTAAACGGAAACTCGAGCATGATCGCTTAATGTGCGAGAACCAATGAGGTTCATTCTCGTGTTACGCAGCACGTTTGAACTTCAGCAAGAACCAATGAGGTTCATTCTCGTGTTACGCATCACATTTGAGCTTCCACAAGAACCAATGAGGTTCATTCTCATGTTACGCATCACGTTTGAGCTTCCACAAGAACCAATGAGGTTGATCACGTGACCCACCGGTAGCAATGGCTGTGTAGTTCGACTGCTCCCTGACTCGGTATCCTTAATCTACCTGTTCTCAGTAAAACTATCAACGCTTGGTTAGTTTTGGTTGCTCTGATGACGGTGCAACAAATGAAGATGGCAAAACGTCAATTAACGTTGGCTCACCCGGAAAAAAAGCGAGTTCAAGACCCTAATTGTGTTCCTGGGGGGGAACTTCGCGCCATTGTTGCTGACAAGTTAAAGAAGCACCTCAGCTTCGTCAGGGAACTGTTTAAGGAACAATTCGCCCCGATCACGGATAAACTTAGAGTCCTGGAAGAGGACGTTCGGCTGATAAGAAATAACTTCTACAACATGCAGGCAGCATTTCGTAAAGCAAAAAAAGACACCGTGGAGGTGAAGCTAGCAGTGGACTCTCTTCAGGAAAAGTTGGCGATAATCAAGGACAAAAGCCGCCAGTCCAATGTCCGTCTAGTGGGACTAAAAGATAGCCTGACTACGTCAGACTTCGTACTTCCGCTCAATTTCATTTCGCTTCTGTACTCAGTCTGAGACCGCGTCATAGCTTTCCGTTTTCCTCCGGCCTGAAAACAGCCGGCCAATCAACGAACAGAGGGCGGGCTGAGAGCCGTGACGTAGACGCTGATTGTACCGTGGATGCGTAGATTTACTTCACATAATCTGCAAAAGTCGTTCACAGCCATGTTCACTCTGGTATTTCGCTCGATGGTTTTGTTTTCGCATCATACAAGTGTTTACAGTGGAAGTTAGATGCGGCTGAGCATGCGCATAACACACGCCATAACCAAACGTTATGTGATTTTAAGCTTCAGACTAGCGCCCCCAGGCGGTAAAGAAAACGTTTTTCTATTACGGAACTCCAGACTCTCTCTACGAAGCAAAGCGAAGTAGCAGAGTCTGGTATTACCAGGCTAACTAAAAGAGGGTGTAGAAGGAGATGACCCTCTGCGATTTATTCAGAATAATCTTCCTAAATGGATTCCCGTATATACAGCGGTGAGCGCACGAAATCTACCCCTTGTACGTTCATCTTTAAGATGCTGCAGTATCAAGATCGGAATGCAATCCTGAATGGAGTCCGTGCTGCTGGACAAATTCTTCATAATTGGATCTCCACTGCTTTTCTTCCCAGACTACAGCACTCATACTGCGTCTAAGAGGAGAGCGATGGCATTGGCAAGGAAGAAGCTAACTCAGTTGGGAATGACGTTTTTTTTGCTCTATCCCGCGGTAGTGAAAGTTACTCACTGAGGGAAGATTTCACTTCTTGAGACACCAGCGGAGGTTGAAAAGTTCGTCCTCAATCTGAAATCTTCCCTGAAGGGAGCTGAGGCAGTCGTGTCACGAGAATCCGAGGTGAATGAGCATGAATCGTCCCATGTTCCCATGGAGGACCTTACTGAGACGGATTGATTTTTTCTTTCATCCGGAAAATGACCGGGTCATGTGTTGACGGACGAGCCGGACTGCTAGTTGTCCGCGTATCCAAAGACTGTTACGGTAAAGGCAGGTAGAAGAGTGTTTGAGAAAAACGGAAACTGCATAGTGTGCCTTAAAGGAAGAAGAGTGTGTTTTAACTATGCATACTGCCCGTTCTTTTACTGTTCTTGTTTGTGTTTTTCTGTTCCATGCCGAGTCCGCCCATGTAAGTTTAATTTGTTTTATGCATATATTTATATGCGTAGTATTTGTATGTATACATGTATTGCGTATTTTTTGATTGCCGCCCGCTATCTTTCCTGGGGACTACTTTTTGGTCCTCCTGCCTTGTTCTGGTTGGTCTGCATATTGCTGTTACTCAATAACTTATGGCTATAAATATATTGTCATGGAACTTTAATGGGATAAATAGCCCTATCAAGCGAACCAAATGCTTAGATTATCTAAGATGTAAAAAGGTCTCTTTTGCCCTTATACAAGAGTCTCATTTGAAGTCAGCTGACGTGCATCGCTTTCAAAATAGATGAAGTAAAGTTGATTTTCTGCCACTTCTTTTATCTGATTATCCCAATAATTACTACTTTAACCTCTGTATCGTTGGGCTCCAGACACAATCGCTGGAGATTTAATACTTCCTTGTTACAGGACTGTACATTTGTGGCTGAATTACGCAGCTCTTTGAAGGAGTAAAAAAAAAAAACCACTAAATGTTTTATTAGGGGTAAATGTATAAGTTTTTCATCCTTCAGTAAAAAGCATAGAGAGAGCCGTAAAATCGAATTAGAAAAACAAATTGATCTACTGGAGAAGGAATTAAAAGGTAAATTTTCTGAGATCAAAGCCAAAGAAGTAAACGTCCTTAAATCAGAATTAAAATCTATATATTTGCATAGAGCTGAATTTTTCAGATCTGCTATTAGGCATGAGGGTTCAGTATATACTCAACCTAAGGATGTAAATAGAGTATTTGAATCCTATTATCAACATTTGTATACTTTAGAATCCAGCACTGACCCAACAAATTTTTATTTATTCCTTAAGCATTTGAATCTTCTCAAATTAAATGATTCTCAGCACGATATATTAGACAGCTCTTTGACAAATGAAGAACTGAAATCTGCCATGGACTCCATGAGCAGTAATAAAGCCCCTGGGTTAGATGGGATTCCCCCGGAGTTATTGAAGACATTATGGGACATAGTGGCTCCCTTGATACTTAATACTGCTTTAGAAAAAGGTGCTCTGCACAGGCACCAAAACACAGCTTTAATAACTTTGCTTTTGAAGAAAGGGAAGGATTCTCTTGAGTGTTCTAGCCTAGTCTTCAGGCCAATTAGCCTTCTTATCCACAGATTCAAAGCTGATGGCAAAAGTCTTGGATCAAGTATCAGTCAGGTTTTCTAAGGGGGAGATTTGCTACGGACAATATACGTAGGCTTCCTCATATTATTCAACAAGCAGACTCCTATACAGCTTGAGTGGAATTTTTTGTGGTCTGTCCTGGAGCGGTTTGGGTTTGGTTCTGGTTATTTTTTCATGCAAGCTGTCAAAACTATCTATTTTGATTGTTCAGCCAGAGTTCTTACTGGTCCTCATATTTCTCCTTCCTTCCGTCTTGGCAGGGGCACTCGCCAAGGATGTCCCCTGTCACCCTTGCTTTTTAATTTATCATTAGAGCCTTTGGCCCAAGCGATTAGACAATGCTCAGCAATAGTCCCTCTATAAGCTGTATGAATATGTCTCATAAGATTTCACTCTACGCTGACGACATTCTGTTGTATCTATCAAATATCACAGATTCAGTTAAAGAATGCTTACAATTATTTGATACATTTGGTAAACTGTCCAGTTATAAAATTAACTGGGCAAATCCGTACTTTTGCCCCTTAACTTAGCTGCTAAATCAGAGATTCAGGCCTTACCCACTATGATTCCAGTCCGCGACCAGTTTAACTATCTTGAGATTAGAGTTTTTTCTTCATTATCTCACATTGTGTGGATTAAGTGGAAATTAAGTGGAACTACCAGTCTCTTCTGCATAAGATTTCAAGTAATCTTCTGTGTTGGTCTCCACTCTGCTTGGCTCTTCATGGTAGGATGGCCACAATTAAGATGAATATACTTCTGTGGCTGAGCTTTATATATTCAACTTTACCTCTGGCACCACCTATTGGTTACTTTAAAGAGCTTCGTACAGCAGTAACAAAATTCGTATGGAATTATAAAGAATTCGTCTCAAATCTATGCACAGGCTAAAAACTCATGGAGGCTTATCGCTACCAGATTTTTGGTCCTATTATTTAGCATACCAAATGAGACCACTTGGATTTACATTTTACTGGAATACTTACTGGAAAAGTTTGTTTCAATTATATGCCATTCTATCAAAACCTGGAACTCTATCAGTCCAGGACTTACTGACAGATCTTCTGAGGATTCCGATCCAAAAGGACCCTCTGGTTTTTCTTTTGCTGGATGATTCCTCACTGTCACTGTCTGTCAATCAAAGGAGGATTCTGTCCACTGCCCTTGCTGCTGCTAAAAAGGTTATCCTAAAACTGTGGTTGGAACCAACTACCCCAGCTATGTCTATCTGGATGTCCTATTTGCTGGACATTGCCCTTTTGGAGTGTACCACAGCTAAAGTGCTCGGCGCTAACAGAAAGACAATACAATTTTGGTTGGACCTTATTGAGACTTTATCAAAAAGACTTTGAGATCCTTCTATATATAGTTTTGGTCAAAATTTTATGTTAATTTCTTGTAATATTTATTTATTTTATTTATTTAGTCTTATGGGCAGATCTTGGCCTTTGTTGTAAATAGTTATACACACAAAATGTTTATTAAATAAAGAATCACAAAGAACCAATAAGGTTCATTCTCGCGTAAGAACCAATGAGGTTCATTCTTGTGTGTTATGCAGCACGTTTGAGCTTCCACAAGAACCAAAGAGGTTCATTCTCGTGTTACGCAGCACGTTTGAGCTTCAGCAAGAACCAATGAGGTTCATTCTCATGTTACGCAGCACGTTTGAGCTTCAACAAGAACCAATGAGGTTCATTCTTGTGTTACCAACACGTTTGAGCTTCCGCAAGAACCAATGAGGATAATTCTCGTGTTACGCAGCATGTTTGAGCTTCCACAAGAACCAATGAGGTTCATTCTTGTGTTACCAACACGTTTGAGCTTCCGCAAGAACCAATGAGGATAATTCTCGTGTTACGCAGCACATTTGAGCTTCCACAAGAACCAATGGGGTTCATTCTCATGTTACGCAGCACGTTTGAGCTTCCGCAAGAACCAATGAGGTTCATTCTCATGTTACGCAGCACGTTTGAGCTTCCGCAAGAACCAATGAGGTTCATTCTCATGTTACGCAGCACGTTTGAGCTTCCGCAAGAACCAATGAGGATAATTCTCGTGTTACGCAGCACGTTTGAGCTTCCACAAGAACCAATGGGGTTCATTCTCATGTTACGCAGCACGTTTGAGCTTCAGCAAGAACCAATGAGGATAATTCTCGTGTTACGCAGCACGTTTGAGCTTCAGCAAGAACCAATGAGGTTCATTCTCATGTTACGCAGCACGTTTGAGCTTCAGCAAGAACCTATGAGGTTCATTCTTGTGTTACGCAGCACGTTTGAGCTTCCGCAAGAACCAATGAGGTTCATTCTCGTGTTACGCAGCACGTTTGAGCTTCAGCAAGAACCAATGAGGTTCATTCTCGTGTTACGCAGCACGTTTGAGCTTCAGCAAGAACCAGTGAGATTCATTCTCGTGTCTTTAGAATGGTTCAAGCAGGTTCGGTTGAGTTTATTTTCACTGATTAATTAAATCTGTTCATCATATAAAGTGATCAAGTCGCTTCAGAAAATTTGGACTAAACCACTCAATTCATTCATATTTCATCAAAAAGATCTTTATTTGTGTTCCGAAGATGAATGAAAGTCTTATGGGTTTGGAACGACATGAGGTTAAGTAATTAATGACAGAATTTTCATTTTTGGGTGAACTCTTTAAATTATGGTTATTTAAGTATCATCATCTACACTTTCTGGATATTTTATACAGAGTTAGCTCATTGTATAATTGAAAAAAATCATATTGGTCACGACTATTATTTACACTATGTCATTACTATAACAGTCATCTTACGAGCCATTAGAAATGGCACAAATCCGATGTTAGGTTTCAGAAATATCAGCAAAAGATAATCAGCAACTCTCGGTAGCTTAAGACAAAAAGATTTCAGGACAACGATTTCAGTATCTTTACCTTAGCGACCTTCCTCCAGTTATGACAATCAAAGAAGTAGTATGTTCCTCTCTCGTAGGTGTTGGTCTTTAGCGTGGGCTCCATGCCAGGTGCTCTTGTAATCCAAACCCTTTCCTCTTTATGGTACCGCCAGTCCCGGTTGAAACTGCAATACAACAAAGCGTTCCATTTAACCTCTCGACGTCCACCTGTGGTTGGTTACCAAAAAAAAAATGTTTGGGAAAAGAATGACTTAATCAGCATGACGTACAGCTCGACGGCAGCGAGGAGTTGTAAGAGGTCTCCTCCGTTCATGTAGTAGAGGTAGAACAGCAGGTCTTCACCATATCGCCCCAGTTTTATTGCAGCCAGCTGTGTAGAGCACATTATGAGGTCAGCTGGGTGCGCATCACAATTTCAATGCTGTTTTATTGCAGTGTTTATCACCTCACCTTGTCCCTTATGTGAATGTTGGTTAAGTACTCTGAAGGAACATGGAAGTCTAAAAAAAACAGTTGCATTCATTACTGAAGAGCCAAAATGAGTTGGCCATCTTTACCAGTTAGGTCAAATTAACTCTTACCAATGTCTTGTGGTCGACATGGAGCTGAAGCCCAGGGAGATGCAAACTTAGGATACAGATTCCTACAAGGAGTTAAAACAGAAATGAAGAAATGAATGTGTGGACGAAAAGAGAACATTGACAAGAAATCAATATTTGGCAAAAAACTAAAGCATCGTACTCTGGAGAGTTGAGGTTGAGTCCTAGCGTTGTTAGGTCGCTTCCTAAAGCCAGGTGAACCATCCCAGGGTCCGTCTCAGCTGCCCGGATGAATGTCAGGAGTCCAATCATTCCAAACTGATCCGTCACCATTCCTGAGGGAATGTTTGTTACCTTGCCTATAAAAGATGAGAACGGATGTCAAGTTTGATTGAGTGTTTCCAACGGACAGGGTTCCCACATCTTCTTGACCAATTAGTTTATTTCCTGCAATTATCAGATGAGATAACATTGCAGTCTTTGGGGGGTCAGAAAGCTCTCGGATTTCATCAAAAATATCTTTGTGTTCCGAAGATGAACGAAGGTCTTACAGGTTTGGAACGACATGAGGGTGAGTCATTAATGACATACATTTTTGGGTGAACTAACCCTTTAAGATACTGCTTTCCATGACTTTTCATGGGGTTGGAAGTATTATTATTACAATATTTTTTAAATGTATAAACTTGAAATGGAAACCCTGACTGGTGCATTGAAACCTGCATGAGCAGATTCTTGATAAATAATTGATTAAAAAGCACATTACTTGTTTTATTCAACAGTTATGTTTTCAAAGCTGGAAGTTGTTTGAAATACATCCGTGAATGTTGCTAGGGAGCCTCACCATCAGGCAACACCTGGATCCCTTTCTTTTGCTGGTTGTTATTCTGTGCTGATGATGTCTTGTCGCCGGGAAATTTGGGTCCATCTGCACTTGAGCTGCCCTTGCCTGAGGAGTTCAAGTTCTGTGGAGACAGCAGAGGCCAGAACAATGAGTTAAAGGTCAAACAATCGTCACAGCACTGGACAGCATCACTTCAAATTTGAATAACCAAGTTTCCTTATTCCTTACCCATTCTGCAAAACAATGACACGTTATTTATTTATTTACACGTTTATTTATATCTCTCTATGAAGCTTATGAAAGATCAAATTCAGGCAATACTGACTGATTTGCTTTCATCCGTGCTCAATGTTGGGTCCTTGTAGTTGGGCCCGGGTAGGGCTGGGAAGTCTTCGTTGTGAATCGAGAAGTCCTGCGACTGTTCGTTCGATGGCTTTGTGACCATTCCAACTACACAGAGATACATTTTAACAAAGGTTTGAGGGTAATTGTGAGAAAATAAAAATAAAACCACTGAACTTGTCATGCATTCACAACACATCATCCATTGAAGGAGAAGCATGCTAGATTTAGTCATAAAATCTAAGAGGGTTTGGGTTTCCGGCTGCTAAGTGATGCGACTGTGTAAAATGAACTCGTACCATAGGGTGCCCTTCCAGCCAGCGGATTATGCAACGGTGTTGGGTTGCCGTTTCCCTCCCTCCGACTTCTGTCTGCAAGTGCTGGGAATTCTGAGAGATCTATTCCTGTCACGTTTTCACTCCCGTCTGCCACACAGGTGATAGAAAAAGAATAAAATGAGAATAGAATGCTTATTTTTCTAGAAAATGATTTAAGCGTCACGTTTCCTGTCATGGTGTGTCATCACCAAGCACGATCAATGAAGCACTCACCTGTCCCGTTGAAGATGTTATTGGATAAGGAGTTCATTCCAAACCCCTGGCTCCGGCCCATTCCAAATCCTGACATACTACAATGACACACATGAGGATTTGACCCTTTTGTTAAGGTCAGTCTTAATCAGTCTTGATTGGCCTTATCTTGGCCTAAGGTGAAAGTTAATTAAAATACATAATATGTATTTAAGATTATGAGAATCCACTTTTTAACATAAAATCAGCTTTAATTTTAGCAATAAACAAAGGAACAAAGGGTGTATTTAAGAAAGGAGATTCTAACAAGATGGTGTGTGCCCATCAACCATAAATGTGCAGAGAAAACAAGCCTTGCGGAAAAAAATTAGGCCCGTTATTCGGTTATAATGGGAAAAGTCCATTAACAAGGCTCAACAATAAGGATGGCTTGCTGATCCTGGGACAGTGTAAGAGAGTTTCGATCCAGTTGACGGGAAGTGTGCAATTGGGTCACACTACTTCTATTCAGCAAGGACACATTACATTGATCAAAAGTGAAAGTAAAGACTTTTATAGTATTACAAAAGGTTTCCATTTAAAAAATGCTGTTCTTTTAAATTTAATCAAAGAATCCTGGGGGGAAAAAAGATCACAATTTTCACAAAAATATTAAGCAGCACAATTGTTTTCAACATTGATAATAATAATAATAATAATAAATGTTTCTTGAGCAGAATATCAGCATATTAGAATGATTTTGAAGACTGAATAGTGGAGTAATGGCTGCTTTTTTAACAGTAATTTTTAATTCTAACAATATTTCAAAATAATGCTGTAATAATCAAAGTGCTCCTATTATGCTATTTTAAAGGCTTCTTGTGTTGTTTTGAAGTCTCCTATAATATATTTACATGCATCAAAGGTCAAAAAACACTTTAGTTTTCTCATAAACATTGCCGCAGCACCTCTTTTCAACAACACGAATCAAACTCTTCCAGTCTTAGCTACAACTACATTGTTTGAGGGTAAAAGTAGACGTTGTTCAAAGGCAGCCAATGAAGACCACGGGTACCCATTATGCAAATGTATTACAAACCTACGTAGGTTCATGCAGGAAGAAAGACTGTAATTACTGACGACTCGTTTCAGGTCGTTCAGAATCGCTTCTTTCTTTTAGGAGACAATAACAATATTTATTAGGGATGTGCACAAGTACTCTGTGTGATAGCGACGATCAATCATGAAAACAATGATCTCTGTGACTAAATGTTTTTTTGAAAATATGGATTTGAAAGTGTGCAGTGATGCCTGGAATCACTTTGATCATGAAAATGCACCAATCTGCCATTTGCATAACATTATAATGAAAACACTATTGTAATAGAATTGTTTGTGCTTTAGTTGCCCGTGTTTCAGAGTTGTTACGGGAAGAGCGCATCCACAACGGAGTTACACATTCAGACAAGTTCACGTGCGCATTCGCATCCATTTGTGCAGAAGTAAGTCGTATTATTACTTTCATGTTGTATGTACCTGATTAATCTCATATAGAATGCGTTTGGTTGAGTTCATTAACCCGCTAGCAACGCGGTTCAGTTTACCGGTGTTCAATCACTCTTCAGCGTCAGCTCATAGCCAATGCCCGACATTATTGACTATGATTTGGTTATTTGAGACCTTTTAGATGTTAATTTTTCAACAACAAAAAAGTATGATATTATTAATAATCCAGCAGTGTTCTTTTTTCTTTTTTTTTCAACAGGCCTATGTTTTCATTTTTAATGTTTTAATTATTTTCATTATCACCCTGACGGACATGCCACGCCCCCACACAAGCCCCACCCCCCCGAGTACGAGTACTCAGTTTTGAGATATATCAGTACTCGAAATGAAAAATTGACAAAAATGCCCATCCCTACTATTTATCTGTACTTTGTTCTTCGAAACTTTGCAGAGATTTTACATTCACAGACAGCTATATTACAAACTACAGTGGTGCTCACTGCAAATGACGTCCAGCTCCACCTCTCCGGATGTTATGGGTGGAGTTATGGAGTTAGGATTAGGGTGAGATTGGATATTCTAGCTCCACCCATTACACCCAAATTACATTCAGAGAGGGGGAGCTGGACTTCACACTCGACCCATGGCTCTACAGTGAGCAGCCTCTCAAAAAAATGCATAATAGGGACACTTTAAATGTTTTTTTTGGCTGCTAGCCTAACCCTCAATCCTTACTGTTGAGCCGTGCCATAAACGATAAAGATAAATTAAAGACATTCTATTACTGTGGAAAAAGAAAGCATTTGAAGTTACAAAAAGTGTCTTCAGAAGTCAACAATCTGACCACTGTCTTGGCACTGGTATTTCTGTACATGAATTTCTTTTAAATAGTAAACTGTACTAACTGACATGTTAAACTCACAGCCTCAAAAAGCCTTGCCAAATCAATCTGTGTTTGCTCACTCGCGTGTGGCCAGTCTTACCTGTTGATGGTGAATGGCTGGCGTGCTGGCTGCTGTTTGGGCATGCAGATAATGCTGGGAGAGCTGCGGTTAGGGCTGCCCAGACCAGAGCTGCCCATGCTGTTGGTCCTGCCGCTCATGCCCATGCCCTGCCCTACCTGCGAGCTCATCATGTTCCTGGTGTTCATGGGAAGGATGCCCCTGCGGAAACATCAGCAAGGCAGGGATTTAGCACAGCAGATCACGTCATCCCACACAACATAAATCACACGGAGGAGATGGCGTACCTGTTCGGCGATGGTGGTGTGTGGAGGGACATTGTTGGGACGCCTGTGGTTGGGGTGCTATGGCTCGGTAACTGAGTGCCTTGTGTTAAACTCCGGTTCAGTTGAGGATTGTTGTTGCTCATACCTCTTGTTGAGAAACCTAGTGCACCTACAAATTAAGAAACACTGATCAAATGGTGCTCAGAATCAGAGTGCAAAGTGCTTTCATGAGAAGCACAACAACTTATCAGTAATATAAGCCAGATCGAAGACTTGTACTCACTTTGCGGACCATACAAACTCGCACCAAGTTGTGACAATTGACCTGACAATGACGGCGAGGGAGATGGCAGCATCTGTAAAACAAGTTTTTTAAATACTATGTAAACAAGATTATTAAACACACATATTAGAAACCTTTTTCATATACATATTTACACATATCCATAAGTTGTAGAATGTAAGATTTTTGAAAGAAGTCTCTTATGCTCAGCAAGGCTGCATTTATTTGATAGGTAATATAGTGAAATATATTCATATTCTTGTTTTTTTTATGGAATTTATTCTTGTGATTTTCAGCATCAATACTCCAGTCTTCAGTGTCACGTGATCCTTCAAAAATGATTATAATATGATGATTTGCTGCTAAAAAACATTTATTATTATCATCAATGTTGAAAATAGTTGTGTTTATATTTTTGTAGACACTGTGAAACATTTTTTCAAGATTCCTTTGACTAGAAAGTTCAAAAGAACAGCATTTATATGAAATGGAAATATTTTGTAACATCAAAACTGTCTTTACAGTCACTTTTGATCAATGCATCCTTGCTGAATAAAATGCTTCTTTTATATATATATATACATATATATTGAATGGTAGTGTATATTTCTCATTTACATTTCTCTCTATTTCCCTTACTGACAAATGAAAAATGCTTTTCAGCACTAATGCAACATAAAAACAAATTATGACGCACATTAGATGTGTATTGGATGCTTTATCTGTGTGCTTTATCTCTGTTGCGTTGCCATTCAGAATGATGGGAAATACAAAACAGCTAAATTGTAGGCATAATTTGTTCCCGCCATGATTTTTTATTGGCACGCTACCAACTTCAAAAGTCTTTCACATTAGTTCACATTAGTTTCAGTAATGTAATTTATCAGTAATGTTTTGAACCATATATGGGTGAATGACGGATAAGGATTTAAAAAGTGAAGAAAAATAAAATTGGTAAAAAATTAAAATTGTAGGACTTTCTATACTTATTAGAGTGTTGTGTATGTAATGCAATGATATTTACACATTTCAAGAATGTAATTAATCATTTTTTTTGGTGAATCAGATCTTTTTCCCCATGAAAATGTCATTCCTGGGTAACGTAATGAATTTTTAAATTAACTATATTTCTACCATTGTTGGCATATACAAATGTACTGATCTCCATATTTGGAGCTCAACAAACAATTAGTGCTCGGAGAACTACATTTTAATCACAATTAATATAATCAATTTGGGATTTCATATAGACATGGGCTCATTTTTGGCTGCTGATAACTCAAAATTCAGAACCAAATAAAAAAAAAACCTGGAAACTGTTTAAAAATGTTTTCCAATAAAGTAAATAAAACTTGTTTTATCATTAACTCAACAAAAAACTGAGTTGTGTAATCTAAAACACAAATATGAGTTAAAATAATTGCCTATGTCATTGTTAGCCAGAATGACATACTGTTAGCCGGAAGGACATTCTGCAATATTTTTAAGGATTACCATAAAAAACATCCTCAGTATCATTTTTCTTTCCAACACTCAAACTTGAAACAAAGTAAGAGACACTGACAAATTTTTAATGATTTAAAAATCTGTAAATTTATAGTAAATCTGTAAAATTATAATGTTAAATAAACAATGGCCAAGGGTATAGTCCAACACATTATACAGCTAAAACATTTAGGGCCCTATTTTAACGAGCTGAAATGCAAGTATCAAACGCGTAGTAACTTTGTGGGCGGATCTTTGCGGACGACGCAAATCTAAAATGTGTTGGTCTGAAGTCGCTTCATTACTCATAGGTGTGGTTTGGGCGTAACGTGAAATAAACCAATCAGAGTGTCATCTTACATTCCCTTTAAGAGCAGGCGTGGTTGTTCCATGGCGGATTGCTATTATAACGGCGGATTTGCCAGGCGCGGTTCACAGCCGAGGAGACCGACGTTCTCGTCAGGGCCGTAAAACACAGAGAAGTGACATTGGGGATGGAGAAACACACCCAGATCAGCTTCAGTTAAACAGGCGTATCATAATTTGGGTAAATGTGTAAGCTAGATTTATGCCTATTTTTTCACATCTATGAACACAATGATTTCCCTCATGTGGAATATTTTTGCTTGAAATAATGTATGGTTTGCAAAAATGTGAACTGGTAGCGTCTTTGTGTAGATGAGAGAATCAAAGTGTGTGTGCGTTGTGCACACGCTACATTATGGCCAAGCATGCGCCCTTATAACAGCATCTGAGTAACACACCACTGACTTTAGACAAGGTTTCTCCTGGTCTGTGGCGGAATTGTTTTCTGAAACTGCAAAATAGCACCAGGGAACGTTTGTGCTGGAACACGCCTCCTCTTTTCCCTGAACCGCCCCCGGGAGCGCAAGTTCATTCCCTAATTTACCGAAGTGCGTCTGTGGAGGGAAAAGTCCGCTGTGCGCGGGTGAGAAATAGGAATGACACATGCGTTGGTGTACAAAGTCAATTGCACTGGGTGCAAGATATGGACCTTAGGCTTATTGCAAATGAGTCAAGTCAAGTCATCTTCATTTATACAGCGCTTTAACAATGTAGATTGTTCCAAAGCAGCTTTACAGTGATAATAGGAAATTAAAGTAACAGAGATTGTTTTGGCTTTACAGCAGCTCTAGAATAAAGTTATTGTCCAGCTAAAGTTAGTTTTGATTGATTCACTTCCATCGCAACGATCATTAGTTATTAACTTAAGGGCCGCTAACACGACACCGTTCTAACAGAAAACCGTTCTTTCTGCGCAAACTTTAAAAATGCGAACCTGTGAGAACGCTGGTGGCGTGCGCGTATTATGCGTTTAGATTATAGGAATGTTTATAGGAGTGTGAACCTATTTCAATTAATATTTAAAATTTGCTTACTGATACATTATCATTCCACTGAGTCAACACTATAATACCTTGCTCTCTTTTGTCCAAGATACTCAGCCCTAGCTTTTGCATCTACGTTTATCCTGGCTCTGAACCGTCTCTGCCTCTCTTTATTAGACAGAGGCATCTGGCAGGACAGAATTGACCTTAAAACACCAGAAGCTATACTAAAGCTATACTTTAATAAAATGTTGATAATTAATAAATTTGATTACATTATTCATGATTTGACCATTAACATTACAAAATTCAATTCAATGATAAAGACCCATGTGACTCATTGAATCATATGAAATCAAGTTGAATGACAGCAAAAATATGGCAAAAAACATACAATTATGTAAATAATGTTAATTTTAATAATACAACTATAATAACTATGCCTAAAAGTTTACAAATGTTAATTAAAAACTAGATTTTTATGCATATGTCATTCTGGATAACGGATGACATGTCCTGGCTAACAGAGTTTTTCTGTTATCCAAGAATGACAAGTTGTTATCCAGGAATGACAAAACAAATATTTTTCTTTATAATCAGGCACTAACTTAACCACCTATGGAAAACTACAATTTAGCTATCATCTCTTAAGGTAATCTTTTAGATCAAATAGATAGTTTTTTAATATAAAAACATTATGAATGTTTTATCAGTGTTATCCAAAAGGACACATGATATTGCTACAAAGTGCACCAGTGACTGAAAAGGTCAAAATATCAACATTTTAAGAGACGCTTCCTGACCTTTGCACATGTTCTGGTGCTTCTTGAGGGTCTTCTTTTTGTTACAATATTATGTCACATGACATACCAAAATGCATTATGGTATAAAATGGTCATTGATGTCCGTTATCCAGGACTGACATTAGCGAAATCACAATTTGGAGACAAAAGTCTTTTTGTCATAAAAATTTAAATAAGCTTAGTATTACCACTATATTTGTAGGTATTGTTGAAAACATCAATACAATTATGCCCAAGTAGATTTTAAATACTTTTATTTATATTTTTAAATTTTTGTTGTATTTTTGTATTCAGATTTTAAGACGGGACAGTTACCCGGAATGACATTTTAGGACTTTTGAGCTCAATAGTTCCTTAAAGATGAATTATTTATAATAAATTCTCACATGAGTAATTAAAGAGAGGGAAGTTGAGTCACTTATGAAGTGCATTTAAAAATGTATACATTTTTAATATTATGAATATGCTTTGGACACCAGAATTGACACGCCACGTCATTGACCCATATACATTTATGAAGGACTATTGCAAAATAAAAAAATGAATTATTATTTTGGAAAGAAAACATTTTAACAAATGTTTTGGTGGTCAGGTCAGTGGAAATGTTCGCAGTGCATGTGAAATAAGCCAGTAATAATGTAATATGTTGTCATTCTATCGGACCTAAGGTCAACAAAAGCATTAGACACGATGGACAAAACAATTAGAATTAACTAACGACTGTTCTTACGTCTTTCTCCGATCGATGCGGAAACATTGACTGCTGGGTATAGTACATTTCTCTCTCGTCCGGGTAGTCACTTTCGACCCCCTCATTAAACTTCTTTCTCGTTGCACTGAACATTCCGTTTGTCACCTACGGAAAAAGAGGAGATGGTTAAAACCAAGATATTAAGTTCCTGATCACCCATATCTGAAGCAAAATCATATCAGGTTATCTTTGCACACATCAAGTGGACATATCATTAACCAGCTCTATATGGCAATACTGAGAACTTGTAATAAATAATGAATTACCACGGCAGAACAAGACCTAAGGCTATATACTGCTTTAAAAGAGCATTATGAAAACGTACAGGCTGTTTTTTTTTTCCTTCAGCACAATTTACCTAAATCTCGCAATTAGGATGTGAACGATTAAACTTTACTGTAATTTAGCGAGTAATCGTATGCTATAAGAGCATATTGTCCTGCTATTTCGGTACGTTGTTGAACAAATAATGTATTAATCTATTCAAAACACAGCAGATATTTGGTGTATGGTTGTAAAACAAACAAATATCGCTTTCTGAACTGACACCTGACAACAAACACAAAATCAGCTTAAAACACCAGCTAAATCCATAAAGAAACATCAATTACTAGCCAGATAGTTTAACAAACTCACAATTCAATACACCGTAACATCATTCAAAATATTAAAACTGATTCGTATGTGTTATGGTGTTACGAACATAATTACAGAGATAAATAAGTAAAATAAACAATGGCATGTCGCGAAATGTTCTCATTTATATCAGCTAGTTAGCTTTGCCGATAGCCATGTAGCTGCTAACTAGACATTTTCGGCTTAAATAAAGATGAATGAAAACCAAAACACATTGAACCACTTAATCTATATTAGTCATGATGTTTCAGTTTTATACTAGATGTCTAGACATACATAATGCATGTATCTATCTGTTGAAATGGTTTAGGCCTCTATCTCGGCTGACTGTTTTTGTTAGCACTCAGCGCTAGTCGGCTAACTCTGGCCTCCAGAACAAAAACAGAAACCAGTAAAGCCGTGCAAACGTGTCATTGCATTCATTCAGCTACTAAATATCTGCTTGGATAAACGCATAAAGCTGCAAATGTTCATTTGGCCCTGTATATGCTATGCAAACCCTGTTGTGCAATGTATTTTTAGGGTGAAAATGAAATTGACTAACCGCATTAATTTACCCTCTCCTCGCAGATCCAAGATGGCTGTGTATCCTACAGGCGAGAATGCTGGGGGAATAGCCTTTACCCTCTGACCCCTTGACCTTCAGTTTATTTCATACTAGACTGAAAATTGTGCTGGACACATTCTGCTGGATATTAGACACTCTACAGGAGAAATTTATTATGTTATAATAGCATGACACCATTACACTCTACACTCACCATTACACTCTTTTTATACCTGAAACATCACACCAGCACAGTTTCATTTGATTTTAGTTTATGTTTTGCACTTATGATATTTTATAATAATATTTTATAGTCTGCCATTTATTAACAAGCCCTGCTTAGAATACAGAAAATCTTACGATCTGACAAAATATGTGTATTTTACATCTGCAGCCAAGTGCAGGTAACATTAATAATTCATAATTTGAGGTGTAATACAGAAATGGGATGTTTTCAAGATTTAATACTAGGAGTTACAAACTTTTCGCTGATAGGTGTATAAGGCCTGTTTCGAAAACACTCGAAAGCAGCATGTAAATAATGGATAATGTACAGTCAGCCAGTCATTATCCCAAAATACAGCCACACAGTGTGGTGTTTTATCATATTAAAGGTGTTTCTTTAAATAATGTTAACCTACAACCTTGTTTTACCCAAAAAATCCAAAGCAACTGGGTATACAATTGCTATGTATAGCAGAAGCATAGATAGTACCATTTCGGTGCTGTTAATCTTGTTTTCGCAGCATAAAATATGATGAAAATGCATTATTATCCTATTTTTTTATCTATGTAATCTTTATAGTATATGATTTTATGTAAAACTGTCTGATATCATAATGAAGAGAAAAGCATTAATACAATAATGAAATTCTGCGAATTTATTGAATAGAAGGCTTTAGCTTTTGTTTGTCATGTCCATCATATTTGTAATAAAAAAAAAAAACTTCTTACATTGAAATTGTTTAATAATTTATTATAATTATATAATATATATAATACATATATAATTGTTTACTTTTAATCAAAATGACATGTGTGTGTGTATATATATATATTCAGAAATTATATATATATATATATATATATATATATATATATATATATATATGCTAGAATGCTAAACATGTTAATTGAAAGAATTGTAAGTTACACCACTGTAAATGGTTTACCTCACATATGTAATTTTACTGTAACATACTGTCAAATTTATGTTTTTTGCAAGTACTATGAACAATGAATTACCATATAATTTACAGTAATAAAACTGTTGAAATGACATTCCCAGAAGTCCCTGTTTTACACATCACATACGATAATTTTTTTTAAATAAATAATTTGGTTTTATAATTTATAATAATTTTTGTTTTGTATATTTGTTATATATAGTTGTGTTACAGTTTATGTTATGTAGTTAATGTGTACTGCATTATTTTAGAGTCATGTATGTTACCCTGATGGTGTTTTGTTTTTGTACGTATATGACTTTGTGCACCGTTTACAAGTATTTAATATGTTGTATGAACAGGCCAATTACGAACCTTGATTCATCATGTGGTATTGTGTTGGTTTACGTCTTACAGTAAAAAGGCAGCTTTTGTAATTTAAAGTACGTATATTAACATTATATCACTTAGTAAAATATACAGTTATAAGCTGTAAAATATACAGGCATTCTGTAGAGTGGAAAAACTGTCACAGTATATTTACAGTGAATTTCTGGCAACCACAGCTCACAGTTTTTACCGTAAATTTAACAGGATATTTTTTATTATATATTATATTCAGTTTGATTATGAAAAAAACTCTTTTTTTATTTCCCATTCTTACTCTTAAACTTTCCCAACCAAATACTGTGGCATGCCATGTGATGTTGACAGCCACATCAACAGTGAGGTTGTCCATAACTGGGTGAGTCTTATCTTTTTGGGGTGGTGCTCTCAAGTGGTCTCAGTTTTGCAGAGGGTCCTGACTTGAGATAAAAGCGCTTAAATAGAAGGTCTCAAATTCCTTAATCACAAGACACCTTTAGGCTTATCACAGCTCCCGGCCAGCTCCACCTTCCAGAGCTGGAAGAAATCATTTATCCAGAATGGGGAGGAGCATGCTGGATGTCATCTCTGGTGCTCTCGGCGACTGGCAGGGCAGAGGTGTCAGCAGAACACAGGAGCACGAAACACCACACTGACGCCCATTTTGCGCTCTCAGTCTTTCTGACAAAAAAGCTTGATGGTAAATGAAGATCTACATTTCGGCAACCTGGTAAGAAGAAAGGAATATTTAAGTTTTTATTTAGTCTTTTCATTGTGTCATTCGTATCACTTATGTATACTCTTAAAAATAATGGTTCTTTATTGGCATCGATGGTTCCATTAAGAACCTTTCACATTCTTCCATAGATTAACGGTTCTTATGTAACCATCGATGCCAATAAAGAACCTTTATTTTTAAGAGTGGATAGCATTGCTCCAGAAACCTTTATGTTTGACCCTTGTGTACCCTTATATTGTGTTTCAAGAGACCATGAATGTGGACCGAGAAGATGGGAAATGTTGTGCGGGGTGCCGTGGCCTTCGTGCCCTCCGAGAGATGTCAACGCTTCTTAGTAGGCGACTTGAAGGAGATGCCGCTTGATCGTACTCTAGACCTGAGTAGCCGGCAGTTACGTCGCTTTCCAGCCAGAGCTTCTGCTTTCAGTGAACTAGTCAAACTCTATCTAAGCGACAACCACCTGAGCAACCTGCCGTCGGAGCTGCGAAACCTGCAGAAGCTCCAGCTTCTTGCCTTGGACTTCAACCGTTTCGAAGAGCTTCCTCTGGTCGTATGCAGCCTCGTTCAGCTGAACATCCTCTACCTCGGTAATAACCGACTGTACGGGCTGCCGAAGGAGCTGAGGCAACTCACAGAGCTTAAAACGTTGTGGCTGGAGACCAACTGCTTCACCAAGTTCCCTCGAGTAATATGCCAGCTTCCCAACATCAAGACCCTTCATTTGGGCTACAATCAGCTACGTAGTTTACCCTCCGAGCTCGGGCGACTGGAGGAGCTGCGCAGCATCTGGCTGGCGGGGAACGCGCTAAATGACTTCCCTCCTGTGCTGCTGAAGATGCATTACTTGGAGGTGATCGATGTGGACCGCAATCGCATTCAGCAGTTTCCGTCGCTGGCCTACTTAAGAGGATTGAAGCTCGTCATCTACGACCACAATCCCTGTGTGAACGCACCCGTGGTGGCTGAGGGCGTGAGACGGGTCGGGCGCTGGGCCGACAGCTCTGATGGTGAGGAAGATGAGGGTGATGGAAATGTTGTCCAAGCAAGCGTGAAGGTCCAGGGATCAGTGGAAGACATCGAGTGAAGAAGATCAGTGAGGAACCGTAGAGCAAACAGCTATGTGATACAAAGAGCATCAAGATAATGATGAGTTTTTGAAACTGCAGAGGACGACTGCTGAATAGGGTGTTTGTGAAAAGTGACAATTATTTCTCTATAGTCTTTTATCGTTTTTATAATAGATATAGGCCTGGTTTCACAGACAGGGCTTAAATTAAGCCAGGATTAGGCCTTAGTTAAATCAGGTATTTTGAGGCACTGACATAACTGTAAAAAAAATGTATGATCAATAAGTTATGACAACGCATGTTTTTACATTGCTTTAACTCATCACAATAAGTTAAGCAACTTTCAACTTTTTTCACAAGTTATACAAGATTCAACTTGTTTTTAAGTCAGTTTAATGTAATTTAAGTTACAATGACTTAAACATCCAAGTTGATTGTACTTTAAAATTTAAGGCAGCAACTCTTTCATTTCTTTTTTTTTTTTACAGTGTGCCAGTGCAAGTTTCTTTCAGTTAAAACAACTCAAAAATGCATTTTAGTCTGGGATAGGCTTAAGCCTGGTCTGTGAAATCGGCACTAGTATATATTTTACAGTAGATTTATATAAGTGTATAGAAATTATTTAAATGTAAATAATTGCAATATATATATATATATATATATATATATAAATTAGATTCATAATAAACAATTGGGACATATATTAGATATTAGAATTAAAGTATTTATATTTAGGAATTTAAATATTAAATAGTACATTTACACATATTTTTTCTGCCATTTGTAACACAAATATTTAAATTAAAGGATATCAGCTTTCTTGATATGAAGTGTGCCAACGTCTTTCTTTCTTTCTTTCTTTCTTTCTTTCTTTCTTTCTTTCTTTCTTTCTTTCTTTCTTTCTTTCTTTCTTTCTTTCTTTCTTACTTACTTACTTACTTTCTTTCTTTCTTTCTTTCTTTCTTTCTTTTTGTGATGTTATTTATGATTGCTACATCATTTTCAGTGTTTTACAGTATTGGCAACATTTCTTCTTCGGAAAAAGACACGTTTTCAGGACTACCATTTTGTTTTTCCAAAACTGCAACCTAAACATTTTCTGTAGAAAGTAGCCTCAGATTTCAGCCAGGCATTAGTTTAACCAGATTTCTGAATCTGTTCAGTGAGGTTGGCCATGCCAATGATAAATGGTACAATTCTAACAATGTGCCCCTGTTCATAAATAATGCAGGTTTTCATGAACAGATTCGGGTCTCCATTTTGATGCAAGACTCTTAATAGGTTTTAATCATCCTCTATAGTGCTCCTGCTCTGTAATATGAAGTCAAGCAGGACACTGTTATATTCACGGGTTAAAAATATGTGAACAAAGGATGACAGAATAATTATAAGCAATCAGACATTGTTTAAAATTATGCATATTTTGATGTGTATTATTTAAGCATTTACAAAATAGAACCTGTCAGTGATGTAGTCACTCAATCGCATTAGGCCTATGTTTTTAGGCTAGTAAATTAAACATAAAGGCAGGTCTCAGATTCACAAACAGGATTCAGAATAAGCCAGGATTAGGCCTGAGTTAAATTAGCATATATAAAGGGGTGGTTGATTATGATTTCCCTTTTCTAACTTTAGTTAGTGTGTAATGTTACTGTTTGAGCATAAACAACATCTGCAAAGTTACAACGCTCAAAGTTCAAAGCAAAGGGAGATATTTTCTTTTAAAGAAATTGCTTTTTAAGCACTATAACAAACGGCTGGTAAACAAGCTTCTTCCTCCAGGGTTAGTGACATCACGACCCCATAAATTTACATAAACCCCGCCCCCGGGAACGGATTTATAGATTATCATGACAGGATTTGCTAATCAATGACTAGAAGATAACTATAAGCTACATAAATTCATCAACTAACCATTCAGAAATGTCCCGTTGCATGCTACATGTTGTCACTTTTTCTTGAGTATCTCCATCATTGTCTGAATCAGGATTGAACGTAAAAGGTTAAAAGTTTTTGAAATGTTCAGTGCATGTCTGTGTAAGGTAAAAGGACACAAGCTGTTGAAGCTCCGCCCTCTGTGCCAGGAGCAGCAGCTCATTTGCATTTAAAGGGACAGACACCTCAAAAAGTGACAATTTTAACATGCCATTTTGAGCTAAAACTTCACATACACACTCTGGGGACATCAAAGACTTATTTTACATCTTGTGAAAAGGGCATTATACCACCAATTTAAATAGCCTTTATAAATGTGCCTTAGATAAAAACATTACTGGTGTGCATTTTACATTTACATTTATTAATTTAGCAGAAACTTTTATCCAAAGCGACTTACAAATGAGAACAATAGAAGCAGTTAAACTAACAATAGGACAACAATATGCAAGTGCTATGACTCTTCCCAGTTTAATCTAACGCAGTACATGTACTTTTTTTTTAAATAGATATAGAATAGAAGAGAAAGTGTTAGTATTAATGGATCAAGTGTTGCCGAAAAAGATGCGTCTTCAGCCGTTTCTTGAAAATGGCTATGGACTCAGCAGCTCTGGTTGAGTTAGGCAGATCATTCCACCAGCAGGGAACAGTCATGGAAAAGTCCCGTGATAGGGATTTTGTGCCTCTTTGAGATGGCACCACAAGACGACGTTCACTTGCAGAGCGCAAGTTTCTGGATGGCACATAAGTCTGAAGTAATGAGTTTAGGTAAAAGGGGGCAGAGCCAGTGGTTGTTCTGTAGGCAAACGTCAGTGACTTGAATTTGATGCGAGTGGCAACTGGCAACCAGTGCAATTTTGTGAGGAGAGGAGCTCTCTTCGGCTCGTTAAAAGGGATTAAGCCCTAAATCTTGACTTGAGAAAAAACAATGGTAGGCCTACTGACATATTTTAAGATATGTCAGTGCAAGTTGCTTTCAGTTAAGACAGCTCAAACATGCATTTTAGTCTGGGACTAGCTTAAAGGTCCCGTTCTTCGTGATCCCATGTTTCAAACTTTAGTTAGTGTGTAATGTTGTTGTTAGAGTATAAATAATATCTGTAAAATTATAAAGCTCAAAGTTCAATGCCAAGCGAGATATTTTATTTAACAGAATTCGCCTACATCGAACGGCCCGTTTGGACTACATCCCTCTACTTCCTTCTTTAATGACGTCACTAGAACCGTTTTTTTACTAACCTCCGCCCACAGGAATGCTCCCTCAACTCTACCGAAATTCGTTTATGTACTTGCGCACTTCTTATAACTTACTGTGTTTACTCAGCTCTTACGGTGATTTTCTGAAGTAAAACTGACGCTTCATCTTTTGTGTGATGTACAATAAACTTTATTAAACTCATCAGTATATGTTTGATCATCATTCGGACCTGGTCCGAAACAGCAGACTTTTAGGTTATTAATAATGGATACATACAAGCAGATGACAAATACATTATAATAACCGTAATTAAAGTCCACATGAAATCAAAATTGACCATACTTTGTTTGCCTAAATTGATCGTTTTGTGGTGAACAATTCATCCATGCAAGTTAATCCACACAAAAAAATGTTTTGGCTTTGTAATCTTTAATCAAAATCTGAAAATGCCCCTCCCCTCTGCATTGGAGGACCTTCCCTGATGACGTAGGTTTGAGGACTTGGGTTGGGAAACGCTTAACCACTCCCCTCAAACCATTAGTCTGTAATGAGCAGAGATGGAGAGGAGGAGCGCTAGAGTAAAACCCTGCCCTCTGTTCAATATTCCTTTTCACTGGGAAATACGTCACAACACTGGAGAAAAGTCGTTTGCAACTTCCGATTCACGCGGACTTTAAACTACTAAACTATACCTGTTCCATCTCTATACAGCACTCTGACTCTGTAGGCATTATTGTCCGACTCGAAATGAACACCTTTACTGAGAGTTTCTGATATTATCATCATTCCGTGAGATGAAATTGTCCTGAGAGACTGAGCGCGAGCTCATGAAGCTCCGCCCCCTGGGTCGTCCAGCAGCAGCTTATTTGCATTTAAAGGGCACACACTAAAACAGCGCGTTTTTCTGAGCCCCAAAAAATGACAATTTAAACATGCTGTAAAAAATGATCTGTTGGGTATTTTGAGCTGAAACTTCACATACACACTCTGGGGACATCAGAGACTTATTTTACATCTTGTGAAAAGGGGCATAATACGGGACCTTTAAGCCTTGTCTGCGCAAACGGGGGAAGATATATAGTATAAACGTCGCAAATACATGATCTGCAGTTAATAGAAGATCTAAATCTAGTATAAATATAATACATAATAATATATAAAACATAGTATAAAAAACATATAAATTAATTAATAATAAACGTACGTATGTGAAAATTATTTCAAAATTCCCCACAAACAACAACAACAACAATAATAATTAATATTATTATTATTTATATATCTGTCCGTGATTTTTTTTAACGCAGCAGCTTCACAACATGACAAATTCAAAGTCCTTCTCAATACAAAAGCAAGATATAAACGAAGATCATCGGATCTTTTTGTTATTAAATAGCCTACGGTTTCATTATACACAGCTGTTACAACATTTGCGTAAATATATGTGTTTGGCAGGAAGAACGACAAAACGCTGAAGTTATATAAGAACTTTTATTTTGAAGGACACAAAGTCAATCAGCCATTTGGAAAGAAAGAGCGATCAGTTGTTCTTGTTCCACACACACAGGGCTGAGATTGAGCGGAGCTCCATTACTAACAGCAGTGATGGGGAAGAAGACTCGCACAGGCACCGGCAGGAGAACCATATTACAGCTCTCACCGCCCGGGCCGAACCGCAGCGCCACGGGAGCCGCTAGAGAGGACGGTGGCGCCTCTGGATCCGAAGGTGGGAGAGAATTGAGATCACTATATTATTCAAGTCGTATAAAGTCGAAGGTAGAATCAGATAACGTTACACAAAACATGGAGCAAGACGAAACCATTTTAAGAGAAACACGCCTGTGGAAAACGGGTTTATTTAGTAAACTAACTTAGTTGGCTTACATTTGCGTCATTTGGCTAATCATAATAAAAAATATGATATTTGTTTTTTTGGGGGGGTATGAATTAATTTTTTTAATAATCACAGACAAACTGTGTGGTTCAGTTCATACCTTTTGAATAGCCGTTTGTCAAGTTTAGCTTTAGCCACAATGGTAACGTCACCGATGAACCGAAAAATGTGCCTACTGATATAAATTGTCAAGCTGGTTATGACGTAAACAACATAAAATAATCCTTAACTATTTACTTGCATATATTAAAGAGGAGTGTTTATTATTTAAGTAATTTATAAGCCGCATTTGGAGTTAGCAGCGCAGCCGCACAGCGCTTCAGACAAAGCGTTAGCCAACATGCTAATTCACCCGCACTAGGACAACTTTGTTATAAATGTGTATTTTTTTTTATTTTACAAACTGGCTGTTTCCTTTTGTAGACGAACCTGAGGGTAACACAGACGGGCAAAGAGAAGTTAATGTAGTAATGAAGACACCAGCTGTGAAGGCCACACGTAAGTTATACCAAATTGTTGACACTACATAATATAACCAATGTGTAGAATAATATTGCAAGAATACATATCATAATGTCACACACACACACACACACACACACATACATATATATATATATATATATATATATATATATATATATATATATATATATATACACTATTACATGGGTTAAAGAATTTGAATCTAATGTTCTACAAATATCCTTGTATTTGCTCTCTAGAGGGTTTATCTCTGCTTGGAGCTTATGAAGACAGTGAAGATGAAGATTCGGCGGAAAACACTTCGACTGTCACCAAGGCAAAACATAACCAGTCTGCAGACATTGACAGCACACTTGCAAATTTTATGGCGGTGAGTGAAGTCATGAGCTACTTGTGCCACTAAAGGGTTAATTCACAAAATTGAAAATTGTCATTGATTACTTCCTTACCTTACTTCCTTGACTTTATCTTCGGTGCACCATATTTTTTGGAAATCTGAGAGATTTCTGTCCCTACGTTGAAAGTCTATACACCCAGAACTCTTGATGCTTCAAAACGTTCATAATAAAGTGGTGTAATCAAAGTCTTCTGAAGAGACACAATTGCTTTATATTAGGGCTGGAATGACGCATCAACATAGACATGTTGATTTATGCACAGTTTATCTTAAAAATTGTCTTTTTTTTCAACAACATGGGTTATCATTTGTTTTCCCCAAAGGAAATTGATGCAATTACGACCCAACCAGTCCAGACACCTGAATCGGGAACAGAGGCAAGCGCACCAGCCCCAACTCCTCCTCGCCCTGAGCCCAAAACAGACCAGCAGACTCAAGAATTTCAATACAACACGCAGTACTCCCTCGCAGGAGGTATGTTTTCTAGTTGACTGGTTTGGTTTCCTACATAGAGTATAAATCTCAAAATAATTCAAAACGTGAGAGTTAATCTGTGTTTTCTTGTGTTCGGGGATGTTGTAGCTGGGTTGGAGATGGGTGATTGGCAGGAAGTGTGGGATGAAAATACCGGCTGTTACTACTACTGGAATACTCAGACCAATGAGGTGGCCTGGGAGCTTCCGCATTACCTGGCAGACCAGATGCAGAGTCTACATTACACTGGCAGGCAAGTGCAGCAAAACCAACATTTATATAAATATTAAATTGAATATAAAAATGTTAATTATGTATGTTGCAATATTATTTTATTTATATAGGACAACAGCGACACCAGAATAAAAATATTCATGTTTCTGAAGCTGAAAACAGAATTATTTTAGACGAATATGCTTGCACTCTTTCACTGACTAGATATATATAAAATAATGCAAGTCACTTTTTACTGGTAACATAAGACAGTTGGTATTATTAGAACCCATTGCATTATTATACATTATATTCAACATTATATATAGTACTTTAATGTAGTACTGACACTAAAACTCTGTAAACTTTATTTTTGTAACTATGCAAAACAGATTGCCACCATCCACGATACATATTGTTGCATTTTTGTATTGTGATATATTGTGACACGATATATTGTTACACCCCTAGTGTGTATATATTATTATATGTATTTATCGTGTATTTGATATTCATCTTACTTGGAATGTTATTTTCCACAGCTCATCTGTAAATGGCAATGGTGTTGCACATCATAGCAGTTATACTGAACCGCCTGTTGCAGCTGCTCCTGCATCTAAGAGAGAAACCAAAAAGAAGGCAAGGAATTTTTTTGCGACTTCCCCCTTCATTACATGTTTACACTTTGGTCATTGGTGTAATTCTTCCTCTATCCTCACAGGAAGTTATCGAGAGTGTTGTGGCTTTGACCAGCGAGGAAGAAGAGAGGAGAGGAGTGGCAGCTACTCTTCTTGCTCCTCTCATCCCAGAAGAGGTGAAGGAGGCAGAGGAGAAGTGGAGAAAGAAGGTGCTGGCCATAGAGGAGACCGTAGAAACGGCCCAGGAACTAGAGGGAGAAGGCACTCCGTCTTTGGACTCCCCAGCTCTCCGGGACACGGATAGTCAGAGTAACCAGCGCAGCAGGAACCACTCAGCAGAATCCTCCGACAGGGAGGAGGAGGCAGAAGAAGACACCATGGAACTAGAACTAGCACTAGAGAGGAAAAAAGTGAGTTGCATTATTAGAAATAACTCATTAGTCTATATTATTTGAATTAATGCATCATGTAAACATCTTGGTCTGATTTTCATAAGCCAGTATTGTCAATGAATTAGTATTTTATTACTTAAAATATAAGGTTTCTTTTTTGAAATGGTGATATTGAAAGTTTGTTGTTCTGCAGGCTGAGCTTCGTGCCTTGGAGGAAGGTGACGGCAGTGCCGGTGGTTCGAGCCCCTGTTCTGAAGCTAGTCAGGATGGGCCTCGTAATTTACTCTTGAAGAAGAGCAAATGGAAGACGGCCTTCATCCGCGCGCCAAGTCCTGACTCGAGCAGCCGGGGCTCGGACAAGGCGGGATGGGCCACTCCAGAGCAATCAGACAATGGTAAGGATTTGCAGGAAGTTTGGAAATGATTTTGATTCACAAACTTGTGATTCGATTCTATTCAATATCGATTAATTTGGATATATATCAGGTACGCTACATGGCAAATTTTCTCAGGGAAAAAAAATCTCTACTAATTAGTACTGTAAACTAAACATGGATTCAATTGGTACTACATTACTCTTAATATTGAAGGTTAAATAACTGATTTATATACAAACAATTAAATTACACATAAGGACATTTTTATCGTAATAAAGTTATAAGACTAACTTTATTATTACAGAATTATGTTTCTACTCAAAATTGTTTTTTGAAATATAAACATTTAAAAGGTAGCTGTCATAAACATTTGATGGATTTATTCAAACAATCATTAAATATTGAAGAACATTATGGTCACTGAATGGCTTTTCTGAGGTAAATGTAATATTACGTGACATTGTTTATTGATGTCTTCCCGTGGTTGAAGCACTGATTGAGAGATTACATGTGACGTGATAGGGATTCTGGTGAGTTCTACTGCATCTTTCAACATACCTTCTGATGTTCATTAATGTTTATTTCGTGCTGTAACTAGTAGTAAAGAAGAAGAGATGATCAGTTCACGTGCCGCTTCGCTTGAACTGAGGTGGCAACAGCGATTCGTCACGCCACAATAAAGAGCGCCAAAGCGGTATTTATTGTTTGAATTTCATAAAATGGACAGAATTTGAAATCAGAGACTTTGTTTCATATCAACAGTTACAAAGCACAACGCTTATTACAATTTATTGAATGGGAGGCACGAAAGCTCTGTTCATTCATCACCTGAAAACAGCAGACTAAAAAAGATTGATTCTTGGGATTTAAGAATCGATATTGGTTCATAAAAATGAGAATCGATTGAAATCGGGAAATCGATATTTTTAGTAATTAACCTGACAGAAATTAGGTTTTGTACATCATGAATGAATGAGTGACTTACTGAACCTTTTGCATTTCAAGCACATTCCAAAACGGCCGAGAAGCAAGGAGAAGATGATGAAAAGGAGAAGCCTGTAACCAAAGCTCTTCAGAAGGAAGAAGAGGACCTCAAGGTATTTTTGATACACGTCCCTGTTCTTATTGTGCACAAATAAACTCTGCACATTACTGGGTTTTTTTTCACAATCTATTAGGGATGCACCGATAATTCTATATATTTGAAAGCCGATAACCGATATATTGGCCGATAAATCTAAATTCAAATTTTTATATAATTAAGGGAGCCTGATTACAAAAGCAAAAGTCTCACCATTTAAAGCCATGTCCCAAGCACACAATTATAATGTTCTCATTATAATTTTATATAGCCTATATGACAGACTTGCTTGCTGCTGTATTTTTCTTTTTTGAAGTGATTCCAATCATATTTCAAGCAATTTAAAACCATCATGCCGAACAGTGCGCATCTGAAGCGTCTCAGCTGAAGGAAATAATCCATTATCGGCTTTAATATATTGGCCAAATTTTCTTATTGGGACGATAACAATATAATAAAAAATGTTTATAAAAATATTGTACATCCCTAGAATCTATCATCAATGTAATGGCTTACTTAAGTTTGGGGTCAGCATCATTACACCAGTCTTCGGTGTCACATGATCCTTCAGAAATCATTCTAAATCTGCTGATTTCTAAATTTAAAGAACATCTGGTATACCTCATAGTTGCACTACTATGAGAAAATGAGCTACAAGTTACAGTTATTGGTAATATGAAATGTCTTGTGACAGCAATGGTCTTTATTAAAAGTTGTCTGCGTCGCCTGTTTTAGTTTCAGATCGGAGAGCTTGCCAACACACTCACCAGCAAAATGGAGTTCTTGGGAATTGACAAGAAAACCATTTCGAACTTTCAACTGCTGTTGCTGCAAACGGAGGTAAGAAAACACAGACAATAAGCTCACAAGCGCAGTTAGTTGTTCATGCTTCCGATCCATGTATTGAAACGGCCCTTCGACTTGTTTTCCTTCCTCCAGACGCGGATCGCAGACTGGCGAGAGGGCGCTCTGAACGGAAACTATCTCCGGCGCAGGCTGCAAGAAGCCGCCGAGCACATAAAACATTACGAACTTAACGCCACTCCCAAAGGCTGGTCCTGCCACTGGGACAGGTACGCGCTCCTTACCTTTCACATCCTTATCACTCCCCCTCCCTAAAAGTCCCCCTCCTCATGTGACGATTGACACTGCCTCCGCCGCTATGACAAACGCGCGACTGATTTGCACTTGGTTGTATTACTGGGGAGTGTTTACGAGCACGGATAAAGACAGAAGGTAATCCTGATAAGGGAGCGTCTCTAAAGAGCCAGCCTGACCACCAAAGAATTGGGGCCCCATCTCTTCCCCCTCAAAGTCAGTCAAAAGGGTTAGGAAGGTGGTTGCGCGTGCGAGAGCTTTGAACTTTGCAGGACTGCCCCCAAAATGATGGGAGAAATGAGTGACCATGTGGAAGCAGCGTGTCACACGAGCATCAGTAAAGGAAGACGATGCCTTGCCTTCGGAGCCTGAAGGTCAGACCAATCTATTTCATTGTTTTACTGGATTTCTTTTCCATGCTCTATTGATGATTGTTAAATAAAAATGTTGTCTTTTACCCTCTGTTAAAGATGCCTGCCTTAAGGCATCTAGCGGAGGGGTTTTGTCACTGTCAGTGTGAGTATTGCCATGATTTGTAACGATGTTGGTAACTTTTCAGGATTGGAGATTTCTCTAATTTTTTTTTTGCCATGTTTTTTATTTTTATTTATTTTTTTATAGAGATTAAGGTGGGTTCTTTATTAGTGCACCCATTATAATCTGGTTTCTCCTCTGGGCTCCCAATGAAGCCCAGTTCAAGATTCCCTCATTAGGGAACTAGAGCCCCCCTTCCCTTTGACTCTCCAAGGGTCTCACGACCTTGAAATCAGTTGAGGGAAAAGTTGCTAAGACGCATCTGTGTGTTTGTTTCTCCACCTCTAGAGAGCACAGGCGGTACTTCTATGTGAACGAGCGGACCAATGCTTCCCAGTGGGAGTTTCCAGTCGTGAAGGAGGAAGAGGAAGCCAAGCCGCCCCTGCCGCCCACAGCTGCAACCGGAGATACAAGCCAACCTTCTGCAGAGACCGCTGGTGCTTTAACAGGTCAGGGTTGTTGGTCATGACATCTTTACTTAAAAATACGTAAATTCTAATTATACATACAATGACTTTCATGATGACTTTCACATCTCTTTCATGATGAATAGGTTTTTAGATTCTAAATGTTAAAATCACCAATTGCATAGGCTGTAGTTTTAATTAAATATATGCACTGCATGTTTCAAGTGTAATTCTACAATTGTACTTTATATTTAATAATAATTACAATAGTAATATTTCATATTGGTATATTTATATATATATATCGTGCTGTCAAATCAATTAATCACATCTAACAAAAGTTTTTGTTTATATAATATATATGCGTATATATTATGAACACACACACACACACATACCTTTTTTTTATCATGGCAAAGTAACATAATAAACATGCATGACGTATTATGAATGCTTTTTTTTTTTTTTTTAATTAACAGGAACTTCTTTAGAAGTGCAGTCTTATTGGTTGGCTCCCCAGCCTCCTCAGCCACCATTGCCTCCTCTTCCTCCAAATGTCCCGCCCCCTCCACCTACAGAGCAACCGCCTCCCCCCCCTCCACCACCTGAATCTCCACCTCCACCCCCTCCACCACCCCTCGAGGATGACGGAGAGATCGAGGAAGTGGAGATGGAGGATGAAGACTCAGAGCCTCCGGCTCCTGGAACAGAAGAGTTCAAGGTCACTTTTTTATTTGTCTTGAGTCAAGATTGTTTAGCTTGTGCTTTAGTGCAAAGTAAAGCTATACGTTTTGATGTCTCTTCCTTAGGCGGCTGAAGCAGCAGCATCTCTGGTATCTGCAGCTAAAGCACAGAAACGCAAGGCCCCAGGCTCAGTCCCGCTGCCCAAAACTGTCACCATCGGCAGCAGCGCCATTCTTTACACTCAACCCATTGCCACAGCTGGTAAGAATAAATTACTTTTACACATTACATCAGTATTTTCAAAAAGTCTTGTCTTGTGGCAAGATGTTATTCCTCATGTTCCTCTCGTTCTTTCACAGCCCCACTTCTTGTTGGTAATGCTTACTGGGGGATGCCTGCTACAGTTGCACCTCCTCTGCCTTCAGAAAGCATAGTCCCACCAATGCCAGCCCTGCCCCCCCTACCACCCCCTCCTGCTCCACAACCTCCCAGTGTCCTGGAACCCATAAACAAAGTCCTTACAGATAAAACCAAGAAACTAAAAAAGGAGAAGGTAGGTGTATTCCTGTTTTTGAGTTTTTCTTTTTTTTTGTTTTGTTTATTTTATTACTTTTTATTTTATATTATATATATTATATATATTTTTTCTATGATTTTAGAAAGAATTAATAGGGAATAATTTGCTGTGATTTTATTTTCGGAAAGACAAAGAAGAGCAAGACGAAGATGCCGTCCCTTGTAAAGAAGTGGCAGAGCATTCAGAAAGAGCTGGATGAAGAGGAGAAGACGAGCTCGAGCGATGAAGATCGAGATCAGCTCAACAGCAGACGCATCGAGGAATGGAAAGTGCAACAGCTTTCAACGTAAGTTTGAAGAATCCAATGCCAAGATTATCTACACGCATTTGAGAGAAAATACAGATTGTTCACATACTCGTCTTTTTGTCTTCATTTGCAGAGGGAAGGCTGGGAAGAACGCTAACTTTGAAGCACTGCCTGAAGACTGGAGGGAAAGACTGTTAAAGAAAAAAAGAAAGATGCAAAGTTCATAATATCAGTCTTGGACTAAACTGCGTTTTGGCGTTGTCTCTCACTAAGCTTCAGTGGACTTTGAATGTTTATTTTTGATATGCGCACATTACCTGTCGGAGCCTATTTTAGGTAAACTGCGTGCTGTTAAATTCAAATGCATCATCTTGTGACTCTAAGGTATACTTTGTCCAAAAGTTATTTTAAAGATGCAGTGAACTTGAAACCAGGTTAAACATGTACATAATTTTTTGTTCTACTTTTTTTTTATTTTTTTTATTACCCCAACCATGAAACCCGTGCACGATTTGTCTATAAATTAAAACGTAATGGAATCAATATTAAAGGACTGTTCCATTTCTTCAGCTTCTCAGAACTGTTATCTTACAAAAAAAACGATACGTTTTGTACAATGTCATGGGTGCGAACATCAGCTGTACAGTTATCTCTGCTCTTTTACATTGCTGTAACTGTATCCAGCTAAGATTAATCTCAGATCAGACAAACTGACCACTTTTAACAGACTTTCAGCCTTGCTTCCAAAAAAATCATAGTTAAAACTTCCGGTTGTAAACTTCAATAGTTGAAACTTCTTGGCCACTCCATTGCACTTTAAAGTATGCTTCATATGTGAACTATCTTTTTTTTTCCCCCACTGATGTGTGATGAACAGTCAACTCAACAAAAATGCCATGTTCACTATGTCTTACTTTTAAATCTTGTGATGTTCAGTGTAAATGTTCCCTGAATTGGGGCTGTAGAGCCATTGAACTTTTTCTACATTGTAGATAATAAACTTTTTTTCCACAAATATTTTGTTCAAGAAACTGTTCTGTTATGTGAGCTGTTATCATTAACTAAAGCTATTTAAACATTTAAGTGAAATAAGATGTTAACAAATAAAGTAAAATAAAAAAACGTATCCTTACGTAGTAAATATTTTGTTTAGCTGGCAAGACAACAGTTCTAATTGTAGACGTATGAAAGCCAAAGTACGAAAATAATAGTATGAAAAAAATATATATATATACTATAGAATCAATAGGGTCCATCAACTGTAAAATATATTAATTAATATTAAAAGCAAAATATTAATTTCCCCGTTATTTTATTTTACATTTACATATTTATCTTAAACATAAAACAAATTGAAAGGAAAATATATTTCACAACAAGTGTTGTTATTGCTTTCTGCTTTACGTTTTTGCAGCGTGCTTTACAGGAAACGTGCGTCGTGCCCATGGCAACCGTGACACAAATGGCGTCTATGGCGCCTCAACGATAATTGTAACGATGAGATTTGCATCAAAAAGTGTAACTGTTTAGCTCTCTGCTAGGGCCATATTTATTTTAAAATACTAATTTGGAACAATACGCAGTTTTCCTTGGCGGATTAAAACAAAGTATTCTCAACTAACCAGCGGTGTTATTTGATATCTTGTCAAGCGCTTGTAAACTGTACAGTTGTTTAGCGTTGTTTACGATGACTTAATGACCCGCGTGCACTCGCATTGCTTTGAGGTTCGGGAATGCAGGTGAGTGATGGCTCAAAATTTACTGCTGCTTTGCACTCTACGGTTACAGTCTAATATTACCCAGTTAGTTAACATGCCAGCTCACTGATACTCAATGCCAGTTAACCTTCTGCCCCTTTGCTTGTATTTAAACGCACTTCTTTGTTCTCTTATCATGTTGACCAAAAGAAACCAGATGATTCATACGAGAGATTCATTTTGCTCCATCTTCAGCATTATGGCTTCCTCTCAGGTAAAGTCATTCAAGTCAACCGTTGGATGGGTTAAACCAGCTGTCCTCTAATATAGCATTACATATTATTTTTCTATTTCTGTATACATAGACAACGGCTCCTCTATGCAGTCTGGTGTCCCCTTTAAAAGAGAGTGGGAGGAAAACCAAGATTCAACTGCCTCAGACACGATCAACTCTCCATCAGAGAGCAATGACTCCAACCTAGAAGAGGAACAAGAGGAACCCAAGCCATGTCAAAGTAAATATGTAAAACTGGCTCTATTGACAGTTCTATGAAGTATGGAATCCCATTTTGCAACATTAAAAATCATGTTTAGGTAAATTATAATTATGATATAAAATGTAAATCACTCATGACCTACTAAGTCAGAATTATGAAGTAAACCTTTCCACTTAATTGTCATAATTTCAGCTTTTTATCTCATAATTATGAGACATAATTTAAAAATATATATATCGTAATTTTGCCATTTTGTCATTATTTAAACTTTTTATCTCATAGTTTGTGTCAAATGTTTGACGTTTTATATCATAATTGTCTAAGAATGTCAACATTTTGACTTTTTAAATCTAATAATTTCAACATTATTTTGAAATTGAGATACTAAGTAATAATTCATAATTAATAATTAAAAGTAAAAAATATGAGATAAAATTATGATCGAGCTGAAATTATGAGAATAGCTAAAGTTATGAGATAGAGTTGAAATTGAGATAAAAAGTCATAATTATTATGAAAAGCCATCACTTTTTAAATCTCATAATCTTGATTTGTCATCATTTTGTCTTTTTAACTGATAATTTTGACTATTTTCTCAAAATTATGACATATCTTATATTTTTTGCTTTTTTCATAGTTTTGACTTTATTTCATGATGTCATAACTGACTTTTTATCTCATAATTTCAGCTTAATGTGTGATACATTTGACAAAATTGTCTAATTATGTATATAAAATTTGTACTTTTTAAATCTAATAATTTCAACATTATTTTGAAATTATGAGATTCTTATAACTATGAGAAAAGTCAAAATTATGAGATTCTGAAATTGAGATTTGAAAATGAGAGTTGCAATTTAGATAAAAAGTCATAATTATGTTTTATTTCATAATCTTGATTTATGTCATAATTTTGTCTTTTTACCTGATAATTTTGACTTAGTGTGTAATTATTGTGACTATTTTCTCAAATTATGACTTTTATGTCAATTGCGACTTTTTATCTCATTATGACTTTTCGTATTTTTTTCCCCCATTTTATTTCATGATGTGATAACTCTGACTTTTTATCTCATAATTATGATTTACCAAAGCATGATTTGTTTTTCTGATTTTGTGAAAATTGGCTTCCATAATGAAGCATGTTATGATATGTCAATTTAAATATTGTAGCATACAAGACTAAATAGAGCTGATCTCATGTAAAGATGCCTATGCTGTGACATCACCATTGCCACCTAAATTGCACCATATATTTATTTCTTTCAAGTTGCCACACAGTCCGTAACGCTTGAGTCTAACCAGTTAAATCTCATTTGAAATTCATTGCCTTTATAAAAGATTCAGACACTAAGAGCGCATAATTGTTTTAGGGAGCATGTACCTGTGATGTGTCTTGGTTACATGAGTAATGTCGATAATCGTTGCTGGTGACGGATGCTTCTCACATGTCTTTTAACTACAGCATGTCTGTTGGCTAATAGGTTTTGCCTTATTATGTATGTGTGTATCTTTTTTCCTCAAGGTTTTTTCAGCTTAGACAAAGTTCTTAAAACCCGGCAGCTTGTTTTTGACTTTGACGGGGAGCGGCCCATTCCACGACTAAGGGACCCTTTGGACCTCTTCACAATCCCATCTACCTCCTGTCCATTCCAGGGCGTCCGCTGGCCCATAGAATGTGAAGTGATCCGTGACAAAGTACAGCATATAGGTATCAGTTTAGCTTGTTCAAAAATAAAAGTTTTTAACTTTTTACTGGATCTGTAGTGATTTGTGTAAAGGCACTTTTTTTCTGAACACAGAATCTGTGAATTTATTATTTAAAAAAAATACATAAAAAGTGCAATTTAGCCATACAATGAACTCTTTTATGAAGGATTTTTTTTTTTAAATTTGTGATTCAAAATTATTTTTCTATTTTTTTGGAGAGAAAAGTCAAAAATGATCCTGAAGAAAAAAGGAAAAAAAATGAAAACATATTCTTTCACGTAATATATTTTATCATTCCTTAGAAAAAAGCAGAAGTAGTTTTGTTTATTTTATATATATGTATAATTTATTTATTTTTAACATTTATATGCCAAATAAATGTCATGTTGTGCGACCAACATGCAGGAAAAATTAACATGATATGATGACAAGACAAGTTTAGTTCAGGTTGTAAAGTGTCATGTAGTGTGACTCACCCAAAATGAATGGCATGAATTACAAAAACATTTTTTACCATGCAAAATATGTTTGACAATAATAAAGTTTCACCCATTTTAAACTACACACCATTTTGATGTTATTTTTGCCCCAAACTGATAATAATTATGAACAAACAATTCATGATATTTATTACAATTCTTTCTCCTTGCAAAATATATTTTAAAACAGTTTTGAAAATTATAATTGAAATTAAGTTTCACCCTATTGAAACTAGATTTTTTAAATCTTTTTGTGCGTCTTAATTCATAAATGAGGGCTTGAAACCCTCCATTTCTTATATATCTTTTGAAAATCAGAATGGGACCCCTCAGAGCCGGAGCCGTTCTATCAGCCAACAGGTGAGGAGCAGACTCCCATGTCAGTCGGAGATGTGAGTGGAAACACTGTCTACTGCATAGACCCAGGTAAGAAAAATACTTTTCTCAGTGTGAAAACCTCCATACTGTGGTTTTATATCCTCACTTCTTGGTTCACCACACCATTTTAGCCACAAGAACCTTCTTCTTCACCTACTCTCGTGTGGGTGGGAGCAGAGGACCCATTCAAAGTGCCACATCCTGTGCCAACCATCAGGACGAGCCTACGCTAGCATTCGAGTCTCGTTTTGAAAGTGGAAACCTACAAAAAGCAGTGCAAGTGTGAGTCAGACAGCTTCATAAACACTCCCGTAAATACTTATCTGTCTTTTCAGAGCCTGTATATCTTGATTTAATGTAAACCTGTCTGATCTGGGTGTTCCAGTGGTCAGTATGACTATGAGCTGACTTTGCGTACTGACTTGTACACCACTAAGCACACTCAGTGGTTCTACTTCCGGGTGAGGAACATGAGGGCAGGCGTCACCTATCGCTTCACCATCATCAACCTGATGAAGTCCAGCAGTCTGTATGGTGCCGGTATGCGCCCGTTACTCTACTCTGAACATGCTGCCTGGCTGAAGAGGGAAGGATGGCATCGAGCAGGAACCAACATCAGGTGACAAATAGTGATTGGTCTCTATGTTCTCATTGTAATGTTTTGTGAAGATACAAAAAGTTGTGGCTCAGTTATATTCTAATATGTCCACGATTAATAAATAGAAAAATATTTTTAAAAACTAGCTGGAAGCCCATTTCTGCCACATAAGAAAAAGAATCATGCTTTCATAAATCATAATTATGACATAAAACAATTAATTGACAAAAAGAGTTGATATGATGAGATACTAAGTCCAAATTACGAGATATACCCCCGGTTTCACAGACAAGGCTTAAGTCTAGTCCCCGACTAAAATGCATGTTTGAGCTGTTTTAACTGAAAGCAGTTTGCACTGACATATCTTAAAATATTTGTTTTAAGATATGTTTTGTCTCAAGATGCACACTAATGCTTTTTTTTCTTCTAGGGAACGTTTATAAAAGCTACTTAAATGTCCTTTGAACTAATGCTAAATCCTGGCTTAATCTAAGCCCTGTCTTTGAAACCAGGCCACTAAGTCATAATTATGAGATAAAACATTGAAATTATGAGGGTAAATTAGAATTATGAGATAAAAAGTCAAAATTATGAGTTACTAAGTCATAATTATGAGATAAAACATTGAAATTATGAGGGTAAATTAGAATTATGAGATAAAAAGTCAAAATTATGAGTTACTATCTCATTACATAATTATGAGATAGAAAGTTGTAATTATGACAAAAGCCATTTTGTGTCAATTTAGAGTTTATAGTAGTTAAGTTAGTATCTCTTAATTTTGACATTTTATGTTATAATTTTGTCGTTTCTATCATAATTATGACTTAGTATCTCATAATTGTAACTTTTTTATCTCATAATTATGATTTACCAAAGCATGATTTTTCCCTTATGATATCAGGAGACTGAAATTATTGGCTTTATGCACCCCAAAAAATATTAAAATGAATTTTATTCCGAAAAAACAAACATGCTCACCAAACATGAGGTGTATTCAAGTCTTTGTATGTTGAAATGTCATATATAAATTATTAATAGATCCGGACAAAAAAGGGTGGGTGTTATTATTGACCCAACTAATGTCGTTTAGGTACTACAGAAACAACCTTGAGCAGGATGGTAAAGCGCTGTACTCCCTCACCTGGACCCTGGAGTTCCCTTATGACGGTGACACCTGCTACCTGGCCCATAGCTACCCTTATACATATTCAAACCTTCAGCATTACCTGCATGAGGTCATCTCAGACCCTGTCCGTGCAGCTTACTGTAAACTGCGGGTGCTCTGCCGTAGTCTGGCTGGGAATGCGGTGTATGTGTTGACTGTAACATCACCGTCCAGCAGCTTAGCAGAACGGAAAGCCAAGCGGGCAGTCGTCGTGACGGCACGGGTGCACCCAGGAGAAACCAACGGCTCTTGGATGATGCAGGGCTTTCTGGAGTTCCTGCTGAGCGACTTGCCTGACGCTCGTTTGTTGAGGGAAATTTTTGTCTTTAAGGTGAGGGAAGGAGGGCAAGGCATGGATGGAGAATGGGTTTTGGCGAAAATTTCATGCCAAGTGCTTCACGAAATGTAAACAGTTGGATTACCACAGTAACGGATGTTCTGGTCGCAGGTTATACCGATGCTAAACCCTGACGGTGTGGTGGTGGGAAACTACCGCTGCTCACTCACAGGCCGCGATTTGAACCGAAACTACCGCAGTCTGCTGCGCGACTCTTTCCCCTGTATTTGGTACACTCGCAACATGGTGAAAAGGTGAGTGATGATTGTGCCACTCTTTTAGCATGCTAATGCGACACATTTTGTGTATGCTAAATATAAAATAAGGTGCACACAGATGTCACTTTCAAAGCATGCTTTCTGAGCTTTCTGTTGGTTGGTTGGTGGTATACACCTGGCTAATTTGATGATCCCACAGGTTGCTTGCCGAAAGAGAAGTGGTGGTCTACTGTGACTTTCATGGTCATAGCAGGAAAAACAATGTGTTCATGTATGGATGTAATGATCGGAAAGATGCCTCCCAGTGTCTCCAAGAACGCATTTTCCCGCTGATGATGAGCAAGAATGCTAAAGACAAGGTTAGCTGTGGCCATCATTGTTGTAATCGCATGGCATATAGTCTCTCATGCACGCAACGTTTAAATTTTGAATGAATGCTTTTGTCTTTTAGTTTTCCTTTAGGAGTTGCAAGTTCAAAATGCATAAAAGCAAAGAGGGCACCGGACGTATCGCCATGTGGAGACTAGGCATTAGGAACAGCTACACAATGGAGTCTACTTTCGGAGGCTCAACATTGGGTACGTACTTCAAGTTATCAAAAAAGTTGTCCAACTCTTAAATGTGAAAGGTTTGCAGACTGTTCCCTGGCTGTGAGCGTTCAAGTGTTTTGTATTCATTTGTAGGGGACAGGAAAGGAACACACTTCAGCACGCAGGACCTGAAATCAATGGGCCATTGCTTTTGTGACACTCTTCTTGACTTTTGTGACCCCGACCCAGCCAAGGTGGCCTGTCTTTGAGCTTTACTCATTTTTAATATTGCTTTGAAACCGCATAATTGATTGAAAAAAATGCATTTAATACATTTTAAACAGACTAAACACTGTCTGGAGGAGTTAAGGGTGTTATTGAGACAAGAGGTCAGACGGAAGCTGGGAAGAGAAGTGGACTCTTTAGAGGGTCTGTCTGACATTGACATTGAATCCAGGTAAAAGTACAGTCAAATAAAATGTATTTGAAACATATTCCATTAAAATATGTTTCTTGTGAACATTCGATAACAGAACAAACCCTATCAGTTATTTCACAATGTTGATGTTATGTGCAGCACAAGTGGATCAAACAGTACCGAATCAGATGGACTTCCTGTTCATCTTTTAAATGCCACAAACAAGGTGCAGTATGCCACAAACCCTCTCAGTGACATCCTTAAGACGATTTTTCTCAATTTTCCTTTATTGCTCTGTGGTTTGTATGACAAAAACAGGGAAAGAAAAAACACCTAAGAAGCCGTAAAGAAAGAAACAGACTCCGGCAAGAACGAGTACGGAGTGCAGGACCCACAATTATTCACAGGAACATCAAACATTTGGTAGGTCTTACTAAATATGTATTTTTATAGGTTATTTCTAATTGATTATGATCTAAAAATCTGCAAAATACACAAACGTTTAGGTACAAGAATCTAATTTATTTATTTAAAGGGGCGAAACCGGTGGCCGTTAAGTGAACTGCAGCCAGCAACTTATTGCTTGTGCTCGCACTCGTGCACACATAACGTACACGAAACTGAACACGATTCAAGGCCCCAATATAATCACAGCGAAGTTCTTTTTCATTCTTTGCCTAGAAGTAAAAAGTTGGAAATACCTTTGCAAGTTAATTTTGCCTTAAAATAGCTTGAATGTAACACCCTTGCCTCATTTAGTATACGCGGTTCTATGAATATGCAAATTAGCCCCGCCTCCACTCACTCACACCAGCTCAGAGATCCACTCGTTAACGATCACATGTTGACATGATTGGTTACAATGTAGTTTGTGACGTCAGAAACACCAGCGATTTCAAACCGTGTTTTTGAGACTGTGTTTGGTTCACTGCAGTTTTGAGGACAACATTTTTTAAATACTCAGCAATGGTGTTGACTTATGAATTTGCACTTGGTTTATCTTAAAGCAGATTAAAAACACCACATAGACATATAAACAACATTAAAAGATTGATTTTCAAGGTTGATTTTTTGTTTTGTTACAAGGGGTTTTGTTGTAAGCAAACAAATAAAAGTTAAGAAAACTTCTTACATATAGCCCCTTTAAATGAATACATGTATGCATTGAAATAAATAATAAATGTATTTGATAGTTGTAGAAATTTCATTGCTTTAAATCTTATTTAAAATGTATTTAAAAGTAAGTTTATGGTTTCAATTAGAAGTGTAATTATTAATAGCTGTATGCCTTTCTGAAGGATCCTGTGCCCTCAAGTGAAGATGCAGTCAAAGTGAGAATCCAAGAGAAAACTATGGGCTATATGAAGGACACTAAGAAACAAAAGGTAATGAATCCACATTCTTTGTGTGCATATGGTCCAAATTGATCAGCAAAAACACAAAAATGGGTGCTATAAGATGTAAATTACCAAAGAAATAGGATTTAAACTATAAAACAATATATTCTCTGTGATGTGTAGGTGCCAAGTTCAGTCAGGGCGAATCAGACTGTAAGGTCTTGGATCCCTCATCCCACCACTCGCATAGGTGTTCTAGATAATGTTGCAGATCATTGGGGGAACAGACTAGATAAGGTAACTGATCTGAATATATATTTACATTATCAGGTATCAAATTAAATGATTTGACCATCAAATGATTTAAGATATGGCAGAATACATGGAACAACAAACAAAAAGATAGCCTATTTATTCCAGGTTGCGCCTGCCACCAATTCGCGCAATGGTTTTTCATCTTTTCGGCACTCTGTCTCAGGTAGATACACTTAAATATATAAAAATGAATCATATGCTTTCTTTGCCATTAAGAGAAGTTCATGAAGTCTGTTTTTTTCATGAAAATGTCATGTCTGTTTTCAGTTGATCCTGGGGACAAAACGAATCAGTACACTACCTCATCTGCCCCTCAGGGGCAATTGCAACGGCAGACCCTCTTAGTTACTGGAGGTCATAAAAGATGTCCGTCTGTACCAGCCTTCAGAGACAGAGCCCTGACTATACCAGTCCAATCCTACACAATGCCCTTCTACCCCGATTTCAGACCCCAACCACAAATCAAAGGTATATCTTTTTTTTTTTATTAACATTTTCATCTTTAACAGCTTTCATTTATAACAGATTTTCATCAACATTTTGACCACACTGATGACATCTTTATCATTTTGCTGTCTCACAGAAAGATCTCATATTTCAGACATTATGCAGAGGAGGTGAGTAGGCTAACTACATCACATGACAGCAAATTACACTTCACAGTGGAAGTGGCGTAATAATACCAGAACACCTTAGCAACTACATAGTAATTCTTTTTTCTTTTCTTTTTTTTTAAATGTGTAATATATATATATATCATTTACATAATTTATTTATTTAGCATAAACAGGATTATACAACATAAATAAAATATGTAAATAAATATATTATGCTAATGTTTCAAGTGTTTATGCATATAAATTGTAATGCATATACAGTGTGTGTATATATATATAATTTACCTATTTTATTATATAATTCATTATATATAATGTAACTATGCATATACTGTAAATACTATAATAATATATACATACATTATTTAGATAAATAATTAATACATTATATATATTATTTTATAAATAATGTGTATAATTTTTTATAATATATACATAATTATGTAATTGTGTATGCATAAAAATAATGTCTATATATATGTGTGTGTGTTTATATGTGTGTATATAAATAATCTCACATATATATGTATATACATTATATATATATATATATACACACACACACTTACATATTTATATATATATATATATATATATAATGATTATATGCATACACAATTACATTATTTATATTATTTTATAAATAATATATATTATGTATGAATTAGTAATGTAGATTTAAATGCACAAACTGTCTTGAAACATTAAGATAATAATAAATAAATATAAAAAATAAAGGACTTTTCCCACAGTCAACAGAAACTCAGGCAGGAAAGACAGATGCCAGTGACCCAAATCCCTGTCAAACACTTAATGCCACTAGACAACATGGGAACGCTGAGGATCAGTCATAAGACAGATGGACTAGGTAAATATTTAATATTTCTTTAAAAATCACCATGTCTGATATACTTGGACAAACGTAATGTATGTGAAATTTAGATTTAAATATTAATTTAAATAAAGCCTCCAAATGTTTTTGTCAGTGTATTATGATACTTGTAACCCTCATTTTCCCATGTTATCAGATGCTGTGGCTGGCCTTGCATCACCAGATAGAGAGCAGTCCAAGAGGGAGGCTGACCAAATCAGGAAACAAGATGGCTCATGTTTCCTCCCTGACCTGCACAGGTTTGACTCATTATTTTTCTGGAGGTTTGCTTGACACCTGTCACACAGACTGCAGAATGTCACCAGCCGTTCTTACCGCTGTCATTGTGTTCCTCTATAGCCATGCTCAGCTGTTTGGGAACCAGGCTGCGTTCAGAAGTCTGAGGTTAGGGAGGCTGCCTAAAGGAAGCAAAACTCAGGTTTTTGGAAGAATTGCTGCTTCTACAGAAAGCCTGAGTGAGCAGTGAGGAGAGGTATGTCGCAAAAAGAACATTTTGCTCAATCGTAGCAAGTTAACTCATCAGCTGATTTCCATGACAAGGTTTCATCTGCAGTTGCCTCAAGAGTCCATGCAAGTGGAGGACGAGTCCGCATATGTTCTTCCTCAAACATCTCACACGCAGAAGACTCAGGAAAAGCAGGCCAAGCTAGGCAAAAGCACGTGAAGAATATGACGAGAGCAAGAGGTGCTATCTTGTGAAGCCAAGTGCCTGAATACAGACGTGACTTTTCTTTGCAATCATATGTCATTCACCATTTCAGTTCAGTGCAGTTCATAATTTTCTGTACATTTAATAAAAGGGAAAGAATACTGGAAAACAAAGACTTTTTCTCTTGTTTTTACTTTTTGAGCCATTTTCTAAATAAAAAAAAGTTAGTATAATCAAGTTATTCTGATATGAACTTCCCTTCTATTGAAGAGATGTCCATTTCTTATTTGAATGTGTGTGTGATAAGCATGATTTTTTTTTTTTTTTTTTAAGTGATGTCTAATTAAATAATGTGTAGAAGTGATTTCTAATGAAGCTGATTTTTAAATTAAATTTGTAATTTTGTTAAATTCAGCATCAATAAATAATGATTTAGTGGTTTATAGCACTGGGGTGTGTTCTGTCTTTGTCTTAAAAAGTTCAACTTTTTATATTTTATTTGCCCACATACAAAATATAATACAAGGCAAGATTCGTTTGTATAAAATAAGGCACCAAGACATGCGCAGTAACAATCCAGCTCAATGACTGACATGTGTCCTCTAGTGGTTGCCACTGCCATCTTTGTAGTCTTTTTTTTGTGTTACTGCATTGAATATTTAATCAAGTTCATCAGTGCAGGTCTCGTCACGTTCCTAATTCCTGAATCCCATCGAACTGTCTCAAATGGAAGCGACTTTCGGTGTGTCGGACCATTGCACGCAGGGCAACAAATCCAAAAAGAGCCTGGAAAGAAAAAAACAGTTTTCAATCGTTAAGTATTTTTAAAAAACCAAAGGATTATAATCTCATATAAATACACAAATATATATACAAATACCTCTGCAAAAATAAATAAGGCCAGTATTATATGAACTCCTCTCTCCAGAGGTTGAATGAGAACAGCCTCATTGAAAAGTTGGAACAGAATCAGAGGAAACTGGAGTAGAAGAGTCAGGAGCCAAAATCCAGCCAATTCTGGAACCTATTTAAAAATAAAGGATGTTGGATTATGCAATCATGTAGATTATATTATATTATATTATACTTATATTGACCTTTTCTTGCAGATTTCCAACATTGCCCAGGTAGAGTCTGATGGCCTCAATCAGGGTCATTAAAATAAGAATTGTGATCAGGATGAACTTGTAATAATCTGCAAGGGCTGGGTACTAGACGAAAAGCATATTTATTATATTAATATATATTTATTATGTTTATATACAGTAATATGATTAAACAGCAGTCAATGATGCCAGACTGAATTGTTAAAAAATAGGTAGAGGAGAATCACCTTTAGTTGTAGCATCACAACCTCACTGATCCACCAGAAGGGAAAGAACCACATGTTAAAGTAAAGCGACATCTGAAGAGGCAGACTCGATACTACATCCTTATCTGCTGAATAAAAGTGCAAAAAATGAAAATTACAGCACACTAAAACTAGCGAACTGCCCATCTAGACTGTATTTCTGTGAATTAGGCTATAAGCGCATTAAAGGGATAGTTCACCCAACAACTATCTCTTCATCTTCGGAAAACAAATGAAGATCTTTTTGATTAAATCTGAGAGCTCTCTGTCCCTCCATTGACAACTACGCAACTACGCTCTGACGCTAATCCATTTAAATTTAGTCAAAGTTTTTTGAAGAGACTCAATCGCTTTATATGATGAACAGATTTAATTTAGTCTTTTATTCACATATAGGCTAAACATTGTTTAGCGAACATAAACAGAAGCTTAACTGAATCTGCTTGCAGAAGCTCAAACGTGCTGCGTAACGTGACAAGAATGAACCTCATTGGTTCTCGCACATCAAGCAATCATGCTTGAGCTTCCGTTTACCACAACTGATGTGAGTTGATGATTGTTTATATGTGATTAAAAGCCTAAATTCAATCTGTTTTTCATATAAAGTGATCGTGTATCTTCAGAAAATTTGGACTAAACCGCTCAATTCATATGGATTAGTTTTACAATCTCTTTATAAACGTTTTGGAGTGTCAAAGTGGTAATTGCGTAGCTGTCAGCAGGGACAGAAAGCTCTCAGATTTCGACATGAGGGTGAGTAGCCTAATTAATGACAGAATTAAAAAATTTGGGTTAACTATTCCTTTAAGCTAGCCTGGGAAAACCCAGACAACTTCCGGCAAATTCAGGGCTGCGTTCAGCCCCGACAAAACGTTGCACAACGTTTTTTAAACAGAAACGGTGGTGCGTTGAACACACTGTTCTGATGACGCAAGAGTTGCAACTATGGCAGCTGAGAAGGCTATTCTTTGTGTTCTCTGTGAAGAATTTTCGGAGCCTGATGAAGTCGGTATAAATATGTGTTTAATACTACAAAATATGCCCGATGTTACAGTAACTGCACTTGCCGCCCAGAACAAAAGAGAACATCCCAATCGAGAGAAGGGATTGCTGAAACTGAAATGGAAGCAAACATCTTACCTAATTCAGACTAAAACACATCTATTTAGCCTCACATACTGACTTTATTTGTAGTTCATACTGTTTTAATACCCTGTATTTTCTTTCTCATTTTTAGGAAAAGCACTTAACTACCATTGTTTATTTCTATACCAATACACTTGCAATGAAGCTAAAATAAACAACTACATCATTTTGTTGATATCCTATATTTTTTACAATAAAACTTTCGACAAACATGTCTTCTAATATCCTCAGTTGTTGCGTATACCGAGCTGCATCGAACACATTTGTAAATTTAATACTTTCCTTGAACCCATTGTGCGAGTTCACTTTAATACCACGTGCTTTATATACATGTTGTTGCTGATTGGACTGCAGTTCTGACACACCCACCAAACAAGAGAAAACGTATCTCAAACCCCGTTGCACACCGGTGCACGCCGTTTCCAGGAAACATGACGTTCAACCCGGAAACCGTAGCAAAACGTTGCGCACCGTTTTGAACTTGAACGTGCCCCAGATTTGCTCGAGAAGTAGTCTGGCAAAGAGCTCATTCAAGCCCATTTCCATGCCGTCGAAATCGCGGCACCAATCAGAAACGTTGAGGCGGGCTTTACACAATGACGATCGCTCTGATTGGTTTTAGGTCTATCCAATTGCGCCCAGAGGCATTTGAGCGACGTCCGTTCAACTTTTAAATGCATTATTATATTCAAATTGCAAACACATGAGGACAGTCTCCATAAAAGACCCACTGGCAGATGAACGTGCTACTACATTTCTCTCCGAAACGGTAGGGAATTAAATTAGATTTAATAGAGGATTTTAACTGTGACAGGATGATTGACAGGGCAGTTTAAGTGACAGGATGCATGCGACAGATCCGTCCGATAAAGATGACGAAGTAGTATGTCCTAAAGCTTGCCTACTTTTTTGCTACACATTCAAAAGTCTTCACAAAAAGAGTACATACTTTTATGGCGTAGTGTTACTTAGGCAAATTGGGACGCAGCATATGGCTTTACACGATGACGACCGCTCTGATTGGTTTTAGGTCTATCCAACTGCGCCCAGAGGCATTTGAGCGACGTCTGTTGGTGACGCCCCTTTGGAAATGATTTGTCTATGGAGCTTTGCCAGACCATAACTCAGTTACTACTGAGAATGGTCTGGTTTTAACCAGGCTACCTTTAAGCATTTCTGTGAATCAAAAATGAGTGTTCGACTCATTTTCGCAAATTAAACAATACTTATTAAAAAAAAATGATGCATGCCTGTATGCATCTAAATAAACAGACATAAATGGAATCGTAAAAAATATTTTAATTGCGTTTTAATTTTAAAATTAAGATAGAATTTATTAATTCTTACTTATTTCTTACATTCTCTGTTTGATAAATCAATAGTGATTTTTTGACTCGAGAATCGCTAGATTCGGACGATTCCTGAACAAATCGTTCAGATCGGTTGTGTGAACAACAGGTTCAATAGATTCATTAAAAAAGATCCGACTGAAAAGAACGGTTTGTTACGCTGACTGTTCAGTAACGTTAGGCAGCTCGGTACGTAGAGACACTTCCACGTTTACCAACACCGATTAACAGTGCCATAAAGCATTATTATATCAGCAAATAAGGTAAGCAAAATGTCTCCTAACAGGAGTTTGACACATAAGCTCGGCTAACCAGATGAATTAGCCCAGTAGCTAGCAGCTCAACACAAAAGTCACCGTTTCAACAACTCAAACACACTTACACTGGTTAAGGAAATTAGCGTGTTCTTCGGGAGAGGGTTGTGTTCGGCTTTGGTCCACAAACACGGTTCTGGAGAAATCTCCAAGCCGTCGCCGTATGGGTTCAGGCAGGTCCATGTTGAGAGGCAGAGACGCGAGTCCGTAGCAACGAAGGCGGATCTCGTGCGGTTGCGACGGTCCAGCTGTGGCGGGGTGTGTTTTCTGTTTTCACTCACACACACAACACTGCTCAGATGCGCTTATGCTGAGCTAACACAGTGTTGTATGATGAAGAAGGAAAGTAAATAAGTGGTTTTGAGTATAAAGAAGTTATATTATCTATTTATGCAAGTTAAAATTAGTAAAATATGGAAGCCCATTTCTGCCACAAAAGAAAAAAACATGCCTTGGTAAATCGTAATTAGGATTAATCGATATCGTAATCGATATTATGACGTATTAAGTCATATTTAAGTAATATTTATTTACAAGTTAAAATAAGGAAAACATGGAAGGCCATTCCTTTCCGCCACATAAGAAAAAAAAGCCTTGATAAATCGTAAATCGAAATTATAACACTAAATCATATTTATTAGATGAAAAGTTGAAATTAAGACTTTAAAAATCAATTTTGACATCTAAACATTGTGACATACTAAGATGTCAAATATGACAAAAAGTCGAAATTATGATATACAGTCATAATTATGACATACTAAGTGATAATTATAAGATTAAAAAGTCACAATTATGAGATATAAATTTGAAACTATGACATTTTATGTCATAATTATGACGTTTTGTCATATTTCGATTTAGTACGTCATGATTTTGACTTTCCATCTCATAAATATTAATTAGTATGTCATAATACACATACTTTTCATGTCATAATTACAATTTACTAATTCATGATTTTTTTTTTAAAATATGGCAGAAGTGGATTTCCATCGTAAAAGCCTCAATAAAATTTCAAGCTTTGTTCACAAACCAAAAAAAGTATCATCCCAGCAAATTAAATTGTTCAAAACGTTTTTTCCCCAATGTATTAAATATAAAAGATGTCAGTTTTTTTCACATTATGGATATGTTTTCAGAACATTGCAGAAACGTATTTAGAAACGTCTCCTTATGTTGTAGAAACGTACTTATCACATACTTCACATGCCGAAACTACCATGTTTTTGTTTTGTAACATGGTTTCCGCCATTGTTTTTGGAGTCAATAACATAGTAATTCATATATACCATAAAATAACTTTATTTTTGAATACATTTAAATTGCATTATTTACAGCGATTTCTCTAGTTCCAAGCGTCTCTTGTGTAACGCCAGCATTACAGGGTTTGCATGTACGATGAATTCACAAGACGGTTTCCATGGACGTCAAAGTGTCCGAGCGATCCACTGTGTCATAAAAGCGTAGACAGGCCTTGTACTGCAGGAGTTTCTCAGTCAGGTGACTGTGTCCCACCCCGCTACTCATTTCCACGCTCAGATCTGTGTACCTGCCCAAAAACATTATAAAGAGTCCTGTAAACACTCAAATGTATCATTATTATGTCATATTCAAAGCTTGAACCGTACCTTTGTGATATTCTCCAAAACACCAGTGTGTTTATAGTCATTAATATGGCCAGCGTAAAGAAAAACCTCTCCATGTTGCCACTGCCAAGGTTATTAGGATAGAAGTTTCCTGTAATTATAAAACACAATCTTGTCATATTAAATGCGAGTTCATGCTCTAAGACATCACATCTACTTTGCACCATGATAGCAAGTTCAACATTTTCAAGAGAGATGTATGTTTACCTCCAGACACAAAATAAAGGAAGTGAATGAGGAAAGCTCCTAGAAAGCAGCCACCTCCGTATGAGAGGGTTAGGAAATGCAAGGAGACGCCTCTAAGGTTGCTGGGAGTCAGACAGAAGGAGATGAGAGAGCCTGAGCAGAGGAACAGGAGAGACGGGTGAGTTTGGTGAATTCCTGACTAATTATTGGAATTAGAATATATTGTATAATTGTAATTTTCACTCAGAAATTGCTAGTATATTTCACAAATAATTGCAAAGAAATGCCAAATTACATAAATGGCAAATAACATTTTGAATCTTTGTAAAACACTCAAATAATCTGTTTTATTTACAACTTCAAACTATTTTTTTTAAAGTGATGCTGGGTTTTTTTTTCAACCAAAATAACTGAATTGATTTGGCACCCTGTTTAATAAGCACTTTAAATAGATAGTTCACCCAAAAATGAAAATTCTGTCATCATGTAATCACCCTCATGTCGTTCCAAACCCGTAAGACTTTGTTTAATTTTCAGACCACATATTAAGAGGTTAAATTAAAGTCCCCTGTGGTGAAAATCAAGCTTTTAATGCTTTTTTTTATATGTCTATGGGGTGTTTTTAATATGACAAACCATGTGCAAATTCATAAGTCAACATCATTGGCTGAGTATTTTCTCCTTAAAACCACTGTAAATTATGACAGATATTTCGTTTTTGGGGGAACTATTGTTATGGTTACTGTATATATTATAGAAAGTGAATTGAGAATATTTACACGCTGGTGTTACGAAGGCCTCTGCCACTCCCAGTAAAATGTACTGGGGCGTAAGCTGGAAACAGGTCATAGAGGACGCCTGCAGGACCTCTCCCGATAGTGTCTGCTCCACTTCTGGATAATCCTTCCTGTGGATTTCTGAGATCCCCGCCAGTAGTGCTGAGAGAGCTGCACAAGCATGACCCATAGCTGTAGGAATATGAAATATAAAGTCTATTGTCTATAGTGTAGCGATGTATGAAAAACAGCTCACACAGAAGTCACTTTCAAAGCAAGCAGCTTTCTGTTGGTCAGTGTGGCGAATTCGCGTAACCAACTTGAACACGTTACAGAATCTTTCACCCTCACCAGAACGTGTGGATTCCTATTGAAATTACTGGATTTTGTCTGAGAAAATTTGACATGATGCAAGTCGGCATGAAACAGAAGTTACGATAATATTTTCTTCCTAATTGTGATGTATATCTGAGTGAAACAGCTTTCTGAACAAGTAAAACTGTAGGGCGGGACTTGATTTTGTGCATTGGGAATTGATTGGATGGTTGTGGTTTGCTATTGGTCGATCTCATATGACTGACGGGTTGTCCCGCCCTCGTGCTAGTAAACACATCATGGTGTTTTGGTGACATGGTGACTTTAGGTTGACTTGGCAAATCATTAATTGTTGTTAGCAGAGGTGTTTCTAGCCTTTCATCAGTACTGGGGTACAGCCCCCCCACCCTCCATCAAAAAACTATGCCCATATTTTGATACGTTTTTTTAATACTGTTTTGGAAATAAATGAATATAGATCATCTTTACCTGCAGTATAAAGTCATTCACAAGCTACACACACAATAATTGTCACTGACAAGTGATAGAAGACATTTGCCAGTTTCCTACACTCAAAAAAATTAACTAGGAAGGTTGTGCACTTTACATAATATATTTATATTTAGTTTACTTATAATAATTGTGTTTGTTGACTTTAAATGTTTTTTTCTATTAAGGTCCACGTAATTATGTCTCAACTTAACAGTACAAAATCCTAACGTGTTGTCTAAACACAAACCATTAATGTTAAGTAAAAAATTCTTACATCCAGAAGGTGGCAGTATAGTGCGACGCCAACTGCCATTTTGCCCTAACTTAATTTGATTGTGTTCAATCTGCTTAATATGTAAAATTTAAGGTTACTTAATCCGTTTGTGTTGGATTACATGAATGATTTGTGTTGCATTAACTGAAACTGGGCAGTGCTTGTTAGTTCCCAGCATGCTTTGCATATGGTTGAATTAAGAGAGAATAAATGTTAAAATTAAGTGTTATTTTATGTTTTTTTTGAGAAAATGAGAAAAGGGGAAGACTTGATAGTGTGTAATTGTGTGTAATGTTCAATTATATTGGAATTATTAGAACCATTTAAATTACAGTGGGTTACCATTGTGGAGACGTGTGGAGCATTTTGTTTGGCTGTGGACTGATTCAGTTACTTTTAACTGCTTTGGTTGAAGGAGCATGTAAATCTTAGCATTTAAGATGCTGATATGTGCTACTGCTAGCAAATAGCTAGCTGTAGTCTATCAATTTACTTCTGTGTCACTAAAATAAATGAAATATTAATGTATGATGAAAATAACAATCGCATAAGTTGGATGCAAATTAAGTAAATTAGTTGGTCCAAAACATTGCAAATTAGTTGGGCTGACAAATGTTGACATTAAATTAAGCTGTGTCCAACCATAGTAAATAAGTTGAATCAATGATTTTTGCTTATGGGTTCTATTTGCCTAGATTAAGCTGAGATAACATAATTCAAATGCGTGGAAATGTGTGTCATAATTATATTAAGTTACACCAACGATTTATTTTTTTGAGTGTAGGTTAATATCCACCTCATCCATCTCTTTTAAAAATCCCGTTTTATACTGCAACAAATTATATGATCAATAAGTTATGACTACATATGTTTTTACATTGCTTTAACTAGTAAAAATAATTTAAGCAAATTTTATTTTTATGTTATATTATTACATTATTTTATGTAATTTTTGTCAGTTTAATGTAATTTAAGTTGAAATGACTTAAACATCCAAGTTGACTGTACTTAATTTAAGGTTTTAACTTGGGTGTGAGAAAGCAACAAGGTTTTTAACTTGTACTTGGGTGTGAGAAAGTACTGCAGATGATTCAGCATGTTAGTAAACTTGCCCTAATCTAAAAGAATTGTGAACAATTTCAGAGCTTTTTCAAACTCGTTTGATCAATTATATCAAAAGAGTGATCATTTGCAAATATGAGCTCGTTAGTTCTGATTCTAAACAGCTGATAGAAAACATGATTCTCAGGCTAGCATATACTTATCTTCATTGACACATGAGGATTTATATTTAATTTTTTACTGGGGCACAGCGGTATTTCACTGCGGCTCGTACCACAGTAAAAAGGGTGTAGCGACGCCCCTGGTAGCTCGGATGCTCACTTATAAATGTGGCTGGTGAGGGCAGTATTTTCTTTGGAGACTGGTAGCAGGTGTGCACGAGCTCCAGCAGTGGTGCTAAGATCAACACCGGCAGAATACTGATGACCTTCATCACTGCTACTGGCAGGAGAAAACCGTTGAGTTTTAAGTTGGAATGCATAGTCTGCAGATAATAGCCAGATGGAATCTGTTAAAAGAATTGTAATAGAGAATTGTATTACAAATGCTAATTTCTGAAACAAAGACTTGTAAACAGTTAAACATTAAGCTGATTTTGCTACACACTTACCTGGGTGATGCAAGCTCGATATAAAAGCTGAAGTCCAAAGAGTGGGAAAAGTTTGACTAGGATCTTGACGTTTTCCACACTGGTCTCACTGTAACAACCCCCATTGTTTTCCTTGGCACGGTCTAGCCAGTTGGCAACATCTCCGCTCAAATGGCGGTAATGGAGACAGCACATTTTAAGAGAGTTCAGGAACACACCGAGTGTAGTTAGCAAGGAACTGCCTGTTTTTCCACAGAACAAAATTACAAGTTGTTAAGGAACAAAATTCAACATTGATGATATTGATTGATATTAGACTGTTATAGACTGTTTAAGACTGGAGTAATGATGCTGTAGTATTGGAGAATTGGAGTATTCAACACAGTAATAAATTACATTTGAAAATATATTCAAATAGAAAATAGTTATTTAAATTTCTAATATTTCACAATATTATTGTTTTACTGTATTGTGATCAAATAAATGCAGACTTGATGATAAGACATTTTTTAACCCCACTACTATTAAACAGTAGTCTATATGCATAATGAATAGCATTGTTAAATACCTTTATTTGGACGGAAGGTGAGTTTGTTGCGCACCATGTGTATGGCAATGAGGGCGAGGAGAACAGAGGTGAAAGGGATGAGAAAACACAGGTTTTTGGCAACTGACTGCTGAATGTAGGCAATCCCCAAAAAAACAACTGTTGAATTCAGGTTGACCAGCCAGTAAAACCTGTGGGTTGTAGACAGTGGCAGCATTATAAACTATTGTACAATGCATCTTAAAGGTGCACTCAGTAATTTCTTCCTCATTTAAAACCTTTTTCACATAAAGAAATATATAGTACTTTAGTAAAATAGTTATTAAGAATGATTATTAAATACTTCAATCATAACATTGGCCTAATAAAATAAAAAAAGATTCACATAGAGGGGGTCGACTAATGGAGGCCGCCATTTTGAGATCACACGATCAGCTGAATGCTACTCACTTTATTTCAGTAAACCTGTTTAGAGACATTTGTTTACGAAATAAATCATGGCGAATGTATTGAGCACATTTCTACAATATCATCATTAACTGTAAACTTTTGCTTTTTTACATCCACACAGTTTAAGTATATCAGTATAAGTAAAAGACGATTGCCTTATCTACCAGCACAACAAAGAGGAATTAGTGAGAGCACCTTAAAACGCATGATGTGTTGACAAGAACAGCAAATTCTGTGTCCAGATTGTACAATAATAGAAATTTAGCATCTTACCAGTTGAAGAAGGACAAAAGCTGGTGTCGATCACAACCTTGAAGGTAATAGGCTGCCATTGGGCAGAGGATGGCACGGATGCCACCAATGCCAAGTGCCACAGCAACAAGCCCCGTGTAGAATAGTATGTGTTGCTCGTGTGGCTCAAGTTGATGCACAATATTGTGTGTGTTTATGTAGAAATCCTCAAAAGGGAATGCGACGACAGGAAGCAAGGCGGTTCCTATAAAAATGGACCAACAACACACTCTTTAAAAAAAAAGGTTCGGTTGGGTTCAATTTAGAACACTAGGGTTCTTGACTCAGTTTTAAAGAACTCTTTATGCCAAAAAGGTTTGGTTTCACTTTATTTTGATGGGAACTTTTTAATACATTCTGTTGACTATAAGTAACGTTGCACCTACATGTCTACTAACTCTCATTAGAGTGTTGGTAGAGTATGAGTTAGGGTTAGAATAAGTTGACATGTAATTGCACAGTTACTTATACTCATTAGATGTCTATTGGGGAACCAACACAAAGAGTTAGCAGATATTAAACAGACACTCTACTAATACTCTAATGATAATTAGTTGACATGTAGATGCAAAGTTACTTATAGTCCACAGAATGTTCAAAAGGGACCATCAAAATAAAGTGTTACCAAAGGTTCTATAAGGGTAAATGTCTTAAATGATTGCATACTTTAATGTTTAATGGGTTATTTAATTTTTTTCTAGTGATTAAAGAATGTTTACAAGCTGTTTGATTCATTCAAACCAAATCAATAAATTAAAACTAATACCAATAATGATCCCATGATGGGAACCCCTAAAATGAAAGGTTCAATATTGTACCTTTTCTTAAGAGTGCAGGAAGTCAGTTATCCAGTTTTCATGAACAGTTTTCCTAGACTAGGACCAAACTAGCCTAAACCAGTTTGGACCAGCATGGGTCAGTTGGTTATTCAAGCATGGTTTGTTATATAGCAATACTTAGCTTCTAGTGCAACTCTAAATGAAAACAAGTGGCTTTGAGTACAAGATGAGTTAGATGCTAAAGAGAAATGATATGCATATATCAACCGAGGTTTCACTGCAATGGCAACCACTAACCGAGGAAATGAAGGAGTGCACAAAAACAGAGAACTGTTGTCCTTCCCAAAAACGTCTCAGCAAACCATCCCACAAGAACAGGTGTAAGTATGCTGGCTCCCACAAAGCATGTGTTCACCATGGCTGCTTGGTAACTGCTGTATCCCAACTTGATGGTGCAGAAAAGGATCATATTGCAAACAATCCCAAAGAAGGTGAACCTCTCGAAAAGCTCCACGAAAAGTACACAAACAATCACCTGCAGCTTCTTACGAGCCTTGTGCGGCTTGCTGACCGTCCCACTGGGATATCGAGATTTGCAGATCCCATGATGGAGGTGGCCATCGTGTCTATCAAAAGCATCTACGGGTGGCATGCTGCTTCTAGAGATCTTCCTGTGGAAGTGATGTTAAGACAATGCTGGTGCCTCCATTACTAGAGAGCAAGACAGGCAATTCCTCACAACCTTGTGAAATCTTGTGGAGGCCTAACAACAGAGCCTTAGCAGCAACCGGCTCATGTGTCTCCTGACTGAGGTTTCTGGGCAATGTTCACGGACTGCCACTAATGTATTGAACTTCTCAGTCGCTTGTACTTTGTGCGTGGTCAGTCTCCGGTCGATTCTCATTAAGATGGCTGATGATGATGCAAGTGATTTCAGAGATGTGAGACATACTTTTGTAATGAATGCCTTTAGAGAATCAGGGAAGAACGTGCAATGCTTTCCATGTAGAGAAAAACTGGTTTAAGTTTTGGATGCATTGAAATTACCATCAAATATATTTGTTTATCTCGCAGTTTTACAAGGATGACGAGTTATTTTATCAGGCAAGACTCAGCTTTTTGTTTTGTTTGTTGCATTATAGTGTAGGACTGGACCATGTGGAGCCATGCATATATTTTAATGCTTGTTTATTAAGAACCTAATGATATGTCTCTCAAATTCATTTCACAAGCATGTATCAACGTGGTGCTAGCAAATGAAAGATAATTAAACTTTGAAGGACGCAAGGTGCCGCTAGTATATAACACCCCACTGTGAAAGGTGGCTTAGAGGCAGGGCCAAGTGTCACACGTGAAATACGAAATCCCAGTCCCATCTTGCTGTCTGTCTTTTGAAGTAAGATAATATGTTTTTGTTGTTGTTGTTTTTGTCATTTTATATTATAGTGATTATTTTCTCCAGTTTGATGTTGAATTGGTTAATGTAAATCAAAAGAGAAAATATTTATTTGTTTATTTTCTCCAGTTTGATGTTGAATTTATTCATTTGAATCTAAAGAGAAAATAATATTTATTTATCCATCCATCAGTTTGATGTTGAATTGGTTCATTTGAATCAAAAGAGAAAATATTTATTCATTTTCCCCTTTGGTAATTTAAATCAAATATTTATTTATTATTTACTTATGTTGAATTGGTTAATTTCAATAAAAAATTAAACAAATATATAAAATATATAATACATTATTTATTTATAAGTTTTTATATTAAATGTGATCATTTGAATCAGTTAAAATATTAAATACATTAAATAATAATAATTTTATTTTCTCTAGTTTGATGTTGAATTTAATTAGAATAAAATAATAAATATAAAATGTAATAAATAATATATTTTTTTAGATTTATTTATTTTCTCTAGTTTAATTGGTTAATTTGAATCCATTTTAGTTATATTGTTGTCCTAATTTCAGTCTTTATTGAAATGCAGTTGTCAATGAATGTGAATTTCTTTGGAAAGTCTCTTTGAATCTGTGGTCTTTGGCCTGTGGCCATATAGCATCACATACTCTCTGTTCTGGATGGCTACGGTGTGCTGGGCTTGAATATTTCTGCCTGAGCTCACCAATTATATGAGTGGAGAAAAGACCACACTGGTGGTGCTGACTGGGCGTGAATACGACTCAAAGCTAGCAGAGCTATGCTGAAAAGAGAAAGAAAACCGGTAAGCAGAGAGAATACAGACTCTGTGTGGTGCATCGGTGACTGAGGCCACAGTTTGGTTGCCATGGATCCAACCGTGAGTTTTGTGATTGAGCATATACATATAAACAACAACAAAATAACAACTTTTGGAGAGACTTTCTGTTCACATTTTTATGACATGAATTGGTGCGCATTCCTGTTTGTTTTAACATGCGGTTATAAATATGATCATAAATACGCACAGTATGTATCATGGATGCCTTTTTGATGTTTTTATTCATCAATTTAAATAAAAAACTTTAGTGCATCTGAGCTGTATTTTGTAATACGTGGATTATTCCTCTAGAGGGCACTATTTAAGTTGGCAAGACATTGTAAATAGATTACTGTGAGCTTGTGTAGGATTTAAAACACAATTAGAGACTCTTTGATTTGTTGATTTCATAGCTATAGTGGATGTGACTGTAAGCTTTAATGTTTGGTTAAATATGTCTATACTGTCATATTTTATCATTATAGTGGTTTATTTTTATAGTGGCTTTATGTAAATCCATGTTTCTTGGTATATATTTAGAAAAGCTGTATGCAGAGCTAACTGGTCTATAATTGAGAGAAAGTTTCCCAGGTTATTTCTTGTAATTAAAAAAAAAATCTTTTGGTTGTGTTTAAATGGAATAAAGTTCGGCCACTCTGGGTTATAAGATGCAAAGGATTCACAACAATTATTCAGATTGAATTAGATTGAAAAAAACTGCTTTGCAAAACACTCCAGTGTCAAACGCTAAGACGTTGCTTGTTCTAGTCTGACTTGTAGGTTACAGGTCAAACATTTTGAATCACTTCAGTCTCACAACACAGCTTTAAATGACATGCGTGAATTCCCTGCATTCGCTTTCACACACTCTCTCAAGAGCTTTTCTGCTTGTAAATACGACTTCAACTAAAGAGCGCCTTTCCAATGCATCCTTGAAACTGCATGCATTTTTTCGCCTTTACTTCTATACATAAGGAAACAGAGATCACTTCTCTATGGTGGAATAGCAGTAAAAGGATGAAGGGCTCTAATTAGCAAGGTGGCTTTTGATTCGTGCCACAGAATGGCTGGTGTAAATGCACAGGGCAAGAAGATTAGGCGGTTTGCTAGGTGACGTACGCCCAGACACTTTTTTCGCCTACTGGAAGCCTGGTCATTGAGACTGAGGAGCCTTGGGGTGTTAAGCTGCTGGGTGCCAAAAGGACTGTTGTATAGAGTGACAATAGGGCTCCCTGGGCCCAGACAGAGGATGTGATAGGGGAGCTAATGCATCCTCTTGGAGAAGGCCCTGGGTGCTAGAGGAGAAGTGAGGCAAGCCAAGTCTTCTCTATTTAAAATGTGCAGCACTCAACCTTGGTGCGTACTGGGATTTATTTTATAGGTAGTTATAACCAAATTAGAAATGTAACTGCATTTTAAGTGTCATACTTTGATGTTTTAAAGTGCCCCTATGCTTTTTTTAGACATTCAGACATTAGTGTATTATCTTGCTGTTTGTGAATGTAAAAGGTCTGCAAGGTTTCAAAGATCAAAGTGCATGATAAATGGAGTAATTGTTTAAGAAAACATTGAACCGATTCTGAACTGCCTGAAACGAGTCAAGATTCCAGTCTTACTTCCTGCACAACAAATTTGTATAATACCACATATGGTCCTCATTGGCTGCTCGTGAACGTCTACTTTGACCCTCAAACATTGTAGTTGTAGCTGAGGCCTGGAAGACTCTGGTTCGTGTTGTTAATGGATGTCGAGGAGACACTTTTTTTATGCACAGTGAAAGCAAATCCATTTTGCATGCACTTCCAAAGGATGAGAACTTGGGCTTGAATTGATATGGGAAAACTAATACCATTGTTACAGCTCGTATCACTGTGTATCAAGTGCTGAGGAAGATCCGGAGCTGAAATTCAGATATGGTTATGGATGTTTAGTTTCCAACACACACTGTAAGCTGTAGACCGATCACAACAGACGGGGCCATCTGACCAATCAGAGCAGAGTAGACCAATGACAACACACTGGGCCATCTGACCAATCAGAGCAGAGTAGACCAATCACAACAGACTGGGCTATCTGACCAATAAGAGCAGAGTAGACCAATGACAACACACTGGGCCATCTGAACAATCAGAGCAGAGTAGACCAATCACAACAGACTGGGCTATCTGACCAATCAGAGTAGAGTATACAAATCACAACAGACTGGGCCATCTGACCAATCAGAGCAGAGTAGACCGACCGACCGACCAATCACAACAGACTGGGCCATCTGACCAATCAGAGCAGAGTATACAAATCACAACAGACTGGGTCATCTGACCAATCAGAGCAGAGTAGACCAATCACAACAGACTGGGCCATCTGACCAATCAGAGCAGAGTAGATCAATCACAACAGTCTGGGCCATCTGACTAATCAGAGCAGAGTAGACCGACCAATCACAACAGACTGAGCCATCTGACCAATCAGAGCAGAGTTCTTCCTTTTACTGTATATCTCATGTGCATTGTTTCTGTGATCCGATGAGAAACTTTGCATTCCATCACAAAATGTTTAAATGTTTCCCCCAAGAAACTTTGAGTTTGCTTTTAAAGAACACACAAGTTTTGCAAGGGAACGCAAAGTTTCTCAGGGGAACGCAAAAGTTTTCTGAGGGAGCGCTAAGTTTCTCGGGGAAAAGCAAAACATTTGCGAGAGAACGCAAAAGCATTAACAGATCATTCTTCCTCCCATCTCGCATTTTTTTCATCACAATGTCCCTTTGGGGGTTCCATTATGGATAAATCATGTATAATAAACACTGCAATATTCCATAAAATCCCCCAAAAATGTATGGGGACTTTAATGACAGTTCTTTTTAGTAAAGCAACCCCATTCAGCATAACAGGTGAAGTCCAATTCCCAAGTTAATGATTCTTAAGAGGCAGTTCTTTTTTGGGAATCAACACAATGAGAACAAATGACTTACTCTGAAAATCGCTATATTTTTAAAAATTAACATTTATTATTTTCTATTATTATATAGTGAGATTTTTACTTATTTATTTATTTTTTACGTTCTATATATATTTATTGTCAACTCTGCACTCCTCATTACCGCAACATATTTCACTTTTGTGAAATTGCATTGCTTTACTTGCATTTGTTTTAAGACCCGGGGGTCTCACTAACCATAAAACTTGAGCAAGGGAGTTTGAGTTAGTTAGTGCATATGCTGGGGCTGATTGTGAAGAGGAATGCCATTGAATTTGAACCTTTTTTTCAAGCGCAATCCTCTTTTGTGCGCTAGCTAAGGAAATCCATTGTGCAGCTGGACACCCTGAGAAAGAGGGAGCTCAGAGCCGTTGTCTGCAGATGCTTCTGCTCGGCCCCGGGAGCTGAATGGAGTGAATGGCATCGGAAACAGCCATACCCAAGCAAAACAATACCATTGGGCAGCTTTGAAGATTAAGAAATTAGGGATGGGGAGACTGGGGCATAATTACAAATGCTGTTTCATTGTATTTGGATATGCATATGTTTGTGTGCAAGTATTTTGTTGGGAACATAGTTTTCCCAATTTCCGTACAGTATGTAAATGGAATGGTTGTTCCAAAGCACTTCAGCGGTGATTGTTGAAATGCTCCAAATGTGCAACTCTTCTGATTCGCCGGTTTCTTTCCTCCAGTGCGAAATCAAAAGGAACGCAACAACTGGCCTTTACCTCACCGTTCTCCTGTTGCTAGGAAACCCTCGAGCACCGCTTGAGTTCCTTTTCTTTTTAAGGTCTACTCCACTCGCCACATTTTTCTTTAATTGAAGACAGCTTACATATGAGAGGAAAACAATTAGCGCTTTGAATACTTTGTTTGCTGTTTGTCATGGTCGTACTGCTCACCGCCTCACCAGCCTGGTGGCTCTGTTGTGATATAAGAACAGAGTCAACATCTCATTTGAGCCGCTAAGTGCATTTAATTGAAGGACTTAACCGCTCACGGCACATCACATCTGTAAGAGCTGTAGATGTAAACTTTCTTATTGCTGGACAATGGGCTTGTTTTCTCATTCAAATTGTGTAGGCTTGCAATGGATGTTTAGTGCTTTCTTCTGTTCAGTTGCCTGCCATGTTACAAAGATTGGCCACTCAATGACCAAACTGATAGATTTTTGCCTCTGCTACACTATTTTATTATAAATAAGTGTTAGTCAGTGGTTCTTGATTGCAATTTATAATGTTTTTGCTGTCCATAAAATCAGAAGGGAATTAATTAACTGTATAACAACAAACCAAATATTATGAAATATAAACTGCAGATTTTTTCTGTCTAGCAGTGACACCTGTGGACTGGAATGGCCAAAATGGCCAAAAACAGGTGAAAATTCATATTCACAAAATTCACACTACGATTGGCTGATTACCCTGTCATTGTGATAAAGCCCGCATCTCAGACTTGAATAGGTCAAACTTTTGTAATTGAATGGACTGATTAAAGAGTAATAGGGTCACTTACTCTGAATCAAAACTTGAAATGGTGATGATGGTTTTTAACACACTCAGCTCAGGTGCATTTCAGTGATCATGTGATCACACCTGTAGTGTTTACTGATTTATTGACTAATGATCTGAAAGCAAGGTGCAAATTATAAAAAATACTAGCTGATTTTTACTCTATTGTAGTTCAAAAATACATACAAAAAGATTCAAAAATACATACAATTTGGTGTGTTTTAATTATTAATATTAAATGAAAATATTTTAAAATAATATATTAATAAAAATGTATTTAAATAAATATTGTGTTAAACATACATTACAATACAAACTACTATTAGTTCTAAATTATTATTTGAAATATTATGTAGGCTATATGTTATGTAATGGTTATATATTGTAGCCTATATTATGTCTATATATTATATTTACATATGAATGTACTATATACTGTTCAATTTATATTGATATATTTAGCATTGTGTATTATATTTTACTATAGTTATGATACCTGTCTCATTTTCCTTGTTTGCTGTTGAAGGACTTTTATTGTATTCCTGTGTCTAATTGTAGGCCCTTTGTAGTTCTTTTGTTAATTGGTTTCCCTTGATTGAATTCCCAGGTGTGCCTTGTTTCCTTGTTATCTGGTTAGCTCCTCTGTGTATAAATAGCCCCTCGTTTCAGTCAGGTTTTGTCAGTCGTTGTCTTTGCATGGCCAGTAAATTTCGCGTTTGTTTTGATTTTTGTCCTTCGTTTATAAATTACTGTTAGCAATAAGTTCAAGCCTCTCCTTTTCCCTGCATCGACCATGACTGGCCTTAATATGGATCTAGCAGCAGTATTGCCACCAGGAGCTCTTCTCCTCCTCCTTTGCCAGGGTGACCGCTCCCTCAAGGACCACACCTGGGAATTTCTGGACCTTGCACATCAAACTGACTTTCCAGATAAGTCTCTCATTGTTTTTTTTTCTCACTTTGGAGTCAATGAACCACTAAAATCTCAACTCCTCTGTGATGATCCTTGAGGGAACTTTGCAGACTTTTTTGAACAGGCTTTGTTGCTGAGCGAATCTTCCCCTAAACAGGAGGAGGATGCACCTCAAGCTCTGGTGGCCACACACCACACCAGCCAGCATCATCCCAGCCACTGGATTCGTCTCATGGCAGACAAGACTTGCATCCAGTGTAGCGGACCCTCCACTGATGTCTGTGCGAGTGGCTGGCGTCCCAAGTCTAGTAGTCCCAGCACATCCATGTCCAGTGGTCCCGAGTCTGGTGGACCCAGTGCTTCCAAGTCCAGTGGTCTTAGAGGTCCTTCCACCATTGGCTGTGCTTCCAGTGATGGCAACCACCATCTTGTGTGTTTTGGCAGCACACACTTCTCCTGCTCCTCCTGAGGCACCGACCGCTACAGCTCTTTCTGAGGTGGCGGCGACTGCTTGTGAACCCTTTGCCTGTCCTGTTATGGCCAAGGATGCCATTTTTCAACCCTTTGCCTGTCCTGTTATGGCCTAGGAGATCATTTATGAACTCTCTACCTGCCCTGTCATGGCCAAGGAGGCCGTCTCTGAACTCTCTCCCTGCCCTTTTACGGCCAAGGAGGGTCTTCACATCTGCCTGCTCCACCTTAGTTGTCTCCTGGTCCACTATGGTGGTTTTCAGCTCCGTCTAGGTGGTCTCCTGCTTTGCCTGCTCTGTTGTGGTGGTCTTCTGCTCTGCTTTGGTGGTCTCCTGCTCCACCCTGGCCACCTGCTCCTTCGACTCCGCCCTTGCTCCCTGATACGCCTCAGTCTTCAGGCCCTCTTCCATTCCACGGGCCTAGTCCTCAATCCCTCCCCCATTCTGCCTCTGCTCCACCACCCTCCTGGACTTTTATTTGTTACAGAGCAGGGGTGTCCAATCCTGCTCCTGTAGGGCCACTGTCCTGCAAAGTTCAGCTCCAACCCCAATTAAACACATCTACATTAGGCTGAACCAATTGTGTGAACTTTTCAAGGTTCTCATATAGCATAATAGGATCTTAAAAAGCTCCAGACTGTGAAACCTTTTATTGAACCTTAATTCTTTTTTTAAATGTAGATGGATTAAATGGTTTAGACATTATGTATTTGTATTACAGTGCTGCATTTTAAAAGCAAAGCAATAGAAACACAGAGCGAGCGTTCAAGTGACATAAAGAAAGCAGTGACAGAACGAGACAGATAAAAGCGAGGTAGGAATGGAGTCAAAGAGTCTACGTCTCGAATCGCCTTTCTTTTGCCCCCATATTGCTGTGATCCAAAGTTTGTGTGTGAGTGTGTATGTGTCGACTGTCCCCCATCGGGAGGCTGAGACGTGAGTCTGGGTTTGGCTGCGCCACTGAAGCTCAGATAAAAGGCACTCACTGCTCCCTCTCCTCTTTTCTCTCACAGGGCTCCAGGAACCTGATGTCATTTGGAAGTACTTTGATTTAAAGCCTCTGTTTGAGACTGTGAAGGAGCGTTTTGTTCTGCTGCTGGTATGTAGAGAGCTCCACGCTGCAGTGGACCCAACTCCGGACCTGGACAAAATGAGTTTGGGAAATAATGCTTACACTTGTACACACCGGCCTGGTTGCATTCTGGGCTGCACAATGACAGTTAATCTTCATAAAGTGTGAATGGTAACCATGGGTCTGCAAACTGACAATGGCTCTCCGGGATTTCCAATGCTGATGCTGCATCAAAACTCTGAAAGCATTGGTACTGGATTAGCACCCAAGCAATTTCCAAATTATTGTGGGGGACAGCAATGACGGTTTTCGGGAAAACGCGGTCTGTGGTGACGGAAAGCTTAACAACTGCATCCAAAACATATCAGGCATTGTGACCTTTGAAGAGATCGGTACAACCCCCTATACAGGGCTTCCTAATCAGCAACTTTCCCAGCATTTAACCTCACTTTGGCTGAGTGACAAAACACTGTTGCCCTTCATATTGAACTTGCCATCAGGCAAGTTACTCCATTAACATTCGGACTGACTCTAGGTTTTGACAATGCAAGTGCCAGGAGAGTAAAAGAGGCAGGTCAACATAACATTTGTGGTTCTTGAAGTTTAGTGTATCAATTTCTGAGGGATTTTTTTATTTTTTATATAAGAAAATCCTACACCATTTTTTGTTTTCAGTGTGGGGTTTGGTGTGAGAGAATTGCATTATATATTAGACATGTATGCTTTATAGAGAAGCTCTAGAGTCGTGTAGATTATAAATTTAGCTAATTCTTACTAATTTATTCATTTAAATTTGGGCAAAAAATTCTAATAGATCCCCACTAATTTAGATTGTTAATTTACAACAATCATTTAGCAAACAATCATTTAGCCTTATTTTTTTTTTTAAATAAAAAAGTAAGTTTTAAGATATGGTAAAATATGAAATAAAGTCAGAACTTTGAGATGTAAAGTTGCAAATGTGAGATATAAAGTTGCAATTATGAGATATAAATTCACATTTTTAAATATAGTCAAATTTTTAAAAAATTGTTGCAAAAATGAGATATAAAATCGCTATTTTGTGATATAAATTTACAAATATGAGATATAAAATTGCAATTTTGTGATATAAATTTACAAATATGAGATATAACCTCCCAAATGTCAGATATAAAGTCACATTATGAAATATAGAGTAACGATTTGAAATGTCACATTTTTTTAAAGCAGTTGTGAAACAGTTGAAAAAGTCACATATGTTAGATAAAGTTGTTGTGATTGTGATAAATAAAGTCCCAAATTTGAGAGAAACAATGAAGGCATAAAAACACACTATAACAAACTAAAAGACAAACAGGTGTGCATTATCAAATAATGAATTGTCATGACAACTAAGGAGCAAATGGGAACATAGAACAAAGGAAACAGGAAACAAAGAGAAACATACTAAAAGTCCTTAAAAACGAAACCAAGAATAACTGTGACAGATATAGTTGCAATTGTGATACGTCACAAATTCGAGATATAAAGTTGCAAATGTTATATATAAAGTTGCAACTATGAGATATAAGGTCACACTTCTAAATATACTTCTATATCCCATCTTTTAATAAATAACGTATTTTGTTATACTTGCATGTTAAATCTAAAAAAGATGCATGGTTGACATCATTAATGATGATTCAGAAAGGGAAGCAGTCATTACAATCAGGCACACTGATCTCTTGCACTCCATATGCATGCGCTGAACTGTGTAGATCTCCACAAAGATCATCAAAGGCAATAATTCACCGCTTTGAGCATTCTAGCTTTCAGGGATGTTTGCAGTGTTATCACTATAGAGCACTAAACTCTCCGGAATGTGGAATCCTGTTTTCTTGGAATCATTATGACATGTTTAGACATATTCATATTTGCCCAACAGCAATTTACTGGACACTTCGTACTGCAGAGAATATTTCCGTTCTGAATTCACGTAAAAAAAAGTAAACAGAACATCAGCACTTATTATTTGTGCAGTGTAATCAAAATTTTAAATTCTGTTCTGCATAATTTGAACAGCTTATATGTATTATTTACAAAGAAAACAGAATTTATTAACAGTGTCTTATAGCTAACTTTTTATTTTTTCATTTGTCTTTTCTGGTAGATTAAATGCACCAAACATCAAAATCATTTTAAGAGTACACTCATATTAAAAGGTAATTTAAGGGCATTTTTTAAATAAAATTTTTACTGGATGAAATTTTAGGTTTTATAAAAAGTATTACACACATATACAAAACAATGGCTGCTCCATGGATGTAAACGCAGTTTTATAGCGGGCCCCCTTGAAACATGCAGTTTTACAACTGAAGAACAGACTCTGCATAAATTAAGGATAATCCTTGGTAAATTATGTTAATGTATTCACATGGTCTCTGCATGCGTAACATGGGTCGTTTATTACTAGTTTTGGGACCCTTTTTTTGTATTGAGTTGAACCGAAACTATAGGCTAAATGCCCTTTTAAATGAATGCAAGTCACCAAAAGACACACAATATTGAAAATTAGCACTTCTGGTTCCTTACTATGCAATCATTGAAGCTGCATCTGAAAGTTATATTATCTGATAGGC